>NC_092355.1:41939554-42539554 GCF_963676685.1 Mytilus edulis
AAATGTAAAGAAAAGTTACAAAAAGGATACCACATGAGTATAGAATGGTCTTAGGCCATGTAAGATTAAAGATTATTTAGAGTCGATTTAGGCTGTAGCACATATTTACATATAAAAATGCATACAGAAGCTATCTGAAATGGAAATTTGTTACTGTTTGTTTATTTCTATGCTAAGATGATATATGATACAAGAAGTCTAATTGCAAAAATACTCATGCAAAATTGCATTCAACTTTTTTTGCAGACAGCATGGTCTGATGCACAGTTTTTTCACTTTTCAAGGAAAACTTGCATGCTGTTTTAGTCTCAATTGGCATATATTTGAACCACTAACTATCCTAAAGAAGACATTGAAGGTGGCATATGAAATGAATAAGGTGTACTGATCATTGTAAAGTGGTTGTTTTTTTTTTTTAGATTTAGTAAAATATTTATGATTGACTACAGATGGACACATACATGAAACAGGTTGTTTAACCAGGGCCATGAAATACAACATATTTTGCACATTTTTTCTGTGTTAAAATCTACTTTTTTATAGATTCAAAGTTCACTAATGGGTTATATAATTTGAATTATGTACAGAAACACAAATATCAAAGCATCAAAAGCTTTCAGATAAAAAGTCAGCATGCCTCTTATGCATAAACATGGAAACTGCTTTAAAATGCTTATTTAGCCGTAAAATGACAAAATTTCTATCAAACAAAGATTTAAATTCTTTACTTTTATTGAGTTTGACAAATTGAAACCAGCAAACTATTCAGGGAAGTTGCCAAAGTACAGAATCTACATTTACTGATTTTATCTCTTAGGCCTGAGAACAGTTATTTCGTAGTGCATTTCTTTTAGACAATAGATTCAAATTTAAAAAAATCTCACCAGTTCAATCTCAAAAAGATTTTTACAGTGTAGTGTACTACTATTGGGACAAATAATAGCAAAATTTTAGAAACTTCTACCAGCTCTAACTCAAAATATTGACAATTCTGTGTTTAGGGGGTCTAAAATTCAGTTTGACAGCTTCAGACATACTAATTTTAGACCTTTTGTAACTGGACCAAATCACTACTTAACATAGTTGAATCAGTTCGTTTTATGTAATGATAGGTGTTTATTCGCCTATAGTATGCATTTAGAACATAATAAGGTTTTAACTACATACAAAAGTTAGCTTCCATTAGGGATGGTGATAATAATTAATCCTGGTATTTTATAATATTATTTTTAAAGTTTTATTTATAGGTGATGTTCTATCTATAGCAGACTATAATATGTTATATCAATTAAGGAATACTTGCATTGATTAAACTTCAATATGTAGAAGTTAAGTTAATTGATTGACCTTGACCACTGCAGAGGTTATTATATCTGACATATTTTTGTTACGTTTGTAGGCAATGATAGGTGGCCGACTGAATAGTTTACATCCAGTAGGGTCATTAAGTATAATTGACCAATGTTTTCGTAATACTGATGATAGCTTCCGAATCGAGGGATGGTACTTAGTGACCATAGTTAAAGGGGTGCCCTTGTTATTATATTTCTTTTTATATTTCATTGCATTTTCTCTTTTAGTATTTAAGGCTGAATTTATGCAATTGTGAATTTCGTTGGATGAGTAACCTCTCTCTAATAACTTAGATTCAAAATGTTTGATAACCTTTTCAAGATTAGATTGATTGCTGTTTAAACGTAAATGTCTTAGGGTTTCCCCTTTTACAAAACCTTTAAATGTTCCAATAGGGTGTGCACTTGTTCTATGTAGAAACTGATACGTTTCGGTTTTTTTAATGTAGGATTTTGTATCTAATATATTAGTGGACTGAAAACTATCGCCCTTGTATATTGTGACGTCTAAGAAATTAACAGACGTTTTGGAATATTCAAAAGTAAACTTCAGTAGTTCATGTTCTGAATTTGCTATATCGAATAGCACTTTAAGTTGTTCTAATTTTCCAGAAAATAAAATCAAGCCGTCATCGCGAAATCTTTTGTGTAAGATAACTTGTTTATTAAATGGAAATTTTTCCAAGATTGAGCTGATAAATGTGTAAGCTCTAACATCACAAATAGAGGGTGGCGGAACTGCACCCATTGAACAACCAATTCTCTGGACGAAATGGTTTCCGGCAAATTCAAATTCATTAGTATATAGTACTAGTTTGAGTATATTTATAAGATAATTTTTATTGATTAATGGGATTTCATAATCGCTTTGTCTCATGTCAGTGTACGCATTTTCTATGGCGTTTATAAGTTCATTATAGTACATATTGGTATACATGCTTCCTAAGTCATAGGTGCATAAAATTATATCATGAGGACATACAGTATTTTCTATTACTTAAAGTATTTGTGTAGTGTCCCTAGTATATGTATTTTGTCGTTTCACTACGGGTTGGAGAAAGTAATTTAATAATCTACCAATTAATTCTGTAGGGGAACCACATTGTGAGATGATGGGTCGTCCAGGTATCTTAATTGTAATTCTATTATGAATGTTTTCTAGATTGTTTATTATAACGGTTATTACAAACCACTACATCCCTTTTACATTAAATCTGTATATACACCTCAATTTGCTAATAATGCAATCGAAACTTATATATTTCAAACAAAGATGGAAATTGACAACTTAAAATTTTCAACACACTATAGTAACTTATCTAAAAACGAATTACTGTCCAGGAACAAACAAAGATGTTACCAGTTAAATTAATCAATTAATCAATTAAAATTAACTAAAGATTCAAAAATATCCAAAAAGTTTAGAAGAAATAATAACTTTCTTTACAAGGAAAAATATAATAAAATTAAGCTTCTTACCTGGGAAAGAATAAAGAATTATAAATACATTTTCATAAAATTTATTTTACATGTGGTATGTCGGCTTATCAGCAATATAATGATAAAACCCGATGCATCTCGCAGGATACACATTATACCGTAAATCACCTAAACAACTGTATTGAAATTGTTACTATAATAATATAATAAAAATAGGATCCCTACTTTTTACAAAACTTCACTGTCTCACATATTACGGATCATTGTTTACAAACAAATCCATATGGCATAGGCTTTTCATCTGATAATCTATGTGATTCCTAAAGTAAACAAACTTAATTGCTTGAAGAGATTCGTTTCTATTGTTCTTGACCCATAATGCGTACACACGGAAGAAACTTTTTTAAAATCACAATCTTCAGCTTTTATTTTCTAGAGTTTATAATTTGAACAACGTTCATCTTGCTTAATACTGCAACTAGTTGTTATTTTCTAAATAAAGTGACACAGCTATATTTTATGCAATGTCAATTTTATCATGGAAGACTTTTTCCACAGTCAGGGGTTCATTAAAGGATGAAAATAAGTTTGAAATTTGTTTGACTGATTCAAATAGCTATGAATTTATTTATTTAAGTTGTAGTATGAAAACAATATTAGGTCAATGTCAGAAAAATATCAACTTTTTTGTACTCGGGACAACACTTGGGAAGGGCTCGGTAGAACCTCGTCCTTCCCATGTTTCTCAGCCTCATACATTGTCATACAAAAACAATGAAAAAGTTGATATTTTTCTTACATTGACCTAATATTGTATATTAATTAAGCTTTCAATTTTGATTGCTCCTATATATTTGAAGCCCAAAGTATATTTCGTACTAGCTTTTAAACGAAATTCTAAACATTGACATACTTATAATAATTCTACTTTCGTTATTGTACCTGATCGGATTCGGGTTACACATTTTATAAATAATGTAAATGTACCTGTGTTCATATTCCTTAAACAAAAATGACAAAATAATTCCAATGTTAAATATAACAGTATGATTGTCATTTAATGAACATAAATATATAATTGAATTGAAAACATATTTATAACTTTCATATATTTTCACGCTTCGATGATTTAAGTTCACACGCCTAAGATTAAATGAAACCACACAAACATGACAAATATCAACAAGAATTAAATAAAAATACAAATCTCAGATGAAAAATAAATCATACCAGGTTTGTCCTTTTTTCGAATTCCTTTGTCGATAGTTAGATTAATGTAACATGTGTAAGCAATCAATGTTTAACGAGCCTAAACAAAAATATAACACAACACGGAAATGATTGACACAATTAAATATAGCACACTTCTAAAACAACGTAGTCGGGTCTAAACATGTTAAAGGTTAGACATATATATATATATATATATAATAACTTTTAACATGGTAGATAAAGATTTATTATTTACACACTATGATTTTCATCATATTAATTAATTGTTTACAATATTAATGACAGGGGCGGATCCAGCCATTTTAAAAAGGGGGGGGGGGGGGGTTCCTAACCCAGGACAAAGGGGGGGGGGGGGTTCCGATTATATGTCCCCATTCAAATGCATTGATCGACCAAAAAAAAAGGGGGGGGGGTTCCAACCCCCGGAACCCCCTCTCTGGATCCGCGCCTGAATGATATCTGCTTTATTAGATACACGAACACTTTAATACTGATATCTTTAAAGGGGTATACCTTAATATATAGATAATAATAGTGCATTGACTTGACATATCAACGATATAAGGATGAAGCTTAGAAACGGGGAAATGCGAGGCTGTGCCGAGCTTTTTCCCCGTTTCGGGCCGAATCCTTATATCGTTGATATGTCAAGTCAATGCACTATTATTGTCTTTATACTGCAATCTAAAAAAAACATTTTCAATTGTTGTTTAATGCGTCAAGGTTATTTATTTGATTTAACAGGTCGGGACCACTACCTTATATGGAAATGCATAAATTAGCATACTTATGTTCCCGCACATGTAATTGTTTATTTACATGTGACGCAATTTATTTTTACCTAGGTTTTTGACCAATCCACTAAATTAGTCACAATGCATGATGGACTACTACGTGTTTACAATCAACCAAGAACACGTGTTATTTACTGAAATACAACACATTTTTTCGTGCAATGCGGGATTCACAATTTCGCTTAATTTTTTCATTTTGTGTATCCTCATTTATAGTTCATGATATAAAGTATTACTTCCATGCTCAGATTAACGAAGAGTTAATTCTATGCGAAGAAAAAAGTGTTTGAATTACCCGATATATAGTCATTAACATGTTTGATGATGGCACAGAGATTTCATGTATTTGTCCACCAGAAGCTACGAAACAACAGCGAAAAAACACAATTACCCATGAGACAAACTTACTGGTGTAAAGTAAGCCGTCGATAACAGCCGGTGCTGATATTCAAGAGTACAGCAATGTTCGTATAGATATTTAAAGACAAATGTGGGATCATTGAATTTTGTGATCGTAAAAAAGGCGAAGAAATATTTACATACATGGCAGTGTTAACAAAATCTATAAGTATGTTTGTTGGTCACATTTCAGTATATGGGAACTTTCAAACTGTTCCCTTTTTTATTAAGGTAGTGAAGTCAGCAACTGTAGTTTCAGTTTGTTCGTTTTTTAACGGACTCGGACATTTGCCAAACTGAATAAAATCATTACAGCTGATTTCTTAAACCTGCAAAGTAAAACTTTGGTTGGCTTGCTTGCTTTGTTTGTATAGTTGTTTATACAAGCTTTGAAAATAAGATTGACATCTTTAAATAATATATATATATATACAGGAAATACAGGCTCCTATACAACATTTTTTTTTTTGATGGGATAGATTTCTTGTCCTTTTATATATTTAATTGGGCCGTTTTTTTTTTTGTTTTTTTTTGGATAGTTTTACACAAGTAATTTTTGGGTCATTAACAGCTTACCTTTCAGCATTGGACCTATGACTGCTTACTTTACTAAATTATGTCTTTGTTGGAAAGATGTCTCATTTGGCACTCATACCTCATCTTCTTATTTCTATATACAAAGCACGTTTTAGAAAAAAATAAAATAATAGGTAATGTGGCACCCACTATGATCCAGAGACTTTTAATATTGGAGATATTGGAGATATTTTACATATGTCAACAGGACATGTAGCAGCCGAACGATAAAAAAAACCCTCTGAGGTATATGTTGTGATAAAATTAGCAACAAACGGATATTATCGATGGATGAAACTATAAAAAATGTATTGAGCTATATACCGTACCCGCTCAGTGGCGGATCCAGGGGGCGGGGTTCCGGGGGATGGACCCCCTTTTTTTGGACGATCAGTGCATTTGGATGGGGACATGTAGTTGGAACCCCCTCCCCTTTTGTCCAGGGTTAGGACCCCCCTTTTTAAAATGGCTGGACCCGCCCCTGCCGCTTTCATAACACTTCTTTTTAGCATACTGAATATTATGATGTTCAGGTCCTGATAAAAAAAAATACACATTCAGTACAGAAAGAAGTGTTTCAATGAAAGTTTCGTGTTTTTCTAGGCAGAAATGATTTTGCAATGACATTATACAGGTTTAAAAGAGCTCAAATGATTTTCTTACTGGACAGTGGTCACTTCATTGGATATTTCACTGTGTCATGTCGTGAAATTAATGCAGGTTCAATTCATAACAATGCACAAAACCGGTTCTCAACTACTTTTGCAAGGCGAAAAAGAAAGTCGAATCGTGAAGCCAATAAACAATATTTTTTTAATCTGAGCATGCAAATTGAAAATTACGTTATATATTTTACATTAAATATATTTGCAGAATAAAAACTTTGGTAATGAGAGTCCCAGACAATATATTAATTGACTGTTTTCCCACTAATTCCACGTGTTTTAAGTAGTAGTTTACTCGTAGTAGCCCACAATGCATTGTAGTTCATTGAGTCGATTGGTCAGTTTTTCAATGCCATATTGGCCTTGTGTTTTGGAAATTACTATGCAAATATATTCTGACGTCAGAAAATCTAGAGTTCTCGACCTGTTTAAATATTGGGGAAAATATCCTTTAAAAAGGCCTAACATCATGCTCGCGGAAAAATATACAACGCAATGAAATTTACATTTACCTGTTGAAACAAACACTCGATGGTGAACGAAATCGTTTGAGTATGGACTTAAATATCAACCATAAGCATAAATAGGTTGCAAACAAACAATATTAACAAATTAAATATGTTTTTCCAATAATTCTAAAAGAAACAATGTTGAGTCGTTCCACGCATTGTTGTATGCATTTGAAACAAGAACAGGTTGAAGAGGTCGTATGAATATTTCAATATTATTTCGGCAATTTTTATTTGAATATTCATGAGGAAAAGTGATATCGGGTCAGTGACTGTATATGACATAGAAATATACAGTCAACGCATTTTGACTGCTCAAATAGAACGAGTGCAGTATAAAACCTTATATTAAGGTATATAGGATTTTTTTTTCTGAGACAAGTGCCTGTGAAAGGGGACAACTAAGCTGGCAAATTCATATCACCGATTTGACTCAAATTATCATATTTGATTTATAATAATGTAAATATTTATACAAACGATTAAAAGTCTAAAATACACAATTTACAGATCATGAGATCAATAATATGAAGCTTCGTTTCCATGTGTATTATAGTCATAGACGCCATGATCTAATTAAATATCGAGTTGACCTCGTTAACCTGCTGATGCCCATATTAGGTATAATAAACATAAAAATTGATATAAATAGATTAAGCCAAATCGTGAAATTGGATTTTTCTATGTCTATTTAATTTTATATGACCCGAGAACACAGTTATTTCGTAGTGCATTTCATTTAGGCAATAAATTCAAATTAAAAAAAAAATTGCACCAGGCGGCCGTGTTTTCAAAAGTGTCCAAATTATAGGTATTTCTTATTACATATCTCAGACTGTACATTGAAGCCCGGCAGTGGCGGATCCAGAACTTGTCATAAGGTGGGGGCGCTGACTGACCTAAGGAGGAGCTCTCTCCAGTTATGAATCAGTGATTCCCTATATAATCAACCAAATTTTTCCCACGAAAGAGGGGGGGACCCAAGCCCCCTGGATCCGCCTATGGAAGGTATCCTAAGATAATGTAAGCAAGGATGTCCTATCGTTAATTTAGCATGCTGATGTTTCTAGTATTCATCAAATCATCAAATTTCAATAGGTTTGGTCTATTTAGTTAATATGGTTTCAATTTTTTCCCTCGTTCATGATTAAATTTCAAACATTTGAAAATATAGTAGATTTCATTCCCAATATCTCCTGAATTGCATAGTGTACAATTATGAATTTCTCAAGGTACATTTTTTCACCTTCCAGTTACACTAGGAAGTTCATGACTGAGTGAGTATCCTGAATCTACAAAAAGTAATATTATTTTTATTCGGATTTACTTTGAAATTATGTATTATACAGAAATTGTCCTCAACAAGTAGTCGTTTTTAATAGAAAATTTGTTCCTTCAAGTTCCTTATTATAATTTGGTCTCGGTTATGGATAGTCCTATAACATAAGAGCATATCCTTTGCATTTAACGATTTTTATCGGACATTTTTTTTTTACTTTCAATGCTGAACCAATATAGATTTGTGATTGCTAAGCATGAGATTACAAAGTTTCCAATGGTATATGCTATTTGAATAATTTTTATTGAAATATCCAGTGGTAGGAAATTTATCAAAACTGATCGATACACTGAAATGCATATATGAAATGTGAAGATTCGACTAAATTGTTTTAATCTTAATCCATGTAATCAGTTTATTACACGCCCATGATAAGAAGAGATATTTAAAATTATCCAAATAAAAAAGTATATTTTGAGGAAATTTCAAGATTTTAAGATTTTTAAATCCAGTTTATTATTATCAGTAAAATCTGTGCCTTGACCAGAGATAAGAAATGACTATTTGTTGCTATTTGCCAAGCCTATTGACGAACTGGCCTTTGTTTGTCCACTGAGGGAGATTAAAAATTCCTCGGTTACCAGATTTTTCCGTATTGAAGCAGTATATAATATTTACAACTTAAAGTAAACACACGAAAATGAAAATCATGTGCAATTTGAAAAGTAACAAGACTAAAAAACCTTTATACAAATTAACAGTTGTTGCCTGGAAGTAATTTCTTTGTAGAGTATCGACGAAAATAAATTTTGTTTCAATAATGAAACCCTGTTAAGTCATACTAGAATATGTCATAATGTAAGTGACACGGGTAAATACGATTGATAAAAAAGGGCCCATTTATTTTCACTGAAAAATAATTTAAGTTTTAGTAAAGTCATTTCCTAACCGCTCTTGTTTTGCAAAATGAAGTTTGAATGCAGAAAAAAAAAAAAAAATTAAAAAAAAATATTCATCAGAATTGACACAAATACATTGAAGACTAGATCAGCCTTTTCGCTTATGAGAATAAAAAAAAATGACCGAAGTTTGCAGTCCGATAAATATATTTTATAGATTAATCCAGAGACATCTATTATGATATTATTACGTGAGTATTTCTGTATTGGCCTTGTTATTGGTCCGAGGCTTGCTGTACTATAGCACCACGAAATCACGTCAAATTCATAGGTTCGTGCAATATATATCAATGTAAAAATATACCTGTACGAATATATTCTAAATAAAGTGTACAGGTTGAAAACCCATTTAATTTTTAACCGTGAGAATTTAGACGCCATTAAATTCCATGGAGATCTTCAATTCCCTTCCGTACATATTGGAAACAAATACACAGTTTTAATACGTTGTTATTGATGTTTGCAGTTGTACAAATTAGTATCAAACGCTCAAAGAAACATAAATTTCGTCTCGTTATTATGATTTTCCATGATGCATTACTAATTTCGGGACCTATATTCAAACAAAATTTGTGTCTTGTTTATTGGTATACATGTATATTGCTAAATTAAATTTCGTTATAACATAGATGTAAATGGGTATTACATCTATGGTTATTATAAGTCCGTTTATTATAATTGTGAAAAAATGCATCTTTTAGATACATGCAAACACGACGAAGTGAAATATATATAAAAATAAATAACTTCAAAAAACTTAAAGTTAATGTTAACACAAAAATTGCATAATTATATCAATATCTTTTTATTATTATTTTTTCTGTTTTATTTGTTTCCCATGATTACGTAAAAGATCGTCAGTTGCATAAGTGTAATAGAAACATGAAAGTAGTATCTGGTTAGATGTAACGTTAAATTGTTTCAGGTCTGGCTATTATCATCTTCAACCTTTCGACATAAGGTTACATAGATAAAATGTCTTAAGTTCCTTGGGAAATCTTTTTCTATAAAAAAATTTCAACAATCAAAATGACTTTTAGAATACATATTTTTATAAGGACAGTTTTTATTGGTTAGATCTCTTTTACCTTATTCACATTTTTGCATAATTTGGGGTTACTATTTTTAATTACTTAATACCTTGTTTTTACGGCCATTAGGGAAATCCGATTATTTTGGTTAGATAGAATTCTGGGTGAACAATAGAAAAGAATTTGATATATATATATATTTGCTAAAGAAAATACTTCTAAGAGTTTAAGCTGTCAAACCTTATTTATATCGTTAAGTGTCAAATAAGAAGATTCAGTTTCACATCTAATACTTATATATCAAAAGTTACATAACATTATAGTCTTTCTAATTATATCTTTTTATAGAAAAAGATTTATACAAGAATTAGTTATTTTCTTCAATTACAGAAGATTCACTTAGTTTTATATGAAATACTAACTCGAATAATTCAAGCCCTTACCGTCTCCGATTCTCTCCACCTTTCGCCAATAATCCAGTCGTTATATTACGCTCCCTATCGATCACTACATTAACGCCTGAATGCATCTACGATAAAAACGCGTCAGACCGGAAAATTGTGACGTGTTGAATAATAAGTGCCTGTGAAAGGGGACACCTAAGCTGGCAAATTCATATCACCGATTTGACTCAAATTATCATATTTGATTTATAATAATGTAAATATTTATACAAAGGATTAAAAGTCTAAAATACACAATTTACAGATCATGAGATCAATAATATGAAGCTTCGTTTCCATGTGTATTATAGTCATAGACGCCATGATCTAATTAAATATCGAGTTGACCTCGTTAACCTGCTGATGCCCATATTAGGTATAATAAACATAAAAATTGATATAAATAGATTAAGCCAAATCGTGAAATTGGATTTTTCTATGTCTATTTAATTTTATATGACCCGAGAACACAGTTATCACCGTGTAGAACGCCACATGCGGGGTGTCGGCTATGTTTGACATGGGGTGGCAATTTTGAAGCGACGAAAAAGTAACAAGGTAAGTTCAAGCATCAAAATTTCTTATTTTTAGAACTCTCAGTACCATATAATATATTGCACGGAAGGAACTGCAACGTAATCTATTTCCTGAAAGCAGAAGCAGTCGTTTTCAGTGCTCAGTTTTCTCAAACACCTCGCCCTAGTTTTCCGTGTTGCAGATTTTGAGGCTTTATATGCCAATTTCGGTATAAAAAACTACTTTACACAGCTACCCTCCGTATCATTTATATAGAATTGTATTCCTCTCATTGACTTATACCAAATACCAGTTTCTTAGTTAAAATCAATTGGTTTTAAAACTGTTATTCATCAAAATATAAAGTGTCGCTCGGGGTGTCAGATTTTGCGTCGCAAGGGGTAGAGGCTTGTCATAAAAAAATACATATTTGCATGTAAATTAGCCTTCATATGATACATTTTATTTCAAACACATCTACTTTACCATGGCAAAACAAGGATTTTTCATTTTGCCTGTTTTTGGTCTTATAAAAGATATGCTTTTGATTTCATTCACATCTACTTTACCATGACAAAATAAGGGTTTTTCATTTTGCCTGTTTTTGGTCTTATAAAACATGTGCTTTTGATCTCATTCATAGTAAAAAATGGCTCAAAATATTTAGTTTCCAAGCTGGTAAACGATTTTTTCCTTTTTCAGTCACTACCATGGTAAAAAAAAGGCAAGGCTATGGCTCAATAAACCAAAACATGGTGGAAAATCACAAAATAGTGATATGCCCGAAGCCTCCACCAGCCAAAATGCATCATAGTTCATCACCAGGTTTATCTAAAAAGCACTCGTGCACGCCGCCAAAAACCATCACTCCTAAAAGAATTAGAACACTCTCTCCAATAAAACACTCATTGAACTGTATGTGTGCACTAGTCTGAATAATTACCCATAATTATGCCCATGTTTACTGATCTATCTTAAAGGTAAGGTAATTGGTTCGTTGATCCCTTTTATTCAAAAAGAGCTCTTTCCAGGAGAATATCATAATAATATAGACAAAAGGGAAGGATGTGGGGAAAGCAACAAATGCGGCAAAATATGACATATAGAAAACAAAATGGTTATGGAGTAAACATTCGTGTGACAACAACTCAGACGATACATAAAAATCAGAATAATGAAGAAAAAGTTGGTTTCCCTATATACGTGTACCTGCAGTGTTAGTGTACGAGGCACGTTTATGATTTTCATTATGTTACTTGATATGAAAAATTGAAAAAAAATAATATTTTACTTGTAAAAGTAAATCCTGAGCCTGTAGTAGCTGCTTTTCTTGTTCCATTTGAATTTATAGAAACAACGCTGTCGCCTTTCTTGTTCTCATAGAATCATATGATATGAGCTCCATGTTTTGTGAACGTCTTTCTTAACTGTGGTATTAGACTGACCAGTGCATATCGCGCATGGCACTTTAAATGTATTTTAGCGCGAAAATTAACTTACATTTAGCTGGATTTATTGCCGTCGTAGTTCCATCTTGTCGCCTTCGTACTTTTATTCGATGGCAACACGACGGGATAACGAGGTCTTCACGAAGTCGTGTTGCCATCGTAAGACCTTCGGGTAGCTTCGTGATTCATTCGTGTAGACATCGTAATGTCAAAACTGCCCGATGGAAACGATGGAAACACGAATGCAATACGATGTACAAAGATGCATTCCCGGTGACATTACGATGGTGAGGATGGTGATACGAACTCAATACGAACCCTCAACATCGGACGCACCTTCGGGGATTTTTTAACATGTTAAAAAATTTAGAACCATTCCCGAAGTTGTCCCCGAAGGCTAGAAAAAGTGGCCGATGGTTCTACGATGGTTAAAGATGGCACTACGAATAGCCCGATCTGGATACGATCAGTTCCGATTTTGAAAATTTCCATTATCGTGTTGCCATCGGCGTAAAAATCGGGACAGTGTGACGCGGGCATAAAGACCTACATCGGGTAAATAAGTTCGAGGTACAATAAGTAGACAATAGAAATCCTTTGTGAAATAAGATCATCCCAGGTATCTTAGAAAATAAATTTGCGTTGAATAACAATGAAAAATGCACGAGCAGGTTTGTAAATGTCCATATTTTGTATATTTTTCTGTCACTATAGTAGTTCTTACTACAATTTTCTCGTTGCGGTATAATGATGCAATTATTTTAACAATAATATACACAAACAGTAGTATTTCTGTATGCTACTTAAGGTTTCACACATATTTTAAATCAAGTAAAAGGAAGAAAATAAAGAGGAAAATGCAATTTAAAATAAATACAATTCATACTGTTAAATTGTGTACACATGCATATACGGTAAAATAGACGTTTAGTTAAATTATATAATAAATAATAAGATGGACGAACTCAAAGATTTTTTAGTTCAAAGGGGAATCTCGTGTAATCTTGGTATAAAAACTCGAGACATAAATCATTTATTGAACAAAGAAAAGTGAATCATAATAAAACACTTAGATTTCGTATGTGTGTGGTTTTTTTTTTGGTTTTTTTTGGGAGGGGGGGGATATGAGTTCACTCCGATACAATTGTTTTGACAAAAACAACTTATCTTTTAACTTGACAAGCCGACAATTTATTTTTAATTTGAAAACAAACAACTGTTTTTATATATCCATTGTCCCTTGTCCCTACCCCTTCCTCAATCCCCGAATTTCAAATAGTTGCTATACTAGTGCATGATGACGGCAGCAATGTTTGTTTATATGCTAGAACATCGACTATCCTAAGACAGCTTATTCGTTGTCCTACAGCTGGAACCAAAATTAGGAGATATCATAAGATAAGATCTTTTCGATAACACGACTAAGAGCAAAAAAGTCCTAGGCGCCTTCGATAACACGGTCCCTGTTTTATATCAGTTTATAGATTACAAATATATGTAAATCATCGTTTTTACCTGTATAGACGTTACGCATGGTATTCTGTCTATGTTTCATTTGATCATTTGAACAGTAGGACAAAAACAAATCATTTCGGCGTATTATTAAATAGTAACTAGTCTTGATTCATCATTTGAATCGAAATTAAACAAAACCTGATTTTAATAAATTTAATGTTATGTATTATTACATAATTAAGCAATGATTCCGCGATCATACTGCCATTTTTGTCGTGTAAGACTTAACAACAATAACTGACCATCCAAATATAAACGAAGAAAAAAAAACCAAACTACTGAATGGATTCCGATGAAATTTGTAAATTTGGGATATAATGTGATCATGTTCATGTTGTGAAAAGGTCACGATAAATATCATGTCAGTTCGCAATCTGTTACATGGAGTCGTGGCTATATTACAGTACATTGTATCATGAATATTCATATTTTAGTAAACCAACCGTTGACAAGGACGAACCAAGCAAGCCAAGTAGGTGGAGCCGAGGAGGAGGGCTTGAGCAGCCTTGCCAATATGTGATTTGGGTTGGTAGACTGATCCTTGAAAAGGTAACAAAAGATTTAGAGGAATTAGATATCAGGCGGGTTTATCTAAGAGAAGGCCTTTGAATTTGAATTGATCAGGGTGACCAATGGCACGGTGGGTATGGTTGTCCTGCGAGAGAACGTTCTGTGCTGGTGATTCGGTCCTGACGGGTGCTGGTGATCAATGAAAAAATGTAAACAAAGACGAAAATGATGATTTTTGACGTTTTCACTCATAAAAAAATGGAAGAAAACAGTTGAGATTTTTCAATTTTGTTTCTTATGGGTTCATATGTAAACCATTGAAAACTTGACTCTCTAAACTGTTTCAGTAAGCGTAACACAAAAATGCTCATTTTCAGAAAATCTAGACCTGAAAAAATAAAACAAAAATGCTCATATAGTCCGCTTTCTACACCGCAATCCACACGACAAAACTATTTTGTGAAAAAACATTGCAATTTATTAAAATTTAGCATTTTCTCAATTTATTCATGTCCTGATACTGTGCTGGTGGGTCCTGTCTTTGTGCTGGTGGGTCCTGATACGGTGCTGGTGATTTTGGATAAGAAGTTGGTCGTATTTGAAACAAATGTTACAAAATCAATAAATTGTTGTCTATAGGATCTATGGCTCATATTTTAGCTCTTGTGCATCCATTTGGCTGTTTAATATGTGTTTTCAAATGATCGTAAATTGTATTACATAATTACATAAAAGGGCAACATCTTTCGTCCAATATAAGATTACAATATATAGTATCTAAAATAAGAATAGTTTTATTAAGATATTAAATGCCCTTAGGCAGCAACCATTTGATTTTCTGGGGGGGGCTATGGTTTTTTTTTCTGGACAAATTTTTTTTTTCGCCTGCGGTGAAAAACAATCTATTTTTTTCGCGACAAGTCGAAAACAATTTTTTTTCTTTCAATTTTAGCATTACATATAGTGGCAGCTGAGGGTGAAACAAACAATTTTTTTTTCTCAGAATCAAAAACAAATTATTTTTTTCTCCAAAAACTGGAAACAAACTTTTTTTTCCAAAAAAAACCATAGCCCCCCCCCCCCCCACCCAGAAAATCAAATGGTTGCTGCGTACATTGATGCTTCAACAATGATCAAAGCCCATGCCGCATAGACATGTTTGTTAGCGCTCCGCATACCCGCAGATACTGAAAGTTAGTTCAAAGCCGAATTTTCAACTAATAGATAAACCATGTTCTCATATACAAAAATCCTAATCGTGTCGATTAAAAAAGTCATAAAACTTAAGTTCACATTTTAATGTTTGATGAAGCAGAACTTTAAAAGTGTGCAGTGAATCTTGTGCTCACAACAGTTATTGTCATTATTATGATTACATAAGACTTCTGAAGGAATTAAGAAGGTATCAAGCAATATTTTACAGTTCAATTTAATGATCATGAATGGAAGGAAATGGTACGGAAGTTTACATAGGACAAAAAGAAATTGATAGTATTTTTTGGCGAAAGACTTAAACGCTTCTTTGCATTATATAGTACAGCTCTTCTATAAAAGCATGCAAAAAAAAAAACTTTGATTGACTTACTTGCTATGTTTGCTTGGATGTTTTCAAACAATAGGTAGGCGGAGTTTCAATACATACTGGGATTTGATTGGACAAATACAAACAGACAGGAATTGAAGTTAATGTTTATTGTCCAAACAAATTCTAGTATATAGTAAACAGACTACTTACCTGTCGTTTACAAACATCCAAACAATCATAGCAAGCAATTTGATCAATGGTTTGCTTTGCATATATATATTAATAGAAGAGCTGTAAATTCTAAAAAAAAATTCTTGTTGTCGTAGATGGTTAAATCCTCAACAAAATCTCAATAACTTTGTTGGAACGAATAAAGGTTTTAAATCAAATTTTCGTTGACTTTTTAGCTTCCACCCTGACGAGGCATATTAGCTGTTCGTATGCTGTTGCACCTGACACACGGAAACTTTCACATTTCCATCTTCTTTTCTGAAATATTTTACCAGCTCATACTTAACAGGATTGTTATCCTAGTAAAAGGTGTAACCAATGAATTGAACACAAATTAAAAATTCCACAATACTATATAATCCATTTTATGTGTCAATTTGTTCGAAAAAAGTCGAAAAGAAGAGAGTTTTTTTAATGTAATGATTATCTGCGCTTTCTAGATATATGCTTAGCATTTGTTTCAGATGACATGGACTCCTCATCCTGGTGATCCTGCTGCCTTTCATAACTTTATCCGTATACATATTTTAATAGATAAACAAAAGGTTGCAACTGGTATTTTTGTATTTAAAATGATTCGTTGTAACGAGAATATTTGTAGTGAATGGAAACTGTGAGTGTCAAAATCTTAAAATTGCTTATAAATGTTGCTGGACCAAGTTTCGTTATCTGATCTGAATTTTCTGAAATGTGCAAGGTAGATAGACACTGATTTTTTTTTACTTGGTAAGTTTTGCCCTAATTGCTTGAACTTTTGCAATATTAAAGCCGATTTCAATGAGTGTGTAGACAAAGGGAATATCTTTGGTTATCTCGCTTGCTGAACAGAAAAGTCATTGTTAGCTTATGTAAACTACCCTACTTTAAGAGTAGACTAGTCCGACAAATGACACATCTTTCTGTCTGTAGGACCAAGATACTTCGAAAGGAGGGTAGTATACCTCACCTAACAATGACTTCACGGTTTAGCTAACAATTAAGCTGACCAAAAATATTACCTTTGCCTACATACTCAATGGAATCGGTTGTAACTAAAAACTCGAATACATTTTAACAGACCGTGGTCATGTTTGTTGATGAATATTGTTTTTCCTAGATTCACTCTTGAAAAATCATTTGGTAACATTTGGTCAAGTAATTTCAGAAAAGATCTTTTTGTAATTGCGGACGCCAAGACAATACATGAACCTCACACGACCCCTCGACACAGGTGAGCTTATATATGATCTTATAGCGATTCGGGTTTATAACCAGTTGAAACTAGGCCAGTTTTGTGTGTGTGTAGATTTGTATTGTTTTAAAATGTTATGACCTTTTAAAGTTAAATGCAGGTGTTTAATCTAAGAATTTCTGTTTTAAACTTATATACTTGTTTTATACTCAATTGGTTGTATGAAGCTACGAGATATTTTAATGTTTGAAATTGACATATTCTAGTCTGCCCTTTCATAAAATAGTGAAATTTTTTTAGTGTTCTATCGAACTTTCGAAAAAAATACCTGATAACCGTTCAGACAAAAAAATTATGTTGAAAAAATCTTACAGATACAGCAAGTGATTCTTAATAGCTATAAGATACATTTTTCTTTTAAAATACAAGTTTTAAATCTTACGGGAAACTATTCCAAGCTTAAAACTTTCACTGTAACCTCGCTCTAACTTACCCCCCCCCCCCCAAAAAAAAAAAAAACCAAACAAACCCGCAATACTATTGTCATTTTTATAGTCAGCACTTTTAAATTGTTCACAAACAAATGTGTTTTAACCTGATAAAGACATATGATTCAAACGCTCAGAAAGTCCTTTGTTCTATATATTTGCTCTCCATTTTTATGCAAAACCTTTTACATTTTTATTTTATGGGTTATTGTTGAAAGTCGTACGATGACGTATGGTTGTTAACACATACTTCCTTTGGTTTCTTATGGAAATTTGTCCATTGACAACAAACATACCACATCATCTACTTTATATAAGTTTTGTATAAATTACAACGTATTTTGGTGATCTTGCAAAATTATCGTAATCCCGAAAATCGTAAACATATTTTCTTATCTTAAAAGGGGGCAAGAAGGGTTCCTTTAACAGGCCAATAAATAAGATTACAGTTAATTTAAAAAAAAAATATAAAAAAACAGGGGTATTTTTTTTCTCTCATAATAACAGTAAACAGATTCACAACAATGTCAATTTCAAGAAAGCTGACAACAGTTAATTAGTCAATAACAGTACAGCATCAATGATCTTGAATATATGCCACTTTTAACTAAAATATAAAGGCACAGAACCAGGACCGTTTTTCTTATCACCAGCACAGCGTCAGGACAAATCCGTCTAACGAATTTACACGACTTTTGCAATATAATATTGTTGTAATATACTTTGCATGGTACTTATGACGTATCAGAGAAAAAATTAAGCAACAAAACAGTCGTTTTATTGCCGTTCTGATACAATGTAAACAAACCCACCAGCACAGAATCAGGACCCACCAGCACCTGACAGGACCAAATCACCAGCACAGAACATTCTCTCGCAGGACAACTATATCCACCGTGATGGTCTTAGTAGTTTATTTACAGTAGTCTCTAGGGGGAACAACACGTGAAGGTTTTGAAATTTTTTACTTCTTTGCATGTAACATTCTGATCAGTACTTTGTCCCAATCCCAAATCAGACTTATTGTTTCTTGTTTTATAGTTTTAGTGTTCGAAACATGATAACCTAGTAAGATCTCACTAAACCGTATTGATATTGTTCATTGTCGAAGGCCATATATATGGTGATATATATCATTTGGATTCTAGTTGATTGATAGACAGATGTTTTATTGTTAAAATACTAGCATATTTTTTATATTATTTTATTTTCAGTTTACTACCAAATTTCTATGGTCGTTTCTTTCTTATGTATTGAGATTCTTCTTTTAACAAAATTTTTTATCATGCTTAACGATACCTGAAATCACCCACCGTTTTTGTTGGACTTGTGTTGTTCAGTCTATGTTGTGTCTTGTGTTTGTCTGTTTGTCCTCAAGTTTTCTTTTTAGCCATGGCGTTGTCGGTTTATGTTTTATCTATGAGTTTGAATGTGCCTTTTTATCTTTCGTCCCTCCCTTAAAGTAGGCTATATGTTCTCCCATTTGTAAATTTAGATCCTCCTTTAATTGTTTGGCATACGAGTTGTATTGATTAAATATCTTTTTGCAAATTAATTTAATCTTTTATATCCTTGGCTAAAAACAAATTCTGGCATGTATATATCAATTTATACTGCAATTAGCTATTTTACTATACAGATAAAGCTATACGTATAAACGTAAGCTTTATACGTCAATGACCTCGACTGACCTATAGGCCACGCCTACTTACCGGAACTACTTTTTAACAATGTCACGTCACTTCCTTGGGAATTGTGTCAACAATCGTTAAACTGTCGATAAACTGTCGGTGTTAAATAATAGAAATAATAAAAAAAATAATAATAGATTCGATAGTTTTGTTTTCTTACACCAATTATATGTTTGTTTTTATAATTTTTGACAATTTCAATGCATTCTTGAAAAGCCAACATATTCCAATGCCATAAACCCTCCCCCCAAACTTCGTCTGCTAAATTTCCAGAAAATGTCGGACGAAGTCGCAAATTTCAATCTCCTGTGGTCTCCTATGAATTTATTACAAGATGAACAAGATGTTAATCCAGATATTGATGAAGATCTGGAAAATGTCCTGATCCAAATAGATATGTTGGCTGATCAAGGAAGTACTGAAGTATGTCCTGAATACTCCCTTGAAACAAACACCACTGAAACTACAAATACATGTATTGCAACGGTTCCAACTGTTCCAGACACAACACATGAAAACATGGAACTTGAAGATAAACAGTTTGATGAAGAGTTTTTACATCTTGATGACAATGGTGTACAAAACTTTCTAGACAAACAGCAAAACAAAAACACTGCAAAGAAATCCTTTTATGATCTAGCATTGGTTACCAGGTTTCTTAAAAAGAAAAAGGAAACAAGAGAAATACAAACTATACCAGTCGTTGAGCTTGACTCGCTTCTGTCTAACTTTGTTTTAACTGTAAGAAAAAAAGATGGCCAAGAGTATGAACCGTCCACTATCCGTGGCTTCATAAGTAGTGTAGAAAGAAAACTGAGGCGCCACAAATATGGCCACTCTATCATGGGAGATGATAATGATGAGAGTTTCCATCTTACCAGAGAAACATTGAAGGCAAAGCAAAAACTATTGAAACAAAAAGGCAAGGGCAACAAACCTAAAAGGGCCCAGCCATTAACAGATGAGGAGATTGCCATGTTGTTTGACAAGAATGTTCTTGGTGACAATTCTCCAAAAGCCCTCCTCAACACAGTATGGCTGAACAATTGTGTTCAATTTGGACTGAGAGGTGTCTCAGAACATTACTCACTTCGGTATGTTTTTATATGAAATAAAATTTAAAGTTATTGTTAACACACACATTTATCTCCTAAATCTTGTCCAGTTGTTTCATAAGCAATCATATCACATCACATTTTTTTTAAAACATGCAGAAAAAAAATCAAAGGAATAAATCACATTTTATTTCTATAAAATATTTGGAAACCACAAGGATAACTTTTACTGCACATTTTCTCTAGTACAAACTAGATGGATCATTTTTACTGCTCATTTGCTCTAGAAACCACAAGGATAATTTTTACTGCACATTTTCTCTAGTAGAAACTACATGGATCATTTTACTGCACATTTGCTCCAGTAGCAACCACAATGATAATTTTTAATGCACATTTGCTCTAGAATGTAATCCAATTTTCATCAGTTGATTGATTGATTGAACGCCACTTTCCGCCCGCACAGTTATACATGTTTTGTGGTAAACAGTTACGTGTACCATATTTAGTGTACAAACTGCATCTGGTTGTCGCTTTTAATACACTGAATAATACATTTGTACATGCATAATAAATCCACTCGATGAATAAACTTAATACCAACTCATTCTTTACTATTATTATCTTCATGTATGTTTGTATCACATCTTCATCTGTTATAAACTACTGCCAGTGAAATTTTGCATCATACATTTAGTATAAAAAGTTTCTGTCACAGCTTGGAGTTTTTAATTCTATAAGTAATTCTAGCAGAATACTTGAGATCACTTGCAAATATCTATCAAATTCAGACGAATACATGTTACAACTCCTTAGTTAGTGAATGGTACATTTGTAGTGTTCAACTTCTTGCAGATAGCTATATAGCAGAACAGAATCTGAAAATATAAATAAATACAAAATTTAAATGAGACTAGCCACTTAATTAAGGTGATTGGAGTATAATTCATAATAATAAAATTAAAATACACAACAAACATGACATAAAGTGTACGATTAAATAAGACATTTTGTTTTCTTGTTAAAATAGAACATTTTGGCCCTTTATATATTTTCTATACATTGTAGAAGGCTCAAATATCAGATACATTTTTGTCAATCTACAAACAAAATTAGTCCAAATAATTATGACACCTTGGACGGCTATATAATTTTTTTGCTTTGACGTCTTCCGCCTTTCTATAGATGTATGGCGTCAAAGAAAAATATATAATAGCCTTTCAAGATGTCATAATTATTTGGACTACAGCAAAGTAATCAAAGAGCTGATAGCTCTGAAGTGGAAGAAGGTGAATAAAAGGTAACTTGAATTACCATAAAAGCAGCCCCACTTACCCAGGCTGCTTTGTTCCATTATCGTTAAAATGTATTTTTTTTCTTCAAACAAGAAAAGGTCATAAGTACATGGATTTCCCATCCGTACAATCATTTTCTATGTTCAGTTGACTATGAAAATTAGGTAAAATCTTTAATTTGGCAGTAATTAAGATCATATCAAGAGGAACACATGTGTACTAAGTTTAAAGTTGATTGGATTTCAACTTCATCAAAAACTACCTCGACCATAAACTTTATAACCAGAAGCAGGACGGACGGACAGACTAGAAAACATATTGCCCATAAATGGAGCATAAAAATAGTAAGACTTGTTACATACCTGCCAACTTTTGAAAGTTCCCATATGGGTTTTTACTGCACAACAACAAAATTAAAGGTTACAATTTTTAGCGATGTATTTTGCAAGATCTGGATTGTCTAGAAAAAGTGTCATATTTGTATGAACTTACATGACTTACATGCCTTTTCCTTAAGTCTGTTTGCATAATTCTAGTTATATATTAAATCGGTAGAAAAATTATACATGAAGCTAGCAGAAGCTAGACTATTTGCCTGGTTGCACATATTGTATGTTGACTTATAACCAATTATAAACAAATTTAATATATAAACTTCAATTTAATCCTTGAAAGGAGGTCTAAATTAATAAAATAATTTATAAATTTTAATTTTTTTATTTGTCCAAAATCATTTAAATTCATTTAATCAACATCCTTTTATGATTATTTGATTAAAATATTAATCATTTATAGTCTTTTTACCATTTACATTTTTAAAAGCAAAATAACTGAAAACAGGATAAAACAAAGGGAAGTAACAAAAAAGTATTTCAATATTCCCAATACACATCGTTTTGATAACACAACGGCAGTTAGCCGGAGGTAAACATCGTTGATTACCAGTATGTTTGACACCAAAGCTGTCAAGTGAAGCCATATAATTATACATCTTCTTTGATGTTCAGGTAAAATTTAACACAGGTGTCAATTACACCCGTACAGTAGTAAGAAATGATCAAATATGGCGTCTGAAAAATTTCATACACGGGAGTTTGTTCTCCTAAACGGGAGGTTCACATGTATGTTACGAAGGGCATCTAATTCACATGACAAAGGAAACCCATGAATAAAGATAACACTTTATATATCCTTTTTATTTATATAAAAATAAAATCTTCTTGTCTGCAGGATTGCAAATTCGTTACTTCAAGGGCGAACTTGTAAACAGGGCGAGTTGTACCGATACCAAATTCACGCATGCGTAATACAAATATCTACAGTTAAAACATCCTGTTACAAGTAAACAAATTACGTTCATGTGGATGAGATGAAACCTAATAATTTACATAAATAAAAGGGTCATATTTACGATAGTGATTGTTTTACAATCATAATTTACAAATTAAATGATTCAGATGCCCAATCATGTGTAAAAATCGGTGTCAGGAATCTAAGTTGTTTTGAAATTGTAATACACGAAATGAATGCGGCATACGGAGACTCAAAGCAAATGGTCGGCCCCTTAAGTCTTCAGAAGACTTGACGTCTTCTTCCACTAAAAACTAATTGTCTAATATCATGACATTGTTAACTGTGATTGACATAGTCCACTTGTGTAACTGTTCATAAATAAACTATTAAATTTTCAAATTGTAAAAAATATGATAACACTGTTGTTTTTTTTTCAGTTGGGGAGATGTTACTTTTAACACAGCATCTGATGGCACAAAATACCTAGAATTGAATGAAAGACAAACCAAAACTCGTACAGGGGCAAATGTCGCAGATGTTAGAGAAGTGTCCCCAAAAATATATGGAACAAATGGGGATCATGATCCAATTAAGTATTATGAAATATATAAATCCAAGAGGCCACAAAATTTCTGTGATGCAGAGGACCCATTTTACTTGGCACCGCGCACCATTTCATTGGCCGACACACGCTCCGAAATATGGTTTCTTCGCCAGAAAATAGGAGAGAGAAAAATGGGTGCAATAGTGAAATCCATGAAGATTGAAGGCGGGCTAGATGAGAACAAGCGGTTAACAAACCACAGTGCCCGAAAGTATCTCGTTCAGAAACTTAGATCAAATGAAATTCTAGCTGCGGAACCGTAGCTCTTAGGTCCTTATGTTATTTTTTGACTATTTGCGGACCATAGAGGTCCTTATGTTATTTTTTGACTATTTGCGGACCATAGATATCTATGGTCCGCAAATAGTCAAAAAATAACATAAGGACCTAAGAGCTACGGTTCCGCAGCTAATGAAATTCCTGACACGGACATTATGCAAATTTCGGGTCACAAGAATGTGAATTCCATAAACAGTTATAGTTCAATTTCAGAAAACAAACAGAGAAAAATTTCACATTTGTTAAGTAATACAAGCAGCGAGGAATCTTTAACTTGTCACACTTCCACCGGGCCAAACTTACCGTGCACATCAGCTTCAACAGTTCTCCCATCTTTGTCTCAGCCTGTCAGTCAACATAACAACCTTGATATGATGGCACCTTCTATTAGCTCTCAAACCAACATGTCGAGCCGTATTAATTCCATGTTTTATGGCGCTACTCTCCATATCAGCTCCCTCAATGTTTACATGGACAAACCGCCTCAACAGTAATGGCCGCGCGCCAAATACCGTTGGATCACAACGTGTAGTAACATTTGTCAAACTTTTGTAAATTTAAACTTTTTATGTCTTCAAACTGTTAATTTACATATTATATCTATTAAATGTCACTCTGTAATTAATCTTGTTCATTTTCTATTTCAATTTCCTAAAAATATCAATGTCTTATCGCCTGGACTTTTTAAATTACTACGCTATCAAGGGAAATACCCATAAATTGTACCCCAAAAGGGAAATTCTGAACACTTTTTCTTCTTTTTAACAATAAATATGTTACGATATTTATTTTTTATATTTTTTTATCGATTTCAGTATAAAAACAATATACGTATAGTGTCTTGAAATATGAAATTTATTTGTATTCGGCCTCATACAAATAAATTTCATATTTCAAGACACTATACGTATATTGTCTAATTATACTAAAGCTTTAAAAAGTCACTTTGCTGTTTATGATTGCAAATAACAGAACATCGGAATTAAGTCTAGACCACCGAACCTTAGTTTTGATCATCGCGTGTTGGCATCCCCATCACACTTAAGGGTCCTTACTATATATATTACATATTATACGAAGCTGTACAGAAATAAAATTTGAATATCTTATTTCTGAAATCTGTCCTAAAGGAAAAATTAATATAAATACAAATGATTACAGGAACCTCGCGGATTGTTTTTACCAAACGAGGTTATACGATATAGGTCAAAGATGAGGGGTTTACTTTGCACTCGGTAACAATAACAGTCGCAATGACCTATTAAATTACAGAACAGAAGAGGCGAAGCGAAATAGTTCCGTTTGATTTAACATACAATCCCGTTACACCAAAAAGTATCTAAGATCTTTCTCAAACCTCAGGCGCGGATCCAGAGGGGGGATTCCGGGGGTTGGAACCCCCCTTTTTTTTTGGCCGATCAATGCATTTGAATGGGAGCATATAGCTGGAACCCCCCCCCCCCTTTTACTCTGCGTTGGGAACCCCCCCCCCCCTTTTTAAAATGGCTGGATCCGCCCCTGAACCTTCTGTCTAAGATCACTGGGCCGATCTCAAAAACCTTACCATTACTATCATAGACCACAACGAGGATTGGTCAAGGGCACCAACAGACTTGCTCGGAAAATATTTGGATAATAAAGTTGAGGAGAGTTTCCCCAAGGGACATTAATGGAAAAAAATGAACATAAAATGAGTCCCTTCCATCGTTTGTTTTCAGCAACTTAAGCTTCAGTACATGACTTTTACAGTTTTGAGGAATTAATTCTTCCTCCCAAAAATCAATTGATTCGTGATAATTTGTATAACGATTAAGATTATTATTTCAGTTTTACTACCATATGCCAAGATAAGAATTATTTGATATCTTACTGATGAAGAATAGTTTCCAGAAATATTTAACATTTTTTCAGGATTTTACTAGTTTATTTATGAAGTATTCTTTTAGATAGTATTTTTTTTAATGTACTGTATCATATATAATATATATATATATATATATGATCCATTGCCCCGTAACATTTATAATTGGCTGTTATTTGTATCAGACTTTATATATTTAAGGAATGACTAATATTTTTCTGTCTATGAAGAAATAACATAAAAAATTTGGTGCACTCTCAATACCGCACGTAGCGGGATATTTAACAGTGTGCACCACATTTTTTATGTTATTTCGAATAGACAGAAAAGATATTACATTCATTTCTTATAATTAATTCTAAATTCCATTTTAAACCGTAGAAAACCACGAAGAAACGTTGATGACGTCACGGTCACATGACTAAAGTATGTGTGAATTTTTGATGAACAAATATTTTCATCTGAAGACATGTGAATTTTCGGTTGAGTCGGAATTTTTGAGGAAAATGTATTATCATCATTTGAAGGGTTTGTGCCAACGGTTATCTGAGCCCAATCATCCATTCTTTGGTTTGAGATAAATTTAACTTTAGATTCTCTTCTATTTCCTTCGTCAATTGTTGGGACTGATTTCGATATCTTATCTTCAGTTGCTGCATCATTTCTATACCAATAAAACAAAATCGATTTATTTTGAAGGAGATCAATTGAAACATTTACAGCCGATTACATTGTTAGCTGAACCGTGAAGACATTATTATGTTAGGTAAACTACCTTCCTTGAAGAGTAGACTATTCCGACAGATATTTAATCTATCTGTCTGTAAGACTAGACTACTTCGACAGGAGGGTAGTTTACCTTACCTAATAATGACTTCACGGTTCAGATAACAAGCAAGCTAACCATGGATTCTACCTTTCCTTACACACTCAATACAATCGGCTGGTAATCATAAATGATTATTACTTTATAATGAGACCCTTTTATTTTATTTCTCTGATTCGTATAAATCGAGTGAATTTGATGATGTTAATTTGTTGACGTCATATAGTGAGGAATCAATGAAGCCTACAATCCACAATACCAAATGCATATTTTCTGTGTACTTTTTTTGGTTATCATTTTGGATTGCTTATTATCAGAAATAACTAAGTAAAGAGAACATAGAATTGCAAGCGGTTTCTACTTTGGTGATTTAAATATTGAACCCAATTAGAAAATTGCACTTAACTTAATTTTAAACGAACCCAGTTCATAAGTAGAACAGTCATTAAATAAACTCATCATAGATACTAGAACTAAATTTTGTATATACGCCAGACGTGCGTTTCGTCTACAAAAGACTCATCAGTGACGCTCGAATTCAAAAAAGTTAAAAAGGCCAAATAAAGTACGAAGTTGAAGAACATTGAGGACCAAAATTCCTAAAAGTTCTGCCAAATTCAGCTAAGGTCATCTATGCCTGAATATTTGGCAAAAGCATGCAAATCATTGAACAAGCATGAAAATAATATAACGTACAGTTCATAACACAAATATTATGCGGTTTACTTAGCTTCTCTGTCATTTGGTTTCTGGTGGAGAGTTAATTGTCTCTTTTGCAATTATTCCACATCTTCTTACTATCATATATACGTTGTGTTCCATGTGCATTATAATGAGAATGATTGCAAATGAGACAACACTCGAGCAGAGGCAAAATGACGCAAATGTTGGCAAATATACGACCTTCAACAATGAATGAATCTAATGGATGTAAAAAAGGATACTAGTATAGATAAGCTTGACGAATGAAAACGTGCAGAGCTGCCAAGTATTGACAATTGAAGAAAAGAGAAAACCAGGTGGTGAAAAATAGCACAGATTCGCTGTATGTCATTGATATGTGTAGGAACAGATTTGAAAGACCCCCATCTTTAATAAGCTCAGAGATATTCCAAGCAAAATGATTAATTTACAAGAAATTAATTGGAGACATTCCAAACACTGACTTTTTAAAACTGATATCACGCAGTATTTTGAGTCAACAAATGTATCCTGTTGAACTGTTTGGTAAAAATCTCTAGACGATATGACCAACTATACATGTATTATAATGAAGGAGATATTATTGAATATGGTATGAACAAGGGGACTGCTGTTGTTAGTACCGGTTTCTTGAGAAAAGGTGTAGTGATACAATTCAATTAGTGTCCAAGACGAGGCACTTATACACAGTCAAGGATGAAATAACAGACGCCAGATACAAATTACACAATACAAAAATACAAAATTAAAAAAAAAAACGGATGTAAGGACTAGAGTGATGTGTATGTGATATCTACAATCGGGACATAATAGCCACTAAACAATTTTAAAACTGATGATTATCCGATCAATTATGTCTTACCGTAAACCAACACAAAGCATAGTTATTGAACGTCAAACGGACGGAGATCGTTGCATATGTTTGGAAATAAATTAATTTTTAAACGTTATGATCGTTATGGGGTATTTGTTTCACACTTCTCGAAACCAGAATCATGTACTCATTTTCGCAAATCAATGTGGCCTACTTAAAAAGACATGCTTTGTCACATGATTTGAGCGATACTACAGGTGAAATATGTGGATCAGGAACTCATTACCCTTCCGTATCACCTGAGATCAGCCTGGGTTTTTGATGGGTTCATATTGCTCAGTTGCAATTGGGGTTTTCTATGTTTTGTTTTATATTATGTTGTTTGTCACTCGATTGTCTTTAGTTTTTTTGTCGCGACATGTTCTGTTTGGCTCTTGTTATGAATTTGAAGGGTCCTTTGCTATTTTCGTCTCTTTCTCGTCGTAATTTTATCATTTTCATTGAAAACAGCAGTATTTTATTGAAATAAAGAATTTTGCTAGAAATGCTACGGTTCCGTAACATTGAAAGGGTAGGGGGTGAGGTGGGGGAAGGGACACATGATACGTTATCGTTACTGTTATATTCCCCAGTGAGGAATATTGCCCATGACATTAAGTTATGAAAAACAAGGTACTTTTTAGTTTCATCTTTCTTTGGTTTCTTTTCAGGTGAAGGTTGATGTGTCACAGCTGCTGGTGCAGGTCTTTCTGAGAGAGAGAAAAAGTTTATTAAACATAAACATATTGCATCAAATATAATGAAACGGTAACTTTTATATATTTTATAGAGACGAACCTTGCACCAACTTTTTCTGAGGTTTTTATGTTCCAGTCACTGCAAGCAGGGGACGATGACTACAAAAAAAGTGCATCAATGCAGACTGAATTGACAATAGCTATAAGAAGATGTGGTATGAGTGTCAATGAAACAACTCTCCATTCAAGTCACAATTTTTAAACAGAATCTTAAAGATCAAAGTACGGTCTTCAACATGGAGCATTGGCTCACACCAAACAGTAAACTATAAAGGTCCCACAAAATGACAAGTGTAAAACCTTTCAAACGAGAAAACCAACGGTCTAATCTATATAAAAGCGAGTAACACTTATGAACCACATACATAAACGACAAATACTGAACATATAGTTCTTTTAGGTACAATATATATCTTAAATACTACATTTTGACAAATTATTAAAAAACTACATTTTGATTGTTAACAACGAAGTTGTGGTTTTTATATCCTTACATATATGACGTTTACATTTTGACAAATTATTAAAAAAATCTATGAATTTTAATCAAGACGCCCCAGTCACCTGCACTCCTTTTAATTGATTTTCATAGTTCGTCTTCTAACTTTGTATTGTTACACCACTGTCCGAGGTTGCAAACTAGTTTACTCCCATCATATTATGTATGCGCATGTCCCAAATCAGAAGCCAGAAGTGTATTTCTGTCATGTTTTGTAATTTGCATATTGTTTTGTTAAAACTTAGGTTATAAGTTAGCCAAATTGAATTGTTTCATATTTTCATGTCGGAGCCTTTTATTGTTATATCTGACAAAACGATTCAGTTGCATATAATTGCTTTCATCCACTTCATTTGAATTTTGGTGGATAGTTGTATTTTGGTGGCATACAAAACATTTTATTTTTATACTGATCATCTAATTGTTAAAACTTTCTTGAGCAAGGAAAAAATACTAATTTATCGAAAGGGACAAACTGTAACACAAATAATTAAAACATTTCAAATAATGAGTAAACTACATTAACAATATGCTAATGCTCTTTGACCATTCGTGAATTAATGCGTTGTTCCTTCGCTCGCTGAATATTTCGCGATATTAAAGTTATTGCAATAGTTGAACTATATGTATAAAGACAGTAAAAAAAAAATCAAAATGAAGTTTTGTTTATGTTAAATCCTAAAGCATACATAATTGAACGTAGTTAGAGTACTTACTAAGTATTGTTGGTTTTACTTTAACCTCTACATTAACATCACCCCTTTTCAAACTCTGATAGTATAGTTTTTCTTTTGCAAGTAAGAGAGGAGGTCCATTTACCCTATCTTCGTTGTTCACAAACTTTTCTCGTATTTCATTGGAGCAAGATAGAGAGTAGATTACAATTGTTCTGCTCAAAAACTTTGCCATGGTTTCAACAACTTCTCTGTCCTTTTCAATAGTTGTTAAGTGTGTGTCCCAACTTTCATTGGCTAAATTGATAGATTTTTTCTTTTGCTTTAATAAAAATACTATTTGTTTGTATATTACGTGCATGTGTATCAATCTTTAACCTAGTGTGTAAATAGCAGAAACGAAAATCCATCTTGATTTGAAAAAAATAAATAACTGGCAATAACATCTCAATTTGATAACACTTGTAGCCCATGTGACCGTTTCTTATGTTATTATGTTATAGATAAAGCATAGGTTAAGGTTTTCTTTGATTGATAACACATCGGGGATATCAGGAATGTTCAAATGACCGATCGTAGGAATGTCTTTATATGGGGAATTCGGACATACCAAGATGCTCTAAAGTGCTCTAAAGAGCAAGCAAAGCTTTAAAACATAACTATAGGCATAATGACATGTATGTCACTTGAAAGATTATCTAAAGGTAATAGTTCAAATATAAACTGTATTATTTAGAATGATATACAAAAAATAGATATGAGAAAGCGCAAGTATTTCCCCACCCTTCCCCTATCCCGGATCCAATCTAAAAACGGTTCTATTACAATATTTCCTCTTTTTTTTTTATAAAAATACTACTACAGGTTTCACCCTATTTCAATCCTTTGTTCATTAAATGATCTAAATACCTGTTAGGTTATACGATATATGTCCTAAGGGAAAAGCTACTGAGCATTTGTTTACATAACAAAGTCTTATTTAGACAATACAATTACGTGTTATAACTCTTGGAATGAATTGGAATACTAAAGAAAATGAGAACAAGAGTTTATTAAAACTTTGCAATGCTACTTAGACAACTTCTGTTAAGATTTTTAAGTATGAGCTTATTGAGAACCCCATAAAACCCCGATTGAATGATGTGCATTGTTGCTAATTCATCTGTTATTTTTAAAAAAAATTTTTGTCACAATCGTCGTTGACAACACAACACAAAGAGGTAAAAATAACAAAATAGGATTAGTATTTAGGCGTATTTTTTGGCAAGGAATCGAACCAAATAAAACAATATGAAGCAACACAATCTGTAGCATATTTTTCCGGAATGAATTATGTAAGAAATGTGTGCACTTGTCAACCAAATACAAAAAGATAAAATGGGAAGAAAATATTATAACATTACATCAAACTTATCTCTCATTTGTAGAATAATAATTTGCCGAAGTTGTAAATGATCCAATTTAGGCAATCCAATACGACTCATCTGATCGCTACATGCTCGGCAAAATGAGTATTCATCATTTGTATCTTCGCAGCAGGAGTATAATCCGTTTTCTAGCAACTGACGATTTAGATGTTCAATTGCTGTTTGCTGAACATTGGTATTTGAAACTTGTAAAAACAAAAAACACAATACGTTATAAATTTTATATCAAAAGCGCTTTACACGAATTCATATCCACCAGGAACGCTCAAAGCCGAATATTTCTGACGTAAAGACCCTATGAGTTAATCAATATAAATTTAAAAACACACACACACATCTTTAATGGCTTGACAATAGTATCGTACCAATATCCGTTCTGAATAAGTCTGTTTAAACAAGTTTAGGGGTTGATTAGCTTTTGACGTGAATGACGACATTTTTGTTCTTTGAATAAACTTATACCATACAAGATAAATGGGATGTGAAAACCCTGAATGTTTAAGATGTATGATGTCCTTGCATACTCAATTAAAATTACAAAAAATCTTAATTAAATTACAAGCTATGCAGAGTTTATCGAATCAAAACAAAAAGTATAAGTGATACATCCAGTTTGATATAATTCATTACATGAACTCCTTTAATCTTTAGGTGGTATAAGGAGACATAAATTTGCCCCATCAGGCATATCTTAAAAAACAACAAAAAAACAAACGTAAAAAACAACATACCTGAATAGGCTTGTGATTCATATTCATCATCCTGTAACGGTCAAAACTAAATTAATATACGTTTGGCTTAAATTGCAATTTGACCGGTTATGATGCAGACAACACGTTACTGGAAGTACAGGGAAAGAGAAATACAAGTTAAATTCAATAATATTGCCCTGGACTCTTTATCTTTCGATGGTACTTTTGTAACATTGATTTGTTGTGACACTGTTGTTTTTTTTTGGAGAACCTACAAGTTATGCAGACCAAGTTCAAGTTAGTTTTCAGCTTTTTTTCACGTATCTTCGCGTTATTTGAACTACGAAGATGAATCTCTGAATGTTCCATCATCAACTTCCCATATAAACTTTCTGGTCTTCTCTTATGTCAGACAGGGATTTATTTGTCTTGTTCATAACCGATTAATCATGCGAGTAGTTGCTGCATTAGATGATTTAAAAAATGGATTTTTTATCTAAAAATGAATATAAATATATTTTTTTTTAATTTTCATTGTTCAAGCTCTTTTGTGGTTTACTATTTAATTTCTATAAACGAGTTAATTGTTTATTTGCACATCTAGATATTTTAATTTGTTTATATTTACCTTTATTCAAAACCTGGGAAGCTCATACTTACAGAATTAGAAGATTCTGGCTCAAGTTTATACGCTACATACACAATTCATCCCTTGTATGTTTCCTTTGATACATTTCCAATTTCGAATGATTGATTACGCATTCTTTCGTCCGGTTTGATTAATGCGAAATATTGAATCAAAGCTTGCTCCAGGGCAAGAGCATAATTTTGCTGATTCATTGCGATTGTTTTCTTATCCATTTGAATTGCCCTCTTGTTGCATTCTTTGATATTTTGCGGAATCAGATCCCTTTCAATGCATGCTAACACAATTAAACCGTCAAAATCATTTTGTTTGTAAAATTGCCATCTCCCATTTATTCCTCCTCCAAGAGACCACGAAGTCGGTTTCATAGGGTTAAAGATAGCCCCCAGTTTTTGTTTTACAAATGTTTTACCAATTGTATAATCGGTCACTTTTCGTGTAGTCTGTATTTGCAAATCACTAAAAGAATCTAATATTTTTAGTTTTAGACTTTTCAAAGCATCCAAAAAAGAAACTGCATGCCTATGTTGATTCAATTCGTCATGATCACATAATTCGAACAAGGCTGCAAGGTTGTACGAGTAGCCTTGATGGCCGCGGCAAAGGTCGTCAAACTCTGTAAATCCACGGACTGATCCAGTTGCTGACATGATTTAAGTTCTATAATATATTTTAAAAAGATATAAAATGTATAATTAGTTATCAAAGATACCAGGATTCTTATTTAGTACGCCAGATGCGCGTTTTGTCTACATCATAACATAATTTCATTAAAGATATTTCGTGCAACTAAAACCTTCAACACGCATGACCACAAATTAAGAAACCAACATCTGTTTACCGATTTACAGCATTTAAATCAAACCTATATATGATTTGCTGTTGCCTTTATTGATACCGATGTGTTTTCTTCAGCGTACACTGATCCTGTTGCAGGCTTTGGTGCAGCTCTCAAATATTTTTATCGAGAAAAATTGAAAACAAAATATCACTCTTCCCTATGATAACTCTTCAATTTAAGACAAGAATCTGTAAATAAATGTCACCCGTTTCAATTTAACCTGTATATAATTCGATACCAAAATAAAGGCAACAGTAGTATACCGCTGTTCAAACTCATAAATCCATGGACAAAAAACAAAATCGGGGTAACAAACTAAAACAGAGGGAAACGCATAAAATATAATAAAATTTAAAATACAAAATTCTTGCTGCTTCGAAAAACAAAACATGACATTTAAACATTGCTTAGTTTCAAGCATATTTCTATTGTGGCATAATATGCTGACCAGTTATATTAGTGTAACGACCGACACAAAATAAGCTTTACTGGATGTGTAATTTTTTACCAAGATCTGATTTTACAAAACATCACATATAATATTCTGAACACATTCTGTTATATTTTTTTTTGTGGCCAACAGTAATTGGATAAACTAAATAAGAAAAGGTGCTCACGAAATTTCAATAGAGAATATTAACCCCTTCTTCGAAGAATGGAATATATATGCCATTTGTTTAGGGACCTTTTGCCGTTTTGAATTTTTCTCGGAGTTCAGTATTTTGTGATTTTCCTTCTTATATATAAAGTAACTGAGACAAATACAGGAATTGTTAATCCGAAAGGAATATGATTTGAGCAGATTTAAGAAAAGTAAAATACTTGTATCCAATAAATGAAAGAACAATATTAGGTTTAAATACATTGCAGCAGTTTTCACATAACATATCAAAGTTTACGTGGGGGCCTCGGTGGCCGAATGGTATAAGTAGTTACTACTGTAATCACTAGCCAGTCAACACTAAGGTTGTGAGTTCGAACCCCGCTCGTGCGGGTGCACTTGACTGCAATCTTATTTGACTAGGATTGACAGTTTTCCTATCGAAGGTCGGTTGTTTTCTCCGGACACTCCTGCTTCCTCTGCCATTAAAACTGGCCTGCTTAAAAAAACACAAAAAATCAATCAATCAATCAAAGTTCACGTCCTTGTCGCGCAAAACAACAACAATAACATCAGAAATGATTTTGTAAAGATTGAGAGTCAAACGAGTTCTTTAAAAATTAAAACAAAACCAAATATCAGACAAAAAAACCAGAAGATGAACAGTGCAAATACGGAAAAAGGAAAAAGAATTTCCTGAAAAGCTTCGATGAATTATGATAGTTTTTATGCATGTACTGTAACTGTCAAATTATGAATATATAAATATTACACCTAATTCTAAAGTAAAAATATTTTTTTCTGATAATGGATATCCCATCACTCTGACGAGTATTTGTGTTTATTGCTAAGAGACACAGTTAAAAATACATACCATTTAGTGGGAGATATTATTGACATAATTGTGCAAATCGTGATACAAGCATAAAATTTGGTATATGGGTGGAGTAAATTATAATTAAAAAGATTCTGCTGCTGGCCATAAAAAAAAATAAAAAAATTTCAAGATGGCCACCGCTCATTTCGCCAATGGCGTCATATCCAATTGGTTACATTTCGTAAATCTTTTGAAAGCTGTGTAATAGGTATAATCCAATGTAAGTTCTGATGAAACTTAAATAACAGTTCCTAAAGTACGAAAAACCAATTCCTACATGAAGAAAAAAGTGACTTCCGGTCCTAAAATGGCGGCAAGACATGGAAAATGTCAATTTTATCATTTTTATCATCTTAACAATAAATATCACTGACTTTGTTTAGTTCAAATGCATATATATATCTGATATCTGACAGTTACCAATACACAAACCTGTACACGGAAGACCAGAACGGTAGCATTTAGTTACCAACACAGCTGAATTTCTTGCATCCGCATTCAAAAAAATCATGACACGAGGATCCGCAGCTACCAAAGAAGTCCATTTTGGTTTTCAATTGTCATTATTTATTTTTACTTTAACCGAACTCCTGTGTTCATGACTTGGTACATGAACCTGTCGCATGCATAAATCCGGAGGAGCCCAAACATGCCCACCTTGATATGCTTCTCTTTTGATGTGCTCCAGAAGATTACAATCGTTTGCAAGGAAGCAGCGGCCTTATGATGCTATTCCGCCTACCAAAGGTAATGATAATGATTTTGTGGTACATTTCCGTACATGATGCAAACACATACTTCTATGATGTCCATGTCTGTGTCTTCATACAAAATCGGGCAAAAACGTCCGTTTCATCTGAGAATACTTCCAATGTCTGCAAACTGACTTCTTCACTTTACGATGAAGCCGACACAGTGCCACACCCACTAAATGCAAGGAAGAATGGAAAAGCTGCTACATGAAATGTACAGGAAACCCTCGAAAGTCTTTATTCCTTCCAAAACCTATCCACAACTTGTCCACACCTAATCTTGCGATAACTGCAATTCCTAATACTACTACATCTATGTCAGTACTAATTAAAATTACTTTTTACAACCATTTTCAGTAGCATGCTTAACATGGACATTCATTCGTGTATCTGCTTTTTCATGGTTACAAGGGGATAGCTGGACAGTATCCGTATTGAATTTGCAAAGACTGTATCACCTTGAGTAGCATAAGCATTTTCATTAGTGTATAAAGAAGCAATTCTGTCGGCAAGAATATAAACAATTCCGTTTTGTTGTCATCTTCACAGAAAAAAATACTCCAAACCCTGGCGTTCTACCAGAACCAACAACTTTCCATCTAGCACCAGTACTTTGCCTTTTGTTTTCGTCCCAGTCTTTAAATAATTAATTTAGTAAACATCAAATCGATGTCTACTCTTGGAATCTTATTTAAGGGGAAGATTTTATGTAAGGTAGTATGATATCATTTGCATAATCATCAAATATGTTTTACCCAAGTGGTGGCAATAAATTAACCATTGCTGCCCCAACGATAAATGCCTCAGAATTTGGATCAGTTGATGGCAAATCGCAAGTATACCCATTTGCTGCTGTTTAATACCACAGAGGAGCAGTTTGGTTTTCATGGCTAAATAAGAAATTAAAAGTCTAGAAAAGAGATTGCAATCAGTGTTCAGGTTCTCTAGCTTTGTTTTTTTTTTTACAAAAAAGTTTCCAGTTTCATTTTTTCGGGTTTTATATGGAAAAGTTCTTGTTCATCTGGTAAAAAAAAGTAGATTATCATTCGTTTCGCATTTGCTTCAACCGATCGTACTGTTTGGACCCAATATCTTGGAGTTTATATACATATCTTACCTACTTCTGAATCAACAATTTCCTTAAAAGAGTAAATGTTGTACAAATCTGACGACTCTTCTAGAAATGGATTTCCAAACTCATTACTTAAGAAAATCTTTAAAGTTTTTCGAAGAAATCTTCTTCTGTTTTCGTAGAGTCTTCATGACGTCGTTCGTCTGTTGTAGAATGACCCAAACCACTAAATCATTCATATTCATCTACCAGTCTACTGACTTCTGGTCCAGCTACCATCCATCGTCTCGAAGGGATCTTATATTAAACGTATGGTACCAACATCGCCGTTCACGACTCATTATTATGTGTTTGTGCCTGAACAATTGTAATATAAGAAATAAACTTGCTGGTCTTACGTACAGAAAAAAAATACCATTTGCAAATTTCATTGACACCTGTGGGTGATTGTGAAGGGAAGCGATATCTTGGAGATGGATCGGTAACCATCGAGCAAAATCTACACGATCAGTACCAAGATTGGCATCATGCTTGGTATGAACTGTTTGTAAAGTACGATATCTGACTCGTGAAATAAGCGTACTACAGAGGGCACACTAAGTTCTTATATAAGTTCTCATAATTGAACGCCAGAAATGAAACTGTGGTCGATCTGACTCTCTTTCCTTACACCTGTTGATCACATACTTGAACGTCACAGAGTCATGCACTATATTTTCTGTGTTTACGCTTTCATAACGGCTGACATTATCAATTCAAGCAAACCACATGCAGTTATCTGATGCGCGTGTCTATTCCTAATTACATTTGAACATACATGGAAAGCATCTGCAATTCTAGGTGTTGCAATATCGGCTTCAGTGAGTGCACATGTCCATCCACTATCACGCAATATATCACTCAGAATTTTAAACAAGCCATTTTAATGTACAATCCACCAAACATGACGATAAACTTACGTTCTCCGTACAAACTGTCCGTACAACTGAGATTGCTTAGCCAATACCAAAGGGTTTATCTGCAGCTATAATTGATGTTTGCCCGATATTTAGAAAGTTAACCATCTTTTCACCTTATCCATCGAATGCTTGATTATTGCAACTGAAAGGGCGTGTTTTCAAATAGTTGCATCAAAGAAGTAACACTCTATACTCAAACAGAAGAGCCTAGATGCTTAGAGGAATGAATGACGACCAAGATATGATGAAGAAATTCAAATCATCATCTGTTAGAAGAACTACGATTTCCATCAGTGTGCCCTTGTAGTGCGTGTAATTCGTTCTTTATTTATAAATAGTTGTTAAATAAATAAATTGTTAAACGCATGTGTATCCTAACCTTAAAAAACGTCATCAACAAAATTCATAACATCATTAAAAATTCAAAAGCGCTAAGCATATAATAAATAGTTCAAATGTTTGTGTGTGAATTTTGTATCATTTTCACACATGCGCAAACCCAGAACATGTCAAATATTCATTTCTAGTATATATGTCACATGTTAAGAAGGTATCCACCAAACCTGATAATATTTTTTACTCAAAAAAGGTAAAAGTAAACGTTTTCCAGAACAATAAGTATTTCAATCTGGAAAAAAACAGCCATTTTAGAAAAGATGGTGGCCATCTTGAAAAAATAAAATTTTCTTATGGCCAGCAGTTTTTTCTTAAAAAGTATATGATAATGATGCTTCTTGCTAACTTTCATGCTTGCATCATCATTTGCACAATTCCCTCGATTTTCCTTGCTAATATCTTCCACTAATTCCTCGATTTAAATGATTTTGTCAATAAAAAAAATACATCATTACATCAAATATGTGAAAAGCTGGCATATTCTATAGCTAGTGACCACAACATATATTTGACAAACATAAAGAACGCATTCAAAATTCTAAGGTACCTTAATTTTTAATTGTCTGAATAGAATTTTATTTGATGGTCATCTGGGTTTTGTTCATACATTGTTGTCAATAATTTGAAACACTATTCGACTGTCAAACAAGTGAGAGGTTAAGCCAGCGATTAAACCAATTTTAATCCACCATTTTCCAAAGAGGGAAATGCCTGTACCACGTCAGGAATATTGAAGCTATTTTCCATTCATTTGATGTGTTTTAGCTTGTGATTTTGACATTTTCAATCTTCCTTGGAGTTAGGTATTTTTGTTTTTTTACTTTTCAATATTGTTTACTTTTTTTCTTATGAACCGTTATCTGAAATCTTCGTTTATTCATCAATTGGTTGCTTTCGTGTTGCTTAATGTAGGTCATTGGTATACGTTTCCCGAGATAGAATTTTCTTATTATTTGCCAAAATGAACATTTTACTTACGCTCTTTTCAAAAATATAATAGAAAGGATGGGTCAAGCTAAACGTTGTTGAAAATTGCCTAAATTTGCTCGTTGTTGAAGACCGTACTTTGACCTATAATATTTAACATTTACAAATTGTGACTTGAATGGAGAGTTTTCACATTGGCACTCATGCCATATCTTATATCTTATATCTATTTTAAGAAAACATGCTGAAGAGTGTTTTTTATGATTTCCATTGTACTTGCCTCACGACGTATCGCACTGGGAGGAATACAGTTTGTTTAAGCTCGCAAGCTTTTTTAAAATTCTATCTCAGCTCTGATTTTTCAATTTGAACAACATACTTATTGCATGTCTTGCTACGTGTAGCTATAATTTTCTTTTACTGATAGTTTGAAAAGTACAAAGCCTCATTTTATACAAGAATGTACAGGAAATGTTGAAACATTGTTTTATCTTCAGTATTGTAGCTGCTCGGATTCGAATTACAAATTTCTCAATAATGTATTTCAATGTATCTGTTTTCATATTTAAAAAAAATGATTTCACGCTTATATAATTTAAGAACACACGCTATGTCTCAAGTATAGCAAACAAAAATTCACAACCAATTGCAACTGAAATATAAAATGAGAATAAACATACCAAAGTTGTCTTTTTTCGTCCCTTGGTCGAACCAGTAAATAATATTTGATATAATTGATAGTCACTCAAATGTCAATCATAGTCTATGTGTAAAATTTGACACAACAGGAAAATAGGTAAGTATGATAGTTATTTATGTTAGATAACGGGGATAATTATTTGAACAATATGGTTTAACGTATGTTGATTATCGGCTGTTGTAAGATACTAACGAAATTTGATATTGATATCTGTAAGCAAATTTAAACCCTGAAAATTTAAATCAACATTTCACGATGGTGATTATGACAGCTATTAGTTAAATTTTTAAATTGATTGGAAGTGAAAAATTATTCTGTTTAAGTTATTTGAGTCAATGGGTGGAAATATAACATTGACAAACAATAAGTTTTCTCTTTTATCCATATATATTGATATAAATAATACATAAACAGAAATCTGAAGTCATAACAGGCTTGTTTGAGTTTTGATGCCATGAACAGTTACAACTATATACAAAAAGTTACGACAACAGGTTCTGTTTTTCTTTCTTTACTGTATGTTTTTTTTTCTTTTTCGGAAATAATATTCTTAAGACATAGTTTTATGGTGTTCATAATACAGAAACTCTGTAATTAGATAATTGAATATTGTTTTCATTGTAATAAATATTGATTTTGTTATCGGGTAGATTAAAATCCTACAAAATATTATAGTAACATACATATGTTTCACAGTTCTCCAATTTCTTTATACCTATATTTTAGATTGAATCTAAGGAATGAGAATGTTGAATTTGTTCTGATAGATATTTTCGTTATACATATATTAATTATTTTGTTGTTATTTGCTCTGAACTGTCTCTTATGCAAAAAGCTTCATGTTTCAGTTATATATCGAATTTCCGTCCTTCTGCTTACAAAACATACGTGTAGTATTTATTGAATATTTTCTTTCTCTCCATCTGCGTATCTGACTTGGACTTCCAATAAAGCACCTTGTATATTTGATAAAATACTACAAACATCACTGTTTAATTGAGAAAACTACATCATGATGTCTGCAGCACTACTTCCGATGGAAACTAATTTTGAAATGCTCAAGTTAGACGTTAATTTTACGAATGCAAATTTTTGCTTGAATTGAAGTATAAATAGGACATTAGAACATGAGACTCATTTAAGGTAGCACAATACAAAGATGTTTTTACTTCCAATCTCCAACATTTGAAAAGCTGTTATTTTCTTATTACTGCATATATCTTTATAAAAGAAGTATAAAAGAAGTATATATAGATAGATAAAAGATTAATCTTTCAAATGAATGCAATACTTTTGTTATGCAATCATTATGTAATCAATTATTATGCAATTAATGGCAAAATCTTGGTCAGTTCACATAAATGAATTTGGCTCTGACAAACTACACAAGAAATTTTATAGTAATCTTAACACAGCAGGAGCTACAAAAGGGTGTCTCTAATTATCGCTATAGTATTCCATTCTCTCATCAATCTGTAATTAGTGTAAACATCCTTACCACATAAAAGTAGAGATTGTTTTGTTAGGTGTAAAATTTGATCTATACATTCTATCCACAATATGAGACACCCTTTTGTAGATAATTGCTCTAGGAACAAAATATAATAAAATCAACCCTCTTGGGGTATCCATGAAGAAGCTAGTTTGAATCGAAAGTTGAAATTTCTTGTAAAATATGGTAGACACAATTAAAATTATAATGGATTATATAAATGTTGTAAAATATTAACATTGCATTAATTTGAAAGAGTTATCTGTTAGCTAAAAATACCAGTTTTATAAATTTCCAAGGATTATAAAGAAAGTTGCAGCATTTTAAAACTGGGGAGACAGAGGTATAAAATCTTTGTATTGTGCTACCTTAAATTGTTCGTTTTACCCAAACATAAATATGGTAAAATACTATTATGCTGGAAGCTTGGGTAAAGTCATATGTCATTATTGTATTTATCCCATTCTGCAACAAAACCCTGCTAAAAAAGGATGTTGGATTGTTTTGGATGTTATAATACTAAACCACAAAAGAATGAGGGACATTGGGCTTGAACGTACACTTTTTTTAAAAATATGTATTTTAACAGCTATCCCGAGTTACCTTCTTTGTATTTTTCTGGGTGACAAATTCGCTATGTAATGACTGAAAATATGAATTTCTTCTTGTTTGTCTAAGTGAGCAAGATATAATTTTGTTCAGAATCTGCTTCAGAAAAGCACGTCAGTTATGATTTTGAATTTGAGCAACTGCAAAAGGTTTGTTCCGATTTTTATCGTCACAAGAACAAATTATAACACATGTATAGCAAAAAAGACTCTTGAAATACATGTAATGTAGTGTACAAGAATAACATACAATTGTTGAAATTTGTTCGCTTTCATTCATTTATATTGCATGCAAATAAAATGCATAACATCATAGTTATGAGTTGACTTTTAACTGAAAAGGTACATAGGAGCAATAATAAAAGAGGGGCGAAAGATACCAGAAGAACAGTCAAACTCATAAATCGAAAATAAACTGACAACGCCATGGCTAAAAATGAAAAAGGCAAACAGACATATCATAGTACACAAGAAACAACATAGTATAATCCGGAAAAAATAAATAAAAATACGTGATCGCCATTGCTAATATTGACAAATAAACAAACAAAGTTCACAGCTAGGATTACACAAACTAGACACACAAGAACACAAACCAGAATAACGTCAACTGGAGCTAAAAGAACAAAACAAAAACTGATATCAGATTATTCAGTAAAAGTGTTTTTGGAATAAGAAAGTGTAATTTCAATATTATCAAACTACATATTAAAAACTATTAAGAAGACACATTTCAAAGAGTGCACCAATTCCAAAAGATGTAGCACGTCTCATGGTATGCATGGATCATTCAACAAGAGGATCAATTGTAACTTTATACATGTATACATATAATTATGGACAGCACAAGATTTTTTAATTCTTTTTCATTCTTTATGGCACAACATCTCAATTAAGATAAAGGTCCTGTTTTAAATGCATATGATATCAGATTTGTTTTATGTATTATTTATAGCATAATATATAAATAATATAAAAAGGGAACATATATCGATGCGATATATACTAAACAGCTCAATGAAACAATATGCACATCGTTATCAATAAAGTTGTTTTTATTAACTAACTATTTATAGACCCTTTATATCATGCTATTCGGTGTGAGCCAATGCTCCGTGTTGATCTGAGCGTCACTGATGAGTCTTATGTAGACGAAACGCGCGTCTGGCGTATAAAATTATAATCCTGGTACTTTTGATAACTAATTATAGACGGTACTTTGGCCTATACTGATTTTTCTTTTACATATTGTGACTTTGATGGAGAGTTGTTCCATTGGCAGTCATACTAGTGGAAGATATTAGCAAGCAAAATCGAGGGAACTTTGCAAATGATGATACAAGCATGAAAATTACCACAAAGCATCATTATTATATACTTTGTAAGAAATAACTGCTTGCCATTAAAAAAAATATTTTTTTCAAGATGGCCACGGCCATTTTCTAAAATGGCTGTTTTCTTTAGTTTGAAAATACTGATTTTTCTGGAAAACTTTTACTTGAACTTCTTTTAGTAAAAACCAATTCCTAGGTTTGGTGGCTACCTTCCTTACATCATATATTTATTAAAAAATGAATACTTGACATATACAGTATTTGCGCATGCGCGAAAATGTAACAAAATTCTTTCAACAACATTTGAACTATTTACTATATATTTCGTGTTTTTGGATTTCTAATGACATGAATGATATTATGAATTGGTTTAATAACATTTTTCAAGGTTATGAAACACATGTGTTTCACACTTTTGCGCATGTTCAAACTATTTATAGACATCAAGAACGATTTGTATGCACTACCAGGCAATTCTCAGGTATTCGATGGTTAAGGCGAAAATGTGGTTAATCCGGAGAAACATCAAATGTAACTGCATATCAGCCACTTTTAGAAATGCCTAAGCAAATTCAGTGGGAATGGCCTGATTTATGAGGAAAATATAAGTGTATCGTCATCTTTGGTGGATTGCACATTGAAGTGACTTGTGATATATTGCATGATAGGGGATAGACATGTTGTCTTACTGAAGCCAATATTGCAACACCAAGAACGGCAGATTCTTTTTATGTATGTTCAAATGTACCTAGGACTAGACAGGCGCATCAGACAACTACATGTATTTTGCTTAAAAATTGTTAATTTCAGATTATGAAAGCTAAACACAGAATATATAATTATGTCATAACTCTGTGACGTTCAATGATTTAAAAGACTGGTGTAAGGAAATAGAGTCATCTCGACCACAGTTTAATTCCTGGCCTTCAATTATAAATTAAGAACTTCTGATTTAAGTATTATGCTCATTTCATGAGTGAGATTTCGTACTTTTCAAACAGTCCATATAAAGCATGATAGCGTATTGTTTTAGGTCTTGATCGCGTAAATTATGCTCGATCGTTACCGACTCATCTCCGAGATATGACTTCCCTTCCCGAACATCACCCACAGGTGTTAATGAAATTTAAAAATGATAATTTCACTGTACGTAAGGCCAGCAAATTTCTTTCTTGTAACATAATTGATCAGGCACAAAAACAGAATAATGCAATTGTGAAGGGCGATATTGGTGCCATAGGATTAACCGAAGATCCCTTTTAGACAAATGTATGGTAACTGGACCAGGAGTCTGTATACTAGAAGATTAATTTGGAAGATTTAGTGGTTTGGGTCATTCTAAAACAGACGAACGACATAATGAAGACTCTACGAAAACACAAACAGATTTCTTTAAACAGCTTTAAAGGCTTTGCAAAGTGATTAACGAGTTTGGAAATTCATTTCTAGAAGAGTCGTCAGATTTGTAAAAATAATACTCCATTTAGGAAATTGTTGATTCAAAAACAGGTAAGATATGTAAATAAACTCCAAGATATTGGTCCAAACAATACGAAGATCTTTTGAAGCAAATGCAAAACGAAGGAGAACCTGCTTTTTATAACCAAATAAAAAAGTACAACTTCCTATTTTGGCCGCAAAATGAAACTGGAAACGTCTTTGTCAAAAACAAAGCTAGAGAACCTTAAAAGTGATTGCGATATTTTTTCTAGACTTTTCATTTCTTGTCACAGTAGACAGTTTTACTTGGAATATTTCTTTATCCATAGAAACCAAACTGCTCCTCCGTCTTTATCTCAGGATGTCACTTGAAATAGTGGTATTAAATCGCTGCAAATGGGTTTACTTGAAACATTCTGCGATTTGCTGATCCAAATTCGGACGCATTTATCAGTGGGGCAGCAATAGCTAATTCCAGGTCACAAAGTTGGGCAAAAATATTTGATGATTATGCTAATGATGACATACTGCCTTATATAAAATCTTGCATCGATAAGTATTCAAAAGTAGACCTTGTATTTGATGTTTACTAAATGAATAATTTAAAGGCTGTGACAAGACAAAGGCAAGGTTCTTGTGCCAGATGGAAAGGTGTTGGTTCTGGTAGAACACCAAGGGTATGGAGTAATTTTCTCTGTGAAGATGACAACAAAACGAAATTGTTCAAGTTTCTTGCTGACAAAATTGCTTCTTAAGAGACTAATAAAAATGTGTATGTTACTCATGGTGAAAATATTCTTTGCAATTTCAATAAAGATACTTCCTATCTATCCCCTTGTAATCATGAAGAAGCAGATACACGAATGTTTGTCCATGTTCGGCATGATTATGAAAAGTGCTGTAAAATGTAACTTTAAGTAGTACTGACACAGATGTAATAGTATCAAGAATTGCAGCAATCGCAAAATTAGGTAGAACAAATTGTGGATAGGTTATGGAAGGAATAACGACTTTTGATGGCTTCCTGCACGTGACATATCAAATGCGTTTGGTCCTTGTGTAGCTGCTCTTCCTTTCGTCCATGCATTAAGTGTATGTAGCACTTTGTCGAATTGTCACGAGAAAGACAAAAGGTCAGATTGGCTAACAATGGAAGGTTTTCCAGATGTAAAGGATGTTTTTTTTAGACTTAAGTATGAAGCGAGGCACGATGTGAATTGTTTGCCAGGAAGCAGCGGCATTGTGATGCAATTCCGCCTACAAGAGGTTCTTTTCCAGAGGACATCAAACGAAAAGTATATCAAGGAGGAGGGCTCAGCCTGATTCATGTATTCGACAGGTACGTGTTCCAAGTCATGAACACTGGGGTTGGATGAAAGAAAGAATCAATGACAGTTGGAAACCAAAATGGACTTCTTTGACTGCCGTTGCATCCTCGTGTTAGAAAATTTTGAAATGCGGAGGATAAAATCCAGCTGTGTTGGTAACTGTAGATGCTACAGTTCGGGCCTTCCTTGTACGGGTTGTTGTATAGCCAACTATCAGATAATTATAAAATAAGAAACCTGTCTTTCTAACCAAACTAGGCATTTAAACTTAACAAAGAGTGTTAACACTTGTTAAGTTGATGGAAATTATAAAATTATTTTCTACGTATTTGCCGCCATTTTGGAACAAGAAGTCACTATTTTTCTTCATTTATGGGTTGTTTTGTCGTACTTAGGAACTTTTATTTAACGTTTTATCATAACTTACATTGGATTATACCTATAACACATCTTTCAAGGATTTTCATCCCTTGTGAAGTTGCTTGAAAGTATAAAAATGGAAATTTTTTACTTTTTTGCCGGCATTTTGAAACCGGAAGTCACCTTTAGTTTCATTAATGTATTGTCTAGTCGTAATTTAGGAACTGTCATTTATTTTTTATCAAATCTAACATTGGATTTTACATATAACACACCTTTTAAAGGATTAACGAATTATTGTCAATTTGTAATGACGCCATTTCCGAAATGTGTGGTGGCCAATGAAAAACTGATTTTTTTTTCTGGCAAGCAGCGGATTTTTTTTAAGTATCATTTAGTCAACCTTTATACCAAATTTCATGCTTGTATCACGATTTGCACAATTATGTCCATAATATCTCCCACTACGGGAATGATGTATCAATTAGGAGAATTAAACTCAGTATGCAAGCGCTGCTAGAATGTTGCTTCATAGAAATTGAAAGTTCACAATTGGGAAGCTGAAATCATCTCTTTAATCGTAAAGTTTTGTTTTCAATCGACCCTCATTGTCAATTTCTAGATGTAAGTCAAGATATGAGGAAGACGAAACAGACGAAAACTTTAGGAGAAATCTTATAAAGTTTATCAGATATCTTGTGAAATATATAAGATATCTTTAATATAAGATATCTTATAAAAACAGATTATGTATGAAACCTGATATATTATGTGAGATAACTTATAAACTAAAGAGATATCATATAAAGTTTATGAGATATATTTTAATTTATATACGAAATCTTTTAAACTATACACGATATCTTATAAACTATATAAGGTATTTTATAAACTATATAAGATATATTATCATCTTTATAAGTTATCTTATAAAGTATATAAGATAACTAATGTAAAAAAATATCTTATAAACTTTAGAAAATATCTTATAAACTTTAGAAAATATCTTATAGAGTATATAACATATCTTATATTGAACTATATGAGAAATCTTATACAACATACAAGATATCTTTTATTACGTAATGAGATAATTCATATAATATATCAGATAAACTATATGATATATGAGATGCACTATATAATATATAAGATATAAGATATATTATGTAAGATAACTGATATAATCTATAAGATATCTCTTATATAATATATAAGATAAAAAGATATTAAGGTAGACACATGGTATACCGCCATCTTGGATTGTACAATCACAGTAAAAAAATCGGTCAAGTTATTTGCCTAAATCTGCAAATTTGGAGACAGATTTGCAATTTAAAGGATAGACTGTTAAATAATAATAAGAAAACTTGGTAATTTACTGTATAATACAAAATATTTAAACAAATATCATTTGTTTTGCTTAAAGAATATTTTTTCTCAAATGAGCCATTTGAGGGAAGATAACTCTTTTAGTAAAAAATTTACACTGGACGGATAGGGAATTTTTTTCTTTTTACAAGAAAACAAGTTCGGTGACACCATTTTTTCTTTTCATTTTCTTTAAATATATTACAAAACCTATCTTTTCACAATTTATTTCAAAATTCTATCCCATAGATTTTTTTTTATGCCCACAAATGTGGTTTTCCATGAACAATCTAACCAAATTTAGGCAATTTTCAAAGACTCATAGCTTAAAAAAAAGCACGGTGACCCATTATTTTTATTATATTTTTGAAAAGAGCATAGTAAAATCTTCATTTTTGCTAAGTATAAGAAAATTCTGTCTCAAAAAATATTTACTTATGATCTACCTTAATTTTATAATAGATATCTTGAAATTCGAATAAATAATAAAACGGCGTGCCATATGACTAGTATACGTTGTTTAAAAGTGTGTATATTTTATTAGGTCAAGCACGTTAAACGTGGATTTTGATTAACATTGAAAGACTATTAGTTCAATCTAGTTATCGACAAAGAAACTCGGAAAAAGAAAATAATTGGTATGACATTTTTCTTATCTTTTCAGCTTAGATTTGTTATTTGTGAATCTTGTTAATATCTATATAAATGAAAATCATAGTGTGCAAATAAAAAATCATTAATCTTACATGTTTAAAGTCAAAAGTTTTTATATGTATCTGTCTAATCTTTAACATGTTTAAATTTAGTCGACCTTAATTGACCCAACTACGTTGTAGCTTGTTGTACGTTTTTCAAAATTGCATGTGTAATAATATTTAAGTAGGTCAAACAACCATTTCCTTGTTGTGTTATATTTTTGTTTAGGCACGTTAAACGTGGATTTTAATTTTAAAACATTGAGGGAATATAAGTTCAATCCAATTATCGACAAAGGAACTCGAAAAAAGGGACAAACCTGGTATGATACATTCTTTTTTCATCTCAGATTTGTAATATTTTATATTTCATGTTCTTGTTAATATTTGTGTGGTTTAATTCAAACATAGCATTTGTTATCCAATATCTCAGTCCAATATAATACAAACGGGAAGCGTGAAAATATATGAAAATTAGATAAGTTTTAAATACAATAATACATTTATTTCATTAAATGGAAAGCATAATGCTATATTTTACATTGGAATTAGTTTGTCTTTCCTTTTTGAATGAATATGAACACAAGTACATTAACTTCGTCTTCTTCTTCTTTCCTGTAACTTCCTCCTACTAATGAGAAACACATCCAATAAGGATTTAAAACAGTTTATTGCTTATATACACGGGCACAATATTGTTAATCACCAATAGGACTTATATTACACGGGTAAAATTGGCGATGAGATCCATTTAAGAATATATCACTTTAAACTGCACATATTAAAAGTTTTTCATTTCCCATAACACATCTATTTACACGATTAAATGTAAAAAAATCCCGGCAATTGGAATTTTACAGTAAAAATATTGTTGAAGTATTAAATCAACACAACATAGCAAGACCATTTTAAAAATTATGCTTTTTAGGTTTTAATGTCAATGAGGCAAGCATAAACAAGCACTGTAGGTTGCATTTCTGTAAATATTGACAATGCAATTTCCCATAGGAACTCCTTTTACGGCGAAAACTGTACCACTTTTACTATGAAGTTTTGAAAAAAATCTTATCATAGAATTGAAAGTTCATATGCACCACAATTTTTTTCAAAGGTCAAAATATAGGGCTGTGCGGCATATTTTCAACGTTTATATGCCCTGAACTTCTCAGAGTTTAAACTAACACTAATTTTCTTAACTACCCCTACCTCGAATGAAAGGTTACCACAAATTTCAATGTAAACAATATGCACATGTATATTTACTGGTAATATTCCCAAGTTATGTCTCTGTGAGATGGAACACAGAGAGCATAACTGGGAACCAGTATGTAAACAAAATAAATTTTCTATGAATATTCAAGATATCCCCAAAAGAGGCGTGTTTTGAGAAACAGCTGTATTTACAAAGTGCAACCTGTAAACCACATAAATAATTTAGCCATTGATGTTATACAATCAAGCGTGCAACAGTCCAAGCACAAGGTGAAAATGAAAATTCACCAGTACTACTTTATATTAATTGAATTCAGACGTTTCACATGTAGGTTATAATTAACACATCCTCTATATTGTTCATTAAATCTGAATCGTGCTGTAAATATTCGACAGCAAGTTTTCTGCAGTCTGTAATTAATTGACAGATAATGTCTCTATTTCTAAATTTTTTATTCCACTGATCATTTCCAATTTTAAGGATAATTAGCTGTTTTATTGAGCCAAAATAATTTCTACGAATTCCTTCAAGAGCTGGACATCTGGTGATAAAATGTATCAGATTTTCATCTTCAGTAAAACAAATAGGGCAAGTTGCATTTACGTTTTCGATACCAAATTTTGCTTTATTAGATTGTAACATATAGGTTCCTGTAAGAATTCTTGCCTTGACAATAGCTCCTTTTGTTTCGCCCGGAATATTTAGAGCTGAGTTCCATACTGGGTGAGTTTCACCAATTTTGATTGAGTTTGTATCTAAACGATTTAATGTTGATTTTTGAGCTATTTCAGTCCTAAAAGTGTTGTTCTATTGTTGGCAGATTATATTGCTGTAAAACAGAATCATAATTAACATAAATTATTAAATTTGTAATCCGAATCCGATCATGTACAATATCGAAAGTAGAATTTTTACAAGTAGGTCAATATTAAGAACTACCTCAGTCTACAAAATAGTATTAAACTAGGATGTATACTTCAAACAAAAGACCAAATTAAAAGCTGCCTACCTCAATAAAGGCAACAGTAATATAACACTGTTCAATCAATAGTTGAAACTGAAGCAAGAAGTATATTGTTCAAATTCTTCAGAGCTTTCAAACATTGGTATCTTCTGCGTGTTCTAAGTTGTTTGTCAGGAACAATAGAAACGAAACTCTTCAACCAATTTTATTTGTTTACTTTAGGAAACATCTTGATAAACAGATAAGAAACATGTATAATATATTGATTTGTTGCAGAACACTGATCCGTTGAAGTCTTATTTGAAATATAAAAGCAAAGGCTTCACTTCTGTTGATTTTTCTAATACCCATAACGTTGTTATGTATGCGACGTCATAGTAAAAAACTTTAAAGTTAGATTCAACTGTAAAAGACAAAAATGATAGAACATTCAGTATAATTAATTAAATAACATATAGCTGAGAGGGTGATAGAGCAGATTGGTACCCCTCGAAAAGGCATTGTAAACCTTGGCTTTGCCTCAGTTGACTATGTTTTCTCGGGGTAACAATATGCTCTATCATCCTCTCAGCTATGTGTCTTGACTTCATAAAAAATGAATATATTGGTATAAACAAATCGATAAATAAAGTTGAATTTGCATATTTCAAAGATATAATATTTTATTTCGTATAAACCTAATAACTGTCATCCTGTACCGAATGAACAATTATGAATATAGTTGGTACATATGGACTGACGATGCAAGACAAGGTAAACAATAGTTACAAGTGTTTACATTGTTACTCGGATTTTAAATACATGCATTTAAACATAGTACTTAATTTCAGCCATTTGTTGTTTAAACTCATTAGGCTGATATTTTATTTACATGCTGTTTCTGATTAGCATTCGCTTTAAATGTACATTTTATTCTCTTTACAAAATCTTGTTAAATAGATACACAAAAGGGTTTTTTATACATGAAAAAGTTCACGAAACTTAAATGTAGAGGACATTGTGCACATGGATAAAAACATTTCCAGTTGTTATAAAAGTATGAATAAAAGAGAGCTAGACGATATTATTAGTTACACAGTGTGCTAGTGACCTAATACGGTATATATGGGGTCGGTAAATTCCATATTGGGTGAAAGCGAAGCTCGAATCCCCATATGGAATTTACTGACCCCATATATACCGTATTACGTCACTAGCACACTATGTAATGAATTTATCTTACCGACTTTTTGAATGTGTGAAAGTAAGACTAGTGATTTTCAAAATGAGCAAGTCTTCAATACTGTTAGCATTAAGAAAATACTTCCATTGATCCTACAAAAACAGATACCAACAATAACGACGTGTAGGTTTAAATGAGTTTTATGAATTTATTTCAATCTTAATCATCAATTTCTTCGTCTGTTTGAACTTTTAAGATTTTTTCTCAGTACCGTTTTGTTTTAATAAAGGGACATAAAACCATTACTAACCGTGTATGAAATAAGCCCCGCCCCTTCTTGCCTAATATGGAGTATAAAGGGACATAACTCCACTACTAACCGTGTATGAGATAAGCCCCGCCTCCCTACTAACCTAATATCAAATATACACGGTTTGCACGCGGACGCTTTTAACCAATCATATTCCTGGAAATGTATAGGAGGTATGATAAGTATGAATGCCCGTATGAATGAACTGTACATACGTTTTATAATTGAACCCCCTTGAATAGTCATTGCAAGGTTGATGAAGGTAATGTATCAGAATATTTCGAACAATTGTTTTTCTTAACACAATTTTGTTTATTATTAGCTAACGATCAACTTAAAATGGAGGCATTTACATCCGACAAGGAATGTTTGTACTACATGAAACTTCTGACTTTTACCCTTGGAATCGGGATGGATGTTCTCCACAATTACTTTGAGCAGAAAATTTTGAATGCTACAGAATTCTACCTATTTTTAGAGACACACAAACATTATTTGTTTCACGAATGTTATCCCAGAGTCCAGTGTTGTTGCTGTTCAAACAATTGTCTTGCTTCGTCTTCCAAATTCGGATGTTTGAATAAAAGTCAGTTTCAGTTATTGTTTGACATTGCATCTCCAAATGAAAATGACCATTGTCAAATAGGAAGACATAATGAGATTACAAAGGATTGCTTGTGTAGAATTGATGCGAAAAGATCAAATGAAGTTGACTGCATGGATATAACCTTAATGTGTGCAATTATCAAATCATGTTTCGTAGACAACAATAGAAGCATACACGGAAACCCAAGAGATTTTGAAACTATAAAAAATACGAGAAATTTTTTAGCCCATGTATCTGGCAAACGCATTTCTGAGTCCGATTTTAACAGCAAGTGGGATGAAATGGAGCAGGCAATTTTAGCAATAGCCCGTGCTGTGGGAAATTATTTTGCTAAAGCGACCAAACGGAAGATAAATGAATTCAATAGCAATGAGCTATCAATGGAAAAAATCAAAGAAATCATCGAAAGCAATGCTGATGATGTAAAGAAGGTAGGAAGAAATATAAAAGTTTTCCAGAAACATCTTTCATGGAATCAGTATCATTCATATATATTTTGAACAAAACAGACTATTTTCTAACTTTTGCCATAAAAGTATGCTTAATGAATGCGCATCAGACATGCTTTTACACTACGCCTCTTACAATGTAGCTATGCGTAAAGGTTAATATTGTCAAAACTATATGCAAAACATGCGCCGAGGAATGATAACAGTAACAACCCACACCTACAATAGAAATATTTACACAACGACTACATCAAGGGGAATAAATTTGTAAAACGTAGGGCTCTCAGATTCGCGCATAATAAGTGATATTTCAACTCTTTTAGCGACTCCAAATATTCATAAAATTCCAAACTGACTATTTTATAGGGATTTTTATGTAAATTATTTATGACAATAGCCGTTTATTAAGGAATAGAGGAAACCATGGAGACAATCAAAACCACAAATTTGAGAAATAAGACAACACCAATGAAAATAAAAGTCTTAAAAAACTACGAAAAAGACGAACACCAGTCTACAAACACCACACAGAAAAACTGAAAATTGCCAATCACAATCCCAAACAAAAGCTGAGCATAATATCAGGTGTTCCGGGAGGGTCAGTATTTCTTCACCAACAATTTGAAAGGTAATACCAAGCGATTAGGTGTGACCAAATAAAGAGTGTACCATTATTTTAATTAGATTTGAATAAAAAAACTTAAGTCAATATCAACAACGAAGGATTTCAAGGGCAATAGACAAACAAGTGACCCGACGAAAGTGCGTGATAAATAATCACAAAAGAAGACAAACAGCGTACAATAAATGAAAATAACTATAGAAAAATAATAATGATGATAATCTACAATCCCATTCAATGTATGCGTTCATATAACACACTAAAACTTGTTAAACAATAGTAATTCTTTATATTTTTAGAATCTTCGAGCCCTTATTGAAACCCAGAGGGAAAATACACTGTTGGTTCAACATGTTAAAGATGAGATGGGTAAGTGTTTGCATATATATTTGCATATTATATATATATATATTTATATCTCGTATCCCAATAGAATGAGTTCGAATACCGGCGAGGGAAGAACAAAAATTTGCTTCCGCAAATTAGCAGATTTAACATTATTGTGCTGATATTTAGAGAAGTTATGAATATAAAATTTGTTTTCAGCCATGTATCACCTTCACTGGTGATCCAATGAATGGATCTGTTGTTTAGACGTACTTATCAAAATAATTATTTCTTTGACTGTTTCATACGATCCCTTACAATAGATATTTAGCTAATTTGCAATCAATTCTGTTTTCATGCATTATATCTTGAACTGTGTCACAAGAGTCTATCCTAAATTGAGGTAAATGTTATGGCCTTCCAAATACCGTTTCGATTCCTAACATCACTGAAGAGACATTAATTGTCGAAATCCGGATATGGAGTACCAATTTTTGCACCTCATGTTTGCGGTATACCATCTTTTCCGCAAGTTTATTGTTTTCTGTTTGGTAATAAATTCATAGTTAAGATCTATTTTGTTACATTTGGTGATCCGTTTATTTGATTTCGCAATGGCAGTCAGCAGGGTTTAAGAACGTCCGTTGTTCGACCTGTTAGTCAAATGCGTTTTGTTAAAAATACTTCACTTTTTTGGTCTTTTGGAAAATGTTGTTTGTGCTGTATTTAGACCCCTCTACCAAGAAATTTGTTTTGCATGCCAAAGTATAAAAATTGCGGTTTTTATCCAACGAAATTATATGTTTGAACGTTGTTTTCAATTAAGAATTGTATATGAGTTGTCTAGCGCGTCGGATACAGTGCAGGCGATTTGGTGTCACGATATCTCAGTAGCATGAGTTCGAATCCCGGCGAGGGAAGAATAAAACAATTTGCGAAAGCAAATTTACATATCTAACATTAATTGTTGGGTTGATGTTTAGATATATATGAAATGTAAATATAAACGCCTAAAAAAGTGTACACAACATTTCCAAATACAAAAAAAATTGAACTATAAAAATCGGATTTTATTCAGATACATTTGAATCTATTATGAAAGTGATGTGTTTTTAAGTGTTTTTACTTCACTTGGATCGTCATATCAGATTTTTTTCATCTTAAAACATAATAAATGCAATAAAACTATTTATGTAACCCACTGATTCTATAACTATAAAAATTAATGTAATTATTTATAAATATTTCGGATAACAGATATCCTTCCTCAGTGAGATTCTGATGTTAAATGAATCATCTTTAAGTCTTCTTAGATTAAACTGAAATGTAAATATATATATATTTTAATGAATATTTTACTTCGTTAATGCCAGAATGATGTATGGTATTATTAGATCAATTATGAAATGCATGGTTCACGCGGTTATAGAGTCCTAATGCGGCTGAAAAGTTTACACAACCATAATATATTATTAAAATGAGGTATGGATAAATGGAATGGGAAAGATAGTCAAACGATTGATATAAAGAAAAACATTACATGAAAAAATACGGTTCACAACAATAGGTAACTGTCTACACAATATGTCGCTCCTGATCTAATGAAATTTGTATAGTGTTATGGTGTATGGTGCAATGGTGTATGGTCTATGGTGTTATACTGTTAGGTGTATTGTGCAAGAGGCATGTTGTAGAGGTTTTATGTTTAACTTAAATTCATAAAAGATGTATTGAAATTTGCAATTCCCTTAAACATTTTATATTGCGGGTAATTGTGAAAGCAGCGAAGAGTGTATGACTAATATGGAAAGAGAAAAGGGGTGTGGTGTATGGTATCTTGGGGGGGCTGCTGTATGTTGTAATGATGTATGATGTACAGTATAAAGGTTTATTGTATAGATGGAAATTTTAACCCATTCAAGGACTATAGTTAGGTTGTCCAAAGTCAGGAGTCGCTGCAGTGCTTCGTTTGCTGCTTTCAACTTACTAATTGAAAATACGACATTATGTGACGGACAATGCATTCTTGGACGGAGATCCTAATTCTTTTCATGCATTTTGGTCTTTATATTTTGATTCAGAATTTACTCACTGAAATATGTGTGATTTGAACCTGATTTTATGAGATGGTAACCAAATAAAAAAAAATACCTGTCTCTTCCTAAATTTTACTTTGTGCACTTACACATGCATTGATATTTCATTATTATTCAACGTGTTTGCATTGGATTGACTATTCTATTTTCCGCGGAATATTCTAACTAAAATTGTACAGATTCCGGATAGATAAAACTATCAGCAATTTCGTCAAATTCGTCAGATTTGTCGGGCGATTTGTTCACTTGAATGAAATAGTTGCCACTTGACATTTAACTTCAAACAAAATCAATCAATTGACATATTAGATTGACTGTATACTATTCCCAGAAGAGAACCTTATGTACTTTAAAAAAAACACCGTACAAATGAATTCAGACATGTCAGACATGTCAGTGTTTGTACTAGGATGATGGGGCCTAATAGTTTTGTTTTACACACCATCCTGAACTACTATCTCTTGTGACTGTTTAATGTTATTAATACAGAGATGAAATGCTGACATTCTCAATTGATGCGGAAACAAATTTGCATTATTCATTTGCCAATATTATTGCTCACATTTGCCGTCCTACTAAAATGTGCCAGGAGAAGACATAAAGGCGCCAGGTACAACCCATCGAAACATTTAAAGAAAAAATCTGATTTATTATGCAGCCATATAGATTTACAAATTAAAGTGTACATATGGTCAGTTTTGGTTGAAGCGGTCAAGTAAATTTATTGTAATTACAAGTCAGCATGAGGAATCAAAACTACTGAAATTCTGTTACATATCAATATTTTGAATATAAGGAGAACATTCTGGCACCCTTAATTTATGCGAACACAAATTTGTTGTTATTGTATTGCAATATTGCTGTCCATTGTATTATACATTGAATCCTGACATAAAAAAATATGGCTGATTTACTATGGATATATAGATTTACAAATTAAAGTGCACATATGGTCAGTTTTGGTCGATGCGGTCAAATAATTTTGTTGTACAAGTCAACATGAGGTATCAAAACTCGACCAAGATCGTTTTTTAATTGATAATAAATTGGCAGATCGCAGATAAATTTGTGTAACAAGCAACGTTTTATGCGTACTTTATTTTCAAATATTTGTTATAAATCCTGTTTATATAACGGATGTATTAGTTTTACTTTATTTTCGATGTGTATACTACGAAACAAAGATATTAAAAGCATCTTTAAAAAAACTGATGTAGAGCGGTACTGGTTACAAGTTAACTTAGTGTTGAGCAGACCAGTCAAAAGTTAACTTGGGAACAGGTCTGGTTTCGATCGGATTTGTCAAAGTAAAAGTTAACTTATGTTAACCTTGTGACAGGACTGGTTTCGAAGTTAACTTATGTTAACTTTACGGCAGGACTGGTTTCGAAGTTAACTTCTGTTAACTTATGACAGAACTGGTTCGAAGTTAAATTATATCAATACCGATCCTGTTTCCAAGTTAACTTTTTGGCAGACATAAAATCAGTCCTAGGACCAAGTCTGCTTTTCGAGTTAACTAGATTTTGGTCCTAGGACTGGTCAGAGCAGTCCTAAATCTGGTCACAGGTTAACTTTGACCAGTCCAAATGACTGGTTATGAAGTTAACTTGCTATACAGGTTAGGCAGCAACCATTTGATTTTCTGGGGGGGCTATGGTTTTTTTTTCTGTGCAAACTTTTTTTTTCGTGACAAGTCGAAAACAATTTTTTTCTTTCAATTTTAGCATTACATATAGTGGCAGCTGAGGGTGAATCAAACAATTTTTTTTTCTCAGAATCAAAAACAAATTATTTTTTTCTCCAAAAACTGGAAACAAACTTTTTTTTCCAAAAAAAACCATAGCCCCCCCCAGAAAATCAAATGGTTGTTGCCTTAGGACTGCACCCATCTGTACTATATATTGTACTGTTTTTATCCGTTTGAAATGTGCATCTCTTAGTTATGAGTAACTGATGATTTAAAAAACCAACCCTATATTGCATTTTGATTTGCTTAATAAGTCTTCAAGAATGCATGCTTTCTGTCTGCATTTTGGTAGTGTTTGCTTAACCTTTTGTTTTTGATGTAGTGCATTGTAATGACGTTGCACATGATGTTGCGTTACACGACGTTCCTCAAAATAAGGCGATTTCGACGATTGTAAAGAACGTTTCAGGCGTTCAAGCATATAATTGATGGGGTCAATTTTACTGTTGTCAATTTGGTAACCGATTTCGATTTGTCTGAAAAACCGCATAGTTTTACAAATAAAACTCAAAGTGGTCGTATAGATATTTTTTTAACTTGATGATGAATATTCATTTACAGGAGTTGTCAGTCTTTCTAGGCCACAATTGATAATTTCCCTATTGGCAGCAGTTCGCACTAAAGAATCATACATTAATTTCTAAATTTAGACAGATTTATTTTTAATATAAATTGGATTTTGAATTCATTTTCTCCTATTTTTTGCATATCTATACATACTCCTTTTGTTGCATTTCTTTCTGTTTCCGTTTCCGTTTCCGTTTCCTTTCTATATTTTATCATTTCCCGATGCTTTCTTTGTCGCAAAATATCTAGCATGTCTAGGTAGTTTTAAAACATTTTGGATTCATGTTTTTCTCATTTCCGTATTTTTGTGGCATTATGTATAATTATCCTGTGTTTGTTGTAATTGCCAGAAATGGTTTTTCTCTATTTATCTTATTAACAAAAAGTTATACGTGTTGCTTTTGACGATTTAGAACTTGCAGATAGACAATGTTCCTTAAATAAAACAAATATGTTATAAAAATAACCTAACATTCCGATATTTTATTGTATATCAATCTCATTAGGTCAACATTTGAATTTAAACTTAAACTATTCCTTTCTCATACATTGGTTGTATTGTAAAAGAGGGACGAAAGATACCAGAGGTGTACCAAATTAAAAACCAGAGCATGACATCAATTACGTACGTTTTGCGAACGTTAGGAAAAAATGGCTATACTTTTTGAAACGATCTAAAAACCTTGTTGCCGAAAGAAAAAATGTTAAACACTATATTGTTTAAAAAGAAAAATAAAAAAACTTTTACCGCCAAGTTTTATTTTCTATGTTCTGACTATGCTTATTTGAAAGACAACTGGTTGAAACCCCAATTTTAAAGAAAATACAGCGTTTTTTTCGTTGTGACAAGATGGCTAGACTTTTTGAAGTCAATGCAATATAAACTTTGATCATGGTTTCCGGCTAAAAATATCATGAACCAGGAGAAAAGTAAAATAAAAAAAATATAATAAAAATGTTTCCTCTCAGTTTTTACAATTTCACGGTATAAATGCGCAAACCCGAATTATACTTACCTTGTATATGCTTGGGCAGTTTTCAGACCGTTTAAAAATATAACATTTTCCGGACTACGGTTTCGATGATATTGATTTTATTTTTACATGCCAATAACTATAATAATAGCCATATTCTTGTGAAATTTTACGATGATCAGAGAAAATATACCGTAGAAAAGAAACGGAACTCTGATCTTTTGTAAACAAAATGTAACGTTGGACATTACGTTTTTGCGTAAAAATGGGATAATTAAGTGTTATAATTCAGGGTATTTTAAATGTCGGTTCCCTTTTTTCTTTGATTTCAAGTCTAATGTAATGAATTCAATCAGAAATCACTATATTTTTTATCGAACTAACCAGTCTACGTATTTTTTTTGGCTAATCTATAGCAAAATGGAATTGGTACCAATATCATGCGCAACGTCATTACGTTGTTTGTCCTTGCACAATTTTATCTTATTGTCGGTCCTTATTATATTTAGTTTGTTCATTTGCTTTTTCTTAGACATTATACATATCTGCCCTAAATTTCTAAAATAGGATCAGAACAAAAAATAAAAGTTGTTTCTTTTATGACGAAATATATATATATTCTTGAATCAGTAGATATGGTTTATGTTTTCAGATGAACTATCAGTTGATATAGGAAAACTACGATTTGAAGTAAAACAATACTCATTAGCTGTGACTCCTTCCTCCCAAGAAGAGACGTTAGATAATCAAGGTAATTTTAGAATTATGTAAGGTATCCCTGATTGCATTTATAATACAAACTTAATATCAAGATTGTTTTTTTTTTGAAAGATTAGAACTTGTTCTAAATCTTTACTAAGGCACCGGCCTCCCTTACAACACGACAGTTTAGCTACTGTTACTAAATGTATTCACACTTAAATATAGTTCCCTATGGTTCTCATGTATGTGCACATAATACTCATATAAACTGAAAAATGGATATATTATTGGAGCAGTTCATTTAAGAATGTATGTCATTAAGGTGTGTTCATTTGCAGACTGTTTATTAATTAGTTTGATTAACTAATTGAGTATTGATACAATAATAGTTTGATTGACAACTGTCATTACCACTAAACAATCAGAGACAAGGTGGACCTTTAATTACAATGCCCCACCTCCTAAACTGTCAATCAAATTGACCACATTACCTATCAACCTAAGTCTTACATAATTATACAGATCCAATATACAGTGTACAATATACTTCTCAATAAACAAATATTTGACCTCATAATTGAATACACTAATGTATATATTAGATGTTTTATATATAAGGATGATTTATTTATAAGTGATTCTGTAAATTATATCTGAAAGATAAATGATTAATTAAGGATTAACAAGATCTCTTAATATAAATATGAATATATATAAAAGGTATTCAAGTAAGGCCTATCATTTACTTGATAAATTTCCAATATTCATCTATAATTAATCAACAATTTGGATAAGTTCACATTTTTAGCTCACCTGGCCCGAAGGGCCAAGTGAGCTTTTCTCACCACTTGGCGTCCGTCGTCCGGCGTCGTCGTCCGTCGTCGTCGTCGTTAACAATTTACATTTTGAACTTCTTCTAGAGAACCACTGAATGGAATGGAACCAAACATGGCATGAATGTTCCTTATGAGGTGCTGACCAAGTGTTGTTACTTTTTAGCCAATCCATCATCCAAGATGGCCGCCAGCGGGGGGACTTAGTTTAACATAGGACGCTATGGGAAATGCATACAAATGACTTCTTTTAGAGAACCATTGAATGGAATGAAACCAAACATGGCATGAATGTTCCTTATGAGGTGCTGACCAAGTGTTGTTACTTTGTTGCCGATCCATCATCCAAGATGGCCGCCAGCCGGGGACTTAGTTTAACATAGGACCCTATGGGAAATGCATACAAATGACTTCTTTTAGAGAACCACTGAATGGAATAAAACCAAACATAGCATGAATGTTCCTTATGGGGTGCTGACCAAGTGTTGTTACTTTGTAGCCGATCCATCATCCAAGATGGCCGCCAGCGGGGACTTAGGTTAACATAGGACCCTATTGGAAATGCATACAAATGACTTCTTCTAGTGAACCACTGAATGGAATGAAACCAAACATGGCATGAATGTTCCTTATGTGGTGCTGACCAAGTGTTGTTACTTTGTAGCCGATCCATCATCAAAGATGGCCGCCAGCAGGGGACTTAGTTTAACATAGGACCCTATGGGAAATGCATACAAATGACTTCTTTTAGAGAACCACTGAATGGAATAAAACCAAACATAGCATGAATGTTCCTTATGGGGTGCTGACCAAGTGTTGTTACTTTGTAGCCGATCCATCATCCAAGATGGCCGCCAGCGGGGGACTTAGTTTAACATAGGACCCCATGGGAAATGCATACAAATGACTTCTTTTAGAGAACCACTGAATGGAATGAAACCAAACATGGCATGAATGTTCCTTATGAGGTGCTGACCAAGTGTTGTTACTTTGTTGCTGATCCATCATCCAAGATGGCCGCCAGCCGGGGACTTAGTTTAACATAGGACCCTATGGGAAATGCATACAAATGACTTCTTTTAGAGAACCACTGAATGGAATAAAACCAAACATAGCATGAATGTTCCTTATAGGATGCTGACCAAGTATTGTTACTTTGTAGTCGATCCATCATCCAAGATGGCCGCCAGCGGGGGACTTAGTTTAACATAGGACCCTATGGGAAATGCATACAAATGACCTTTTCTAGAGAACCACTAAATGGAATGAAACCAAACATAGCATGAATGTTCCTTATGGAGTGCTGACCAAGTGTTGTTACTTTGTAGCTGATCCATTATCCAAGAAGGCCGCCAGCGGGGGACTTAGTTTAACATAGGACCCTATTGGAAATGCATACAAATCACTTCTTCTAGTGAACCACTGAATGGAATGAAACCAAACATGGCATGAATGTTCCTTATGTGGTGCTGACCAAGTGCTGTTACTTTGTAGCTGATCCATCATCCAAGATGGCCGCCAGTGTGGGACTTAGTTTAACATAGGACCCTATGGGAAATGCATACAAATGACTTCTTTTAGAGAACCACTGAATGGAATGAAATCAAACATAGCATGAATGTTCCTAATGTGGTGCTGACCAAGTGTTGTTACTTTGTAGCCGATCCATTATCCAAGATTGCCGCCAGCGGGGGACTTAGTTTAACATAGGACCCTATGGGAAATGCATACAAATGACTTCTTTTAGAGAACCACTGAATGGAACAAAACCAAACATTGCATGAATGTTCCTTATGAGGTGCTGACCAAGTGTTGTTACTTTGTAGCCGATCCATCATCCAAGATGGCCACCAGCAGGGGACTTAGTTTAACATAGGACCCTATGGGAAATGCATACAAATGACTTCTTTTAGAGAACCACTGAATGGAATAAAACCAAACATGGCATGAATGTTCCTTATGAGGTGCTGACCAAGTGTTGTTACTTTGTAGCCGATCCGTCATCCAAGATGGCCGCTAGTGGGGGACTTTTGAATGAAATTAAACATGTTCCTTTCCTTATAAATGAGGTTGTGTTGTCACTTTTAGCCAAATTTTATATTTTTTTATATGATTTCAAAAACCCAAGTAGAATCAGGTGAGCGATACAGGCTCTTGAGAGCCTCTAGTTTTTATCAGGAATTGGCTTGAAACAGTTTTATAATTTTAAAAGTTTTAATTATAGCAAACCATTGTTTATTGGGTTATTCCCCATCAATCAGTATGTCTATTTTAGCAAGAATTTGTATAGTGCATGTGTCTTACTATACAAATCCTTGATTTTAGTCATTTAAATTTTTATTAGAAGTGAATATATATTTTTGCAATCAAGAAATAATCCACATTTCAATAAATAAGTTTTTTAATTTGTTTATGTTGAAAAAGTACATTTTCAATGCCCTGTGTTGAAAAGTACTTTTACAAAAAATTAATCAAAAGGCACTCTACAACTTTTAATCTTCAATGTCATATAACCTCTGTTTCAACTTACAAAATGCCCCAAAACAACATTTTTAGATTATTGTTGTTGACACTTTAAAGTTCTTAGCTGTTGGTTTAGATTTTATGTCTTACAAGTATACATACCTGTCAACTGACCCGGATTCTGCGGGTGTGACCCGAGATTTTCACAATTCTGAGGGATCACCCGGATCACCCGGCGGGTCATTGAAATAACCCGGAAATTCCGAAAATGACCCGATTTCACCCGTATTTCTTAGCCTTCAGATTGATTTTCATAAGTAATATTCCTTTGAAATACCGGCAAATTCGTAATTCTTCCATGAACATGCAGTTCATCTAGCTATGTAAACTGTCAAATTATGTGACCCATTAAGTGCATGGCTTCACTTGACAGCTTTGGTGTCAAACACACTGTTGATTAACACCAATTACCTTAGCTTTAGGTCGTAAATAAATTGCCCTGTTGTTTTACAAAGATATTTCAACTAAGAGTTACTTCCCCTTATTTGTCACCATTCAAAATTATTCCTTATATTTACGTTTTATGGGTGAAAAAGATTAAATCATAATAATATAAAATTCAAATACATATTGAAAAATAACTTTTCATTATTTTTATACCTTTATACAATTTTTCAAAAAAAGTTGAAAATTATTTTTTACATTTATACTTCCTTTAACTGTATTACTATATTTTATCATAATCTAATTTCCTTGTCAATAGAATCAAAGGCCAGTCAAGGTCGTTAAACACCACCACATATACATATAGAATGATTTTAAAATTTCATTTAAAAAATGAATTTTAGATGATGACTAATAGTAAAGGACATAAGAGTGTGATACTCAAGTTTATAAAAATCTTTAAAAGTGTAATGAAATAATAATTAATAAGATTTAAAATGACTTAACCAAGTAAACATGCAATGATGTTTTGGTTTCTTTGATATACATTATAAGAAAATGTACCATAAATACTGAAATTCAGCTCGAAAAAGTTCGTACGCGTTATGACCTGAGATTTGATTCTTCAATGCAGGTCATGACCTGCATTTTCATCGTCACAGGTTGACAGGTATGAGTATAGTTGGTAACATTTACTAGAAGAATTTTTGATTTTCAATTTTTTGTTATTTTGAAACATGTTCAGAACAGGCAACATTATAAACTGCAGTTTGAATAAAATTTTGCAAATTAAGAGACCCACATTATTTAATTTGAGCTCATTTTATCCTCATTCTGGAAAAGCAAGTTTTCTTCTAAAGACCTGCTGTTAATGCAATTTTCAGCAATAGTGCTTTATTAATGTTCATTTTTCCCCACCATACCTTAATATGAAATAATTCAAACTACTCTTCTAATCTTTCCATGAGTGATTTCCATCACTTTGATTATAAATGCCATGGTAGTTAATTGCTACTGAAGAAACCTGCCTCTTACTAATGAAACAATATTACACTATATGACTGATATATTAAAGGAGACGTGACAACAATTTTTTTTTTTTTTTTTTTTTTAATTAATTAATAAATATTGGTCAAATAACATATTGTAATAATTTTTTCTTGTCAAAACCTCATTTAACGGCCTTTTAATGGTCAAAGAATCTAGCGCTTGTCGTAATCTTTGATTTTTAATGAGATACCGGTCACGTGATCGTGATGACGTCAGTGGATACAATCTGAGTAAATGTCTCAAAAAGGACGAAGTCGATCATATTCCTGTAAAATTAAACAATGGACGGTGTTGACAGCAGTTTTCAAGGCAATTACTAATAACCTTAGGAATAACCTTAGGAATAAACTTTAGATATTCAACCGTATCAGTTTGAGCCGTTACTTGTTGAAAATAATCAAGTAGAAGATATAAATTCGTCATCCGACATTGACGATCTTTCAAGCAATGCCGATATATCGGCATTGCTTGAAAGATCAATAATTAATTTCACCAAAAATAAAGAGATATTTCTTAGAAATGTTTACGTTTAACAGGTAATTGAATTAAATTTAATAATACAAAAAGACAGGTCATAAATAATGTAGGACAAAAAGTCACAGCCAAAAAGTCACGGACAAAAATTCACAGACAAAAAGTCACAATTTATTTTCGAAATTATTTTTCATATAACAAGAAAAAATAATTTAAAAAAATACAAAATTCTTGATCTATTATATATTAAGTAACTTTGTTACTAAAATTTATTCAAATAATTGTTATAAAAACAACATGTCAAAGTGGCTTGGTATCTATAAATGGCTTCATTGTGGCATGAATTATATCCTTTGCATGATTTAAATTTAAATTTTTTTCATTAATCAAGCTTCATGAAAAATTTCCAAATTCGAAAATGAATAAATGTAATAAAATAAAATATTTCAAGATTTCAAGATCACTCTCTTATAATTTAAAAACAATTCTTAACAATCGTCATAAATTACCTATCACCTTACCAAGAGTGTTGGGTGTAAAATTTGAATTATTAAAGCTGCCCCAAATAAATGTGTAATAAGTATGACATAACAAGGGGGGGGGGGGGGTATTATAAGTAAGATTTAAAGATTTAAAACAGTAATATATATTCATATGTATTTTTCTCCTCCATAATAATCCCATTGAAAATGTTCTATGAGTACTGGCTTATTTTTTGTGATATTTTTTCCGTGTGGTATATCCTCAGTCTATAAATTGTTTTGTATTTTGTGACTTCTCTTCAACTTCGACAAAATTTGGCATAGGGGCCTCATATGTAAAATGAAAGCTTATGGTATTGACGGAAACTTATTGAAGTGGTTTCAGGATTATCTACACGACAGAAAACAGAGAGTAGTAATGCATAACAGAAAGAATTAAAAAAACGATAGGCCAATATGTAAAATTGAAACGTTTCATTTGTACGGTCCAATGAAATTGAATATCATCTAACGCAATTGAGATGTTCCCCTTCATTCTTAAACAATGATCTATTTAAAACTAACTAGAACACACCCGTATATCGCGGGTCCGTGACTGAATTAAAGTATATAACTATGCGCAAGCCTTATTTTAGTATTAGTATTGTCATCTGATAAAGTCATGTTGATTATAAGATACACAGTTTTCTCTGCTTTCAAATCTTTCTGTTTGAACCCGTCGAACTGGAACTTATCAATTATTGGTAATATTAATTATTTGGAAAACAAAAGGTCATGGAATGGAGTATTTTTTAACCAACAGCATTGTCCTATATAAGTTATAAATATTGATTTCTTTGATTCGCTGTTTTACGTCATGCCCGCTAACAAATTGAAAACTGTACCTATACGCCTTATTTTAGTCCCGATTTTTAGTATTCGTATTGTTATCTTAGAAAGTCTAACTGATTAAAATACTACAATAGGTAACATTTTGACAATTAAGTAGTCGTGTAATACTATATAGCATATTAATCCTGAATACACCGTTTGGTGGTGCGCCTGTCAGATGCGGAACGTACAGATAAGGTACTCGGTAACAGGTGAATATACTATTGGTATCGGTAGTGGACTCGACCCGGAACTTCTTAATTATTGGCAATATTAATTACGTGGAAAACAAAAGGGCCTGGAGTGGTGTAATTTTTAATCTACACCTTTGTACTATATTAGTTATATATAAAGTTGAATTTTTTGATTCGTCGTTTTTACGTGATGACGGCTGACAAATTGGACCTCGTAATTTTAGTATTATAGATATTATAAATTTATAAATGATCCTTCTTGTCACTGTGAGTCAGATATTGATGGTGTCTACCATTACTTCTTTGTTTGTCCAAAATACACACTATGTAGAAAAACCTTATTCAATAATCTCAACTGGCTATCCGAAAACATTGTTTTAGATACAAAACTATTAATTTGCGGACACATGGAACTTTCGAATGAACAAAATATTCAAATTTTCAAACATGTTCAAAATTTCATAAAATGGTCAAACACATTTTTTATGCCTTGATAGAGGTTATTGTTACTGGCACGGAACATCATTGTCATCATCAGTACACACGTCACCGTCACAGAATCATATGACTTTTCAAACTTTCTTTTTCTCTTTCAAGTTTACATATGAAGTCTAGCATTATTCTATAAACTGTTTTCCTTATATGCATGTCGATTATATCATACTATTATTGTAATTTTATATTGTATTATAGAGAAGACTTCATAAGTATGATTTACTTGTGTCTAATCCTTTTTGTTTTAATTCAGCAAGTAAAATATGTTTTAACTAACTCAGTCTATACTATACATTATCAACTACTCCCAGGTCTGTATCAATTGGATTTATCTGCATTATTTAAGTTGAAACTATGTTATTCATCTCCATGTCTTATGCAATATAAAGACTTGCATACATTCACTAGCCAAAATATTTGTTTCTCATTCAAGTCACCTTTTGCATATAATTTTTCACCACGATAACCTTGCATCAATGGTCTGTCATTTTAAAAGCATCACTTGATATCTCTTCACAATTTATTTTTTATTAAGAAATAAAATGATTTTTAATAAATAAATGGAATAGGTAAGTACTAATAACTTATTGCAATACACCTTTCATACCTGCCTTATTTTTATTAGAAAACTCAGAAGGAAATTTATGTACCCACTACAGGTTATGTATTAGTTATGGGGACTGACAGGCTTTTTTTTTTTTGTTTTTTTATTAATTTTTTACTTAAGAAGCATTTCTTCTTAATTCTCTATTTATTTTGCTTATCTATTATTATTATAGATACTCCATTCTTTACTAAGTAAATTCACAAACACATTATTTTGTATCTGCCCCCTTTTTTAAGCTGCACTGTCAGTCCTCTTTTCTCTATTCTGTAAACCCCCATATCCGACAGTAAGGTATTGACTATTGTTTATTCAAACAGGTTAAACATATATGCATTACGTAACTTATATCTGTAACCATTGCTCTAGTATATTTTCCAACCTCACCTGTGCACCCAGCAGGTGATCATGGATGTACACAGATTCGACGCATGTTACGCAATAGTGCGTATTGCCGATGTCATATATATATCACCACCCGGGGGCATGACACCTGTAGCTTTCAACTTCAAAGGTAACCCAGCACTGCAGAGAAAGTGTGCCGCATACCTGTGACTTCTGATCGATTTTGATGACTTTTAATTTATTATGTCCAATTTCAGTGTACACACCTGCACACGTGAACAGGTAGTGAGGTACATGCAGGTACACCATACCAAATTTTAAACATTGAGATATATTTGGCTATAAAATTATACACAAATATGACTAAACTATTAAAAAAATTATTAATAAGGGACGAAAAAAATATTTGCGAAGAAAAAGATTTTTTCCTCCCTCAGCCATTCTCCGCTTCTCACAAGCTCCCCGCTTAGGTGGGGCTAAGCTGTTGTTGGTTGTGTCAATGGAATGTCAGGTACCGCATTTGGACGAAGTTTTGGCTTCATGCCGGGTAGGACATCCCTCGAGATTCTTCATAACTTCTGGGTCACGATCGTAACATGCATTTGTAAAGTGGGGGAACAAAGTCTATATGACTAGTGCTTGGTAGGAAGTCCTATCTCTTCCTGGGACTAGTCTGCGGGTTACTCAGAAAACGGATTTTTTTTTTATCAAATAGTCCTTATGCCTATTGTTGCATCTACTGGCAGAACACAGAACCATTTTTAATCACTGTCATGGGTTTTGTTGGAAGATATTTGAATATGAAATTGCGCTTATTATGCCTTTACACCCGTCAGTCAAATATGATTGATGTAACCACTGACGTCACAGCCTCGTTCTGAGTGACTTCCGGGATTGAAATATGCATAATTAGTATGTCGACAGATCGATACATTTAAATTTATTTTTTATCCATTTAAACGATAATTATATTGTTATCGATGTTTTTTGGGGGTAATTATGTATAAATAAATATTTATTTAAAAAAAAAAAAAAAAAAAAAAAAATCATGTCACATCTCCTTTAATAACTATTGGATAATTATTGTCAGGTCGAGATCACAAAATTGACACGACAGCCTGTGTTTCTGACGTAAAAATGAGTGGAAAAGATAAGGGTAAGTTCAGTTATTAGTATAGTATGCTAATCGATTTTTATATAGAGGACATTCATATATTTATTGTTTGGTTTCTTTATATCTTTACCTTATCTCACATTATTTAATAAAGGGAGACAAAACTTCGATCAGGTACAACAAACCAAATCGCTATAATTTACATGTAAAAACGCTGAGATGATGAGCTTCAATACGGGATAACAACAATAACAAAATATCATATTTCAGGACCTGTTGAGTCATTTGATTCCTTTTACAACTAAATTTCTTTTAACACGAGACTGTGAAACAATTAAGTTTGGATATGATCCATATGACCATGCTATTTTAGGGGACATTATCACCTTTCAAGACCGAGAGGTTATAAACATTCAACAATGTGGTTAAGGTATGACATGAAAAATACACTGAATTCTAAAGAATTAAATCATAAATTCTTTTACATTCAACAGAGAATCAAATATTGGAAATCATATCATTACCACTTTTTACTCTTTTGCCTCTTCTGAACATTTGAAGGTCCCAACTATGTATTGGATACTCAAACTTCGCATCAACCTGTAAAACATTGTTTAATCTCGGCTGATAGTAAGTGTTACAACTACAACTTTCTGTCTGTCGTTTTTACTAGTTCCCGGACTACAATTAAAGAACTTATTATTGATTTTGTAAAAATAAGATTGAAAACAGTTATTTTTTAGTTAAAAATCTTTGAATGTTCGAGATAAATTACATGCTTATGTGCTCGTTTCGATTCGGTTGATATTATGACCTTTCGACTGTTAACACTACAATTCCAAACACTGTTTATCAAACAGAGTTTTTTTCATATTTAATCAAATGGGTCTCAAAAAAGTTTGATTGCAAATTCATTTGTCCACTCATATTAAGCCTTCTGTAATTGAAAAAAGGTCACTTTTCTTTATTTACTTACTGGAACTATGATGGGATGAATAAAGCCGTTAAATTTCTCCCTGTCTAGATCTATGTACTTTCCATATACCCCTACATAATTCACGAAAAAAAAAGACTTTAGAAATCCCAAATCGTCCTTCTTTACTTTGGTATCAACATAACAAAGGGCAATACAAATCTTTCTTCTTTATACTGGATACCTTACGTTCGCACAAATCCTTACAAAAAATACATATATACAGCCGGGTGGTCAATATGTTCGATATACATATTTCTAAAGTTCTTGCAACAATTATTTCTATGGAAATATTGTAATGATGTACATATCAACTAGGTGAATCAATTTGTTGTATATCCTTAATTCCTAATTCTTAAGATCTACTCCAAAATATTCAAAACACAATCTTTACAAATTTTCAGTTATATCAAAACTTTTGATGTGTATACGCTTCACACTACTATTCCCCTTACTCAATTGAAAGATCGATAACATCGTCTTATGTCAACAGAGCTTTTTTGCAACAAATCTTTGTTTTTTACTTTGTGAACCACCACATTGATTCCATCAACAAATACACCGTAGATGATATCATCTAAAAGCTTGAATTTTTTATCGACAATATATTTGTTGAGTTTTGTGGATCGATATTTCAACAGACAGTCGTTATTTCAATGGGAACCAGTTGCGCACCCCTACTGGCTGAATTGTTTTTGTATTCATACGATACAGAATTCATATATAACCTTATCAAAGACAAGAAGTAAAAGCATCTTGCAAAGTTCTTTAATTTCACTATCAGATATATTGAAGGTATCCTGATACTCAATAACCCACATTTCAGTGAGTGCATGCAATTCATATTTCCCAATGAACTTGAGATTAAGGATACTATCGAACTGGTGGGTCTACTTCATATCTGTACCCGCGACATTGACCGAAATGGACGACTTCAAACTGGAATCTATGACAAACGTGATGGTTTCAACTTTCCAATTGTCAACTTCCTATTTCTCATAGTAACATACCCTCTGTACTATCGTATGGCGTTTACATATCTCAAGTAATACGTTACGCTCGTGCATCGTTTCGAAATATGGAATTTGTTTACATGGTAATGATCTTTTCACAAAATCTGCTCCAAAAGAGTTATGACGACGAACGTCTGTTATCCACAGAACGTAAGTTTTACAGTCACCATCACTAATTGGATGACCGAAATGTTGTGTCTGAGTCTGAACTCACTAGCGATGTGTTTTTCGCGGCCTTAGCTCTTTAAATACCAGAATAGTCGTGTGATCTGTAATTTGATCTATATATGGTGTCCCATTTCTAATTGTGACATTTTTGACACAATGTTGATTCGCAAGGCGGGTAATGCATGTATCTTCTTAGTCGGTTTATGAAATTTGAACATCTGTTAACTAAACATGCCTTAATTCGGCATACTTATGTGCAACGCTTGTATCCCATATATAGCAAACTAGTTTATGTATTGTTATGAATCATCACAGTTTATTGCCAATCTCAATAAAGTTCCATCTAAATTAATATTCCATTTATTTAATAAACCTATTAACAATTAATGTTACTTTGGTGATATTTTTACTTTAGGCCACACCAATTTAATTTCTTGTTCTACGGATTTTTGGACTCCAAAATTTGGGGCGAGCGAGCGATTTGAAAATTTTAATAAAAGTATTTTTTCCCTGTTCACCAAGAAATAATTAAATCTGGTCTATGTATGTGTGACTGACAATGAGACAATTCTCCATCCAAGTCATAATCAGTTTGGGGACAACCCCTTTATGTTATAAATATCCCTTTTACATGTTTTATGAGGGATCAATATAAGTTATAATAGATTTGTTTGTACAAAAGGGCTCATATTTTCTCAAAGAACTATATATCTATCTGGTATTAAATGGTCAAAACATGTCCAAGAATTTTGTAATATTCCTGGACTTTAACCATGTTAACACATTTACTTTAACAGTTTAATATTATTCAAAATAAGTGGACCCCTCTTTTAGAAAAATTTGTTTACAATATGATGTAACTTTTCTCTTTTTGAGTAAAACATTCTAAGTTTTCAAAGGTTTTGTATAGAAGAACTATACAAATTCTTGGTATTTCTATTTTCTTTTCTACATCAGTAAAATGACCCCTTGTCTGAGGGAGGGTTGTTCTTTGATACAGACCAAACAGCAGGCTATAAAGGATCCCAAAATTATTAGCGTACACAATTCAAACAGGAAAACCAACGATCTAATTTATATATCATGTATATCCAAACGGGAAAATACCAATAAACAACATCAACAAACGATAACTGCTGAACGACAGGCCCCTCAATCAATCAGGACAGGTGAATAAACATGCAGCGGCTATGGATAGTTTTGTTTCGCCAGCATACAATATAACTGCAGTTGAAGGCAAATCCTTCAGAAGTTCTTTGTACTTTATTCTAACAACGAACATTTTTTGATAGGGAATAAATGTAAGGGGGAGAGTAACCAATATTTTGTTCTTTACAGGTTTTCGCTGTTATAAATTTATTTCGGAGCACTCCCGCTTTGGATAAATAGGTTTTATGCTGAAACAAATATTCTCACAGATATTTACAAAGTGTGGTGGGGTACTTTTATGTTTAAAATCGTTATATACAGGTTAGACTGTGATTTTAAAAACAAATGTTGATATCTTTTTATAATATTTACAAAAAAAAACGGTGCGGGAAATGGACATGATTACATTTCCGGATGCGGGAAGCGGGAATATAAAAAAAATAAAAAAATTCTGTTTTGAAAAAAATAGGTGCGGGCGGGTCCGTCAAACAAGGAATCAAATTGGTGTGGCCTTAAATAATAAAGAATGATCTATTGATACTACGGAAATTTAAGATTTCTTCAAAAAACGTAATCCATGTTTAATTGGTAAATCATTAAGTCATAGGTTTTTTTCCTTAAAACCTTGGTATAATGATAGCAAAGACGACACCTTATGACAATGTTATGGACATTAATGTAATAAAGGTTTATCAGGAAAGCTGCCTGTTGGAAATAAAAGTAAACATAGTAAACCGTATACTGCTCACACAACCTAGTAATAATAGGAAACTAAATGAATTATATTACTAAGTATTTAATTTTAATTTGTCTTCTGCAGACGTAAATAAATGTCGTTTGGAATGGAGACTAGAAACACCAGACACATGGAATTTAACAGAAATAAAAGAAACACTAGAAAGGTTTTCTGGAGTACTACGACCATGGTTTGAAATACAGTTTGTTTATATTGGATCCTTAGTTATAAAAACATTAGTCCAAAAGAAAATTCTGAATGATCGCGATCAAATGCGAACATCAGTACATTCATTTTTGGAAAAGTTTGTTGAAGTTTGCCAGATCAATACAGATGTACCTAAAGTCATCAAAATAGCTTTAATAGTTGAGCCCGACGCATTCGATTACGAAGGTAAGATATATCCTTTATGCATGTGAAAGAAATATAATGCATATAGAACGATCACTACGATAAACATATAGATATTAAGTTACTGTATGTATGAGTGTTACTTATATTTTGTGTGTTTTATTGATCAAATACCTGGCTTCGTAAACATTGTTAATTTGAGATCTTCTAGCCCTACAGCAAAACAAAGCTCAGTGTATCTATGGTTCTGTATACCTCTGTCCATCCTTGAGGGAAATTACAAGAAATACACTGTAGTAGTCCATGCGAGGCAAAATTGTCTTAAAAATGAATAAAACAATTCACAGTAATACATTTACTCATGTGAGCAGACGGAAGATAAAACACTATCAACAGACATAGACATTGGCGTAATCAGTATACACATTCTGGTGTACGATCATTTAAAAACTATTTCTAAACCCGCCTTTAGGTGAAGGAAAACATATCGTAAAAACTCATCATAGATTGCAGACTTATAACTCAGAAACACATTATCAAACACTTTCATAGTTGCAAAAAATAGAAAATATCTTTATCATTTGATTTTTAGCTCACCTGGCCCAAAGGGCCAAGTGAGCTTTTCTCATCACTAAAAATAGAACGTAGGGGTAAAATGTAGATTTTGGTTTATAACTCTGAAACAATAGCATTTAGAGCAAATCTGACATAGTAAAATTGTTCATCAGGTCAAGATCTATCTGCCCTGATATTTTCAGACAAATCAGACAACCCCTTTGTTGGGTTGCTGCCCCCGAATTTGTAATTTTAGGGAAGTTTTCCAGTTTTTGGTTATTATCTTCAATATTATAAAAGATAGAGATAAACTGTAAACAGCGATTATGTTCAGAAGAGTAAGATCTACAAATAAGTAAACATGACCAAAATTGTCAGTTGACCATTTAAGGAGTTACTGCCCTTTATAGTCAATTTTTAACCATTTTTCTAAAATTTGAGTAGTCCTTTAAAAAAATCCTTTCCTGAAACTACTCAAATTTAGTCAAACTTGGCCACAGTCATCATTGGGATATAAAGTTTTAAAAATGTGTCCAATGACCCGGCCAACCAACCAAGATGGCAGACATGGCTAAAATTAGAACAGAGGGGTAAAATGTAGATTTTGGCTTATATCTCTGAAACAAAAGCATTTAGATCAAAAATGGTTTATCAGGTCATTTTCTATCTGCTCTGAAATTTTAAGACAAATCGGACAACCTGTTTATGGGTTGCTGTCCCCGAATTAATAATTTTAAGGAAATTTTGCAGTTTTTGGTTATTATCGTTATTATTATGATAGATAGAGATAAACTGTAAACAGCAATAATGTACAGCAAAGTAAGACCTACAAATAATTCATAATGATCAGAATGGTCATTTGACACCTTAAGGAGTTATTGCCCTTTATAGTCATTTTTTAACAATTTTTTAAAATTTGGTAAATTTTGGTAAATTTTTACAAAATATTTTCCTCTTTAACTACTGGGCGAAGCTCATTATAGATAGAGATAATTGTAAGCAGCAAGAATGTTCAGTAAAGACTGATCTACAAACAAATCACCATCACCAAAACACAATTTTGTCATGAATCCATCTGTGTCCTTTGTTTAATATGCACATAGACCAAGGTGAGCGACAAAGGCTCTAAAGAGCCTCTAGTTCTCTATTTGTTTTTATTTTTTTTCCATTATTCTCTTTTTTGTTTTCCATTATTCTCTTCTTTGTTATTTTTTTCCATTATTCTCTATTTTGGTTTTGTTTTCCATTATTCACTATTTTGGTTTTGTTTTCCATTTTTCTCTAATTTTTTATTTTTTTCCATTATTCACTATTTTGTTTTTGTTTTCCATTATTCACTATTTTGTTTTTGTTTTTCCATTTTTCTCTATTTTGTTTTTGTTTTCCATTATTCACTATTTTGTTTTTGTTTTTCATTATTCACTATTTTGTTTTTGTTTTCCATTATTCACTCTTTTGTTTTTGTTTTCCATTATTCACTCTTTTGTTTTTGTTTTCCATTATTCTCTATTTTGGTTTTGTTTTCCATTATTCACTATTTTGTTTTTGTTTTTCCATTTTTCTCTATTTTGTAATTTTTTTTCATTATTCACTATTTTGTTTTTGTTTTCCATTATTCACTATTTTGTTTTTGTTTTCCATTATTCACTATTTTGTTTTAGTTTTCCCTTATTCTCTATTTTGTTTTTGTATTCCATTATTCACTATTTTCTTTTCGTTTTCCATTATTCTCTATTTTGATTTTGTTTTCCATTTTTCTCTATTTTGTTATTTTTTTAAAACGTAGAAGGCCTGAGAAAGTGCATTTTTTGTACCTGCGATTTCCGTCTTGAGATATTTAATCAAAATATTGAATTTGTTATGTTGATTTTTGTTGACTGAATTATCTTATACAGTTTAATGTTATTTAATTCATATTTCTTTGATGAAAGAGGTCAATTTGATCTTGTTTATTCATAAAATTTTTATTTGTTCATAAAATTATGGTAAACTCACTATGCATGTTATACATGTTATAGTAAAAATCAAGGTCTTGGGACAATGACATATTTCATAATGACCCTACACAATGCATGACTGTTGTCGGTTCATTTGATGGTTTAAGAATAGATCTCTCTATCATTGACCGTGTGAATGACTATGTTTTTGAAAGAAAAAAACACTGATATTTTCTGATTTTAAAGAAACTTGTCTATATGATTACAATATTGTATAATGAAGCTCATCTTCTATCATTTATTTATTGCCATAGTCATAACTTGTCATTTTTTTACACTTAGTTTTAGAGACAGAAGATAAACCAGTAGAATCAGCGACATCTGGTGAGAACTGGGATGATGAGATAGAAGATATTGAGATACCAGTAGACAACCCATACAGTAAGATCTGATCTATTTTAAGAAATATATTTAGTAACTCTATAGACCTTCTAACTTGGCTGCCACTACTGAAAGGAAGGGTAAAAATAAAAATGTTTATAAGACATCATGACCAGCTCATACTAGCATATGTCCATGTTCAATGAACCGTGAAATTCAGGTCAAAATGGTAATATGGTATATGGTTTTAAAATATATATCATCATAATGAACATGTGTACCATATTTAGTTTACAACGTAATAGATAACTACCTTTACAAAAAGCTTTAACCAGATATACATGATATAGGACAGGTGGAGGTACAGACCAGAACACATTACACCACATCCTCTCCCCTAGAAACTTTGTTAAAAATGGAATTAAAAGTAAAAGCTGTCTTTATTAGAAATTGCATAAGGTTCTTCACAACAAACAAGTTTTTATTAGCTCACCTGGCTCAAAGGGACCAGTGAGCCTTTCTCATCACTTTGTTTCCGTCGTCTGTCGTCGTTGTTAACTTTTACAAAATCTTCTATGAAACAACTGGGCCAAATCAAACCAAACTTGGCCACAATTATTATTGGGGTATCTAGTTTAAAAATGTGTCCGTTGACCCGGCAAACCAACAAAGATGGGCCCCATGGCTGAAAATAGAACATAGGGGTAAAATGTAGATTTAGGCTGATATTTCTAATACCAAAGCATTTAGAGTAATTCTGACTGGGTAAAATTGTTTATCAGGTCAATTTCCATCTGCTTTAAAATTTTCAGACAAATCTAACAACCTGTTGTTGGGTTGCTGTCCCCAAATTAGTAATTTTAAGGAAATTTTGCAGTTTTTGGTTATTATCTTCAATATTTTGATAGATAGAGATAAACTATAAACAGCAATAATGTATAGCAAAGTAAAACCTACAAATAAGTGAACATAAGCAGAATGGTCAATTGACCAATTAAGGAGTTATTGCCCTTTATATTAAATTTTTAACAATTTTCATGAATTTTGTAAATTTTGGTAAATTTTTACAAAATATTTTCCTCTGTAACTACTGGGCGAAGCTCATTATAGATAGAGATAATTGTGAGCAGCAAGAATGTTCAGTAAAGAATGATCTACAAACACATCACCATCACCAAAACACAATTTTGTCATGAATCCATCTGTGTCCTGTGTTTAATATGCACATAGACCAAGGTGAGCGACAAAGGCTCTTTAGAGCCTCTAGTTCTCTATTTTGTTATGTTTTTCCATTATTCTCTTTTTTGTTTTTTTTCCATTATTCTCTTCTTTGTTTTTGTTTTCCATTATTCACTCTTTTGTTTTTGTTTTCCATTATTTACTATTTTGTTTTTGTTTTCCATTATTCTCTATTTTGTTTTTGTATTCCATTATTCACTATTTTGGTTATGTTTTCCATTTTTCTCTATTTTTTTTATTTTTTTCCATTATTCACTATTTTGTTTTTGTTTTCCATTATTCACTATTTTTTTTTTTTTTTTCCATTTTTCTCTATTTTGTTTTTGTTTTCCATTATTCACTATTTTGTTTTTGTTTTCCATTATTCTCTATTTTGTTATTTTTTTTCCATTATTTTCTATTCTTTATATTATAGACTATTGAAAAAACGTAGAAGGCCTGAGAAAGTGCATTTTTTGTACCTGCGATTTCCGTCTTGAGATATTTAATCAAAATATTGAATTTGTTATGTTGATTTTTGTTGACTGAATTATCTTATACAGTTTAATGTTATTTAATTCATATTTCTTTGATGAAAGAGGTCAATTCGATCTTGTTTATTCATAAAAATTTTATTTGTTCATAAAATTATGGTAAACTCACTATGCATGTTATACATGTTATAGTAAAAATCAAGGTCTTGGGACAATGGCATATTTCATAATGACCCTACACAATGCATGACTGTTGTCGGTTCATTTGATGGTTTAAGAATAGATCTCTCTATCATTGACCGTGTGAATGACTATGTTTTTGAAAGAAAAAAACACTGATATTTTCTAATTTTAAAGAAACTTGTCTATATGATTACAATATTGTATAATGAAGCTCATCTTCTATCATTTATTTATTGCCATAGTCATAACTTGTCATTTTTTTACACTTAGTTTTAGAGACAGAAGATAAACCAGTCGAATCAGCGACATCTGGTGAGAATTGGGATGATGAGATAGAAGATATTGAGATACCAGTAGACAACCTATACAGTAAGATCTGATCTATTTTATTAAGTAACTCTACAGACCTTCTAACTTGGCTGCCATTACTGAAAGGAAGGGTAAAAAGGAAAACGTTTATAAGACATCATGGTCAGCTCACACTAGCATATGTCCATGTTCAATGAACCGTGAAATTCAGGTCAAAATTGTAATATCGTATATCACGGCTGGCAATCTACACACGCAGAACATTTGGTTCTGCAATGAAAACCGTGAGAGGATTTTCCGGTTGTGCTTGAGTGGAGTAATTGTCACCGCTTCAAAAGGTATGTACATTTCTAAATCTCAATTTTCTTATTCAACTGATCAAAATATTGAAAATCGGAGAATGCTATGCTGTGGTGAATACTTTAACGAAGAGATACATGTATCATTTCCTGTTGTACGTAGAGTTGAACTCCTACAAAATCAGTTGTCCCACGAGAAATTGCCTAAAAATGTGACATTCCAATTTTGAAATGGTTCTATTTACAGACCTACAAGTTCAAATTTAGTTTTTTTTCGTGCAATGGATATGAATGTTGTTTTTGGCGGTGTGTGCGCTGTCCTGTGTTGATAGACGTCTTAATAATTCCAAAAACTACATTTTTTCATGAAGTCATGCGTGAGGGGATCGGTTCTGATTGAGGACATCGTGAATGCGTGAGGGGAGGTACAAATCATATCTTTATATTCAAGCTATGAGTCGTTGAAGCTTACCTAAATTTGGCTACATTGTTCATGAAAAAAACATATGTGAGTGTGCTTAAAAAAGTTTATGAGATTGGATTATGAAATAATTGTAGGAACCTAGGTTTAATAATATGTTTCACGAAGAATAAAGACAAAAAATGTTGTCAACGATTTTGTTTTCTTGCTACAAGTAAAAACTAGACCGATTATTTGCCCACATCTGCAAATTTGGAGACAGATTTGCAATTCAATAGTTAGACTTTATTCATATAAAGAATATGTATTTGGTGATTGATTGTATAAATCAAAATATTTAAACAAATATCAAATTTTATGTTTTTAGAATCATCTTTTTTTTTAAATAAACTAATTTAGGGGAGATAACTCCTTTCATAAATGTGTATAACATGATTTTTCCATTAAGCTTTTTTCAACTGATTTTTACAGTTCCCAGAGGGTTTAGTTCACTTCGAGGGCGGGGATAACTTGTATCTCCATGGCTTTTTGTAGAGAGTCAATTTCAGTCATCTTTTCCTTTTCCCCTCACGCATCCACGATGTCCTCAATCAGAACCGATCCCCTCACGCATGACTTCATGGAAAAATGTTGTTTTTTTGGAATTATTAAGACGTCTATCAACACAGGACAGCGCATACGCCGCCAAAAACAACATTCATACCCATTGCACGAAAAAAAACTAAATTTGAACTTGTAGGTCTGTAAATAGAACCATTTCAAAATTGAAATGTCACTTTTTTAGGCAATTTCTCGTGGGACAACTGATTTTGTAGGAGTTCAACTCTACGTACAACAGGAAATGATACATGTATCTCTTCGTTAAAGTATTCACCACAGCATAGCATTCTCCGATTTTCAATATTTTGATCAGTTGAATAAGAAAATTGAGATTTAGAAATGTACATACCTTTTGAAGCGGTGACAATTACTCCACTCAAGCACAACCGGAAAATCCTCTCACGGTTTTCATTGCAGAACCAAATGTTCTGCGTGTGTAGATTACCAGCCGTGATATGGTTTTAAAATATATAACATCATAATGAACATGTGTACCATATTTAGTTTACAACGTAATAGATAACTACCTTTACAAAAAGCTTGAACCAGATATAGGACAGGTGGAGGTACAGACCAGAACACATTACACCACATCCTCTCCCCTAGAAACTTTGTTAAAAATAGAATTAAAAGAAAAAGTTGTCTTTTTAATAGAAATTGCATATGGTTCTTCACAACAAACAAATTTTAATTAGCTCACCTGGCCCAAAGGGCCAAGTGAGCTTTTCTCATCACTTTGCGTCTGTCGTCTGTCGTCGTCGTTAACTTTTACAAAAATCTTCTCTGAAACTACTGGGCCAAATTAAACCAAACTTGGCCATAATCATCATTGGGGTACCTAGTTATACCCCATCTACGGGTTGCGGAGGGTATTATGTTTTTGACCCGTCCGTCTGTCCGTCAGTCTGTCCGTCAGTCCTGTTTCTTGTCATCGCAACTCCTCTCAAACCACACAACAGAATTTCACGAAACCTTTTTAGATGAAAAGGACATATTATGTAGTTGTGCATATCGACAGGAAATTACGATTCAATTTTTTTTCTAGGAGTTACGCCCTTTGAACTAATTTGCTTCAATGTACTACTGCAACAGTTTGTCATCGCAACTCCTCTGAAACCACACAACAGAATTTCATGAAACCTTTTTAGATAATAAGGACATACTTTGCAGATGTGCATATCGACAGGAAATTACGATTCAATTTTTTTTCTATGAGTTACGCCCTTTGAATTTATTTGCTTCAAAGTACTACTGCAACAGTTTGTCATCGCATTTCCTCTGAAACTACACAATAGAATTTTATGAAACCTTTTTAGATAATAAGGACATACTTTGTAGATGTGCATATCAACGGGAAATTACGATTCAATTTTTTTTCTAGGAGTTACGCCCCTTTTAACTTATTTACTTTAATGTAGTTCTGCAACAGTTTGTCATCGCAACTCCTCTGAAACTACACAACAGAATTTCATGAAACCTTTTAAGATAATAAGGACATACTATGTAGATGTGCATATCGACAGGAAACTACGATTCAATTCTTTTTCTAGGAGTTACACCTCTCTAAACTTATTTGCTTTAAGGTACTACTTCAACAGTTGGTCATTTCAACTCCTCTGAAACCATACCACAGAATTTCATGAATCTTTGTAGATAATAAGGACATACTACGTAGATGTGCATATCGACAGGAAATTATGATTAATTTTTTTCTAGGAGTTACGCTCCTTTGAACGTATTTGCTTCAATGTACTTCTGCAACAGTTTGTCATCTCAACTCCTCTGAAACCACACAACAGAATTTCATGAAATTTTGTAGATAATAAGGACATACTATGTAGATGTGCATATTGACAGGAAATGATTATTCTATATTTTTTCTTATACAATTTTTATTTCTTACACTTATTTAATTTCTCCAATGACAATGTGGGGACGTGGGGGTATGTGAGCGTGCTCACTAAGGTTCTTTAATTTGGAAAATGTGTCCAGTGAACCGGCAAACCAACTAAAATGGGCCCCATGGCCAAAAATAGAATATAGGGGTAAAATTTAGATTTTGGCTTATGTCTCTGAAACCAAAGCATTTAGATCAATTCTGACGGGGTGACATTGTTTATCAGGTCATGCTCTATCTGCTCTGAAATTTTCAGATGAATCAGAGAACCTGTTGTTGGGTTGCTGCCCCTAAATTGGTAGTTTTAAGGAAATTTTGCCGTTTTTGGTTATTATCTTGAATATTATTATAGATAGAGGTAAACTGTGAACAGCAATAATGTTCTGCAAAATAAGATCTACAAATAAGGCAACATGATCAAAATGATCAATTGATCCCTTAGGGAGTTATTGCCCTTAATAGTAAATTTTTAACAATTTTTCGTAAAAAGCTTATTTAACCACAATCATCATTAGGGTATGTGTCCGATGACCCTGGCGAACCAAGATGGTAGACATGACTAAAAATAGTACATAGGGTAAAATGCAGTTTTTGGTTTATATCTCTGAAACTGAAGTATTTAGAGCAAATCTGACAGGTAGCAAAAATGTTCATCAGATTTAGATAAATCTGCCCTGAAATCTTCAGACAAATCCATCAACCAGTTGTTGGGCTGCTGCCCCTGAATCAGTAATTTTATGGAATTTTTGCATTTTTTTTTGCTATTATCTTAGATATTATTATAGTATCTAATGATCATGATGATATCTTGTACTATAAATTATGATTTTAACCTTATTTTACAAAGCATCAGTAAATACAGGTGAGTGACACAGGCTCTTTAGCAAATGTTTAGAGCCTCTAGTTTAGTACGTGAACGTTCGTAATTCAAAAGGAGCCTTAACTAAAAAATGTAAAAGAAAGCCATGCAGATAGGTTCCGCATGACTTTGTGTCAAAGTGAAGGATGTTTCAAATTCTCTTGAATTTGGTGTTTTAGACTGACTGGCAATGTTTTATTAAAGCTAAGAGTCCCTCAAATACATTCAACACTATTTAACTTTTTTAAGTTATGTTCCTTTGTAATATTTACAATGTATTTATAATATGTTTTCTACGAACAAATTTGTTTGCGATTTACATATACCTTTTAAGTTTCCAGTTAGTGACAAACCTGGAATGTTTGTGGTTTTTTTGTGGGTTTGTTTTTTTTCTATAATTCTTTGGTTCGTTCTATATCATTTTTTTGATAAGGATAGAGTATTTTCCAATGGAAATGTTTTGGGCATAAAATCCGGCTCTGGGCTACTTCTAAATTTTATCACCCACCTCAAGGCTTTACATTTTAGACTCTGGGCTCCTTTCAGCAATATTTCTTTGATTCTAGGTAAAACTGAAAGGGCTTCGTAGCTTAAATATCAGGAATTAAGTTACCAGAGGTAGCCAGATCTGGGCTCCAAAAGGAATTTATAAGGCAATGTTATCACTACAAATTGTAGCAATTTAAACATCAGCAGAAAACCTGAAATTTATCTAATCACTACACATTTTTTGTTCTGAACCCTGTGGCACAAAAGATGTATTGAATATAAATATGGATTGAAACACTTATTTATGATAATCATGATATATGAAATGCACCATATAAATATTAAAATGATTTTGATTACACAAACATGCGATTCCGCAGGAGTTGACCAAACTACTTGTGTTGAGACAATAAATAAATACTGGAAATTTCTATATAGATATAGACGAAGAAATCTGATTTACAATACCTCGTTTCATTTGATTATCAAGTGTCAGTAAATCATTATGTTTTATATTCTATGCTAGTAAAAGCGTTTTAACATAAAAGCTAATTGTTTTAGTGGTGATATGAAATTATTTCGAGACTTGTGAAAACGGAGCTTATCTTGTACTTGTTCTAAAATTCAAGCATGCATATTTCTTAGTTTAAGGTAGCACAATACAAAGATTTTATAACTCCAACTCCCAAGTTTTAAAATGCTGTAACTTTCTTAATAATGCTTGTAAATTTATAAAAGTGGTAGTTTTGGATAGCTAACAGATCACTCTTTCAAATAAATGCAATGTTAGTATTATGCAACAATTATGTAACCAATTATAATGTTAACTGTGTCTAAAATATTTTTCACCAAATTTCCACTTTCAAGTGAAATTAGCTTCTGCATAGGTATCCCTAGAGGGATGATTTTATTATATGTTATTCCTATGGCCATTATCTACAAAAGGGTGTCTCAGATTTCAGATAGAATGAATAGAACAAATTTTACACCTAATTGAACATTGTCTTCTTTTATGTGGTTCGGATGTTTACACTAATTAGAGATTTATGAGAGAATGGAACACCATAGAGACAATCTGAGACACCCTTTTTGAAGCCCATGATGTGTTGATTAAGATTCCGTTAAAATTTTCTGTATAGTTAAAGAGATGATAGAGCTAAATTCATTCAAGTGAACGTACCCAGATTTTGCCTGTAATTACATAATGATTGCATAATATTTTATATTGCAACCATTTAAAAGAGTAATCTTTTATCTATCTATATATACCTCTTTTATTATTTTCTATGCATACATAAGAAAGTTACAGCATTTTAAAGGTTAGTGATTGGAAGTAAAAAAATCTTCGTATTGTGCTACCTTAAATATGAAACAATAAAGATAGCTTGCAATATTATTTCATCAGTTGATATTTCATTCATTTTCAATTAAGTCAATTATTGTTGAACGTTCGAATTCGGAGCACCTAAATCAACCAGTTATTCTATGTTGTCATTTGATCTTAGATCTTACGAATTTTAAATTTTGTGTTTAAACTATGACTCTTAAATTGTACATTTTTAACCGGATTTTTGTGACAAAAATGTCGGTTATTGATTTGGGGATGTACGGCGGGCGGGCGGTCGGTCGGTCGGGCGGGCGGGCAGCAATCAAATGTTGTCCGTGCATTAACTCATGAACCGTTCAACCAAAGCTTTTAAAATTTCAATATGTTGTTACTGACAACTAAATGAAGGTCAAGTTCAATAATGGCGATTTTGACTTTTACCGTTCAGGAGTTATGGTTCTTGAAAGATTGAAAAATGGAGTTTCCAGTCGTTTTCGTGCATTTACGCATGAACTGTTCTACCTAAGCTTCCCAAATTTTAATATTTTGTTACTGATGACAAAATGAAGGTCAAGTTCAATAATGGCGATTTTGACTTTTACCGTTCAGGAGTTATGGTTCTTCAAAGATTGAAAAATGGAGTTTCCAGTCGTGTCCGTGCATTTACGCATGAACTGTTCTACCTAAGCTTCCCAAATTTTAATATGTTGTTACTGATGACAAAATGGAGGTCAAGTTCAATAATGACGATTTTGACTTTAACCGTTCAGGAGTTATGGTTCTTGAAAGATTGAAAAATTGTGTTTCCAGTCGTGTCCATGCATTTACGCATGAACTGTTTTACCAAAGCTTCCGAAATTTTAATATGTTGTTACTAATGACAAAATAGAAGTCAAGTTCAATCATGACGATTTTGACTTTTACCGTTCAGGAGTTATGGTTCTTGAAAGATTGAAAAATGGTGTTTCCAGTCGTGTCCGTGCATTTTCTCATGAACCATTCAACCAAAGCTTTTGAAATTTTTATATGTTGTTACTGATGGCAAATTAGAGGTCAAGTTCAATAATGATGATTTTGACTTTTACCGTTCAGGAGTTGTGGTTCTTGAAAGATTGTGAAATGGCGTTTCCATTCACGTTGTTGCATTTACTCATGAACCATTCAATCTAAGCTTTTCAAATTTTAAGATGTTGATACTGATGACAAAATGGAGGTCAAATTTGATATTGACGATTTTCACTTTCACCATTCATCAGTAATGGTTCTTGTGATATTGCCAGGACACAAATAAATATTAATAAATCCGGTTTGCTGTCGTTGTGACAGCCTCTTGTAAGTTTTTGTTGCATTGCGATTGATATGTGATATCAGCATCAATATGGACTAAAATGCATAACTTCGCACCGGTTGTGTCTTGTAATGAAACATTTTTAAATGATACAGATCTATAAAACCGTCTTTTTCAGAAACTGGAAAAAAAACTGCGACACAATTCAAGTCTGACTTGTACAAACTACCACCTGGTAATTATTAATGTACTTTCAAATTACTTCTTTCTGCTCTGTTCAGTTATTGTAAAGATGAGATATTGCAATCACAAAAATGTAAAAGCGATATTGTTGTCTTTGCATACATCGCCCAGGTAGAACATTATTCTGAAAATGAATCAATTTAGATAGAGTGCAGTATTATATCATTTTATATGCTCTTAATTTACAATTGAATCTTAGATTATCTTTGAATGTTTGATACACCTGAACTAACCAGTTTTCATTTTATTTTTAGCTCACCTGGCCCAAAGGGCCAAGTGAGCTTTTCTCATCACTTTGCGTCCGGCGTCCGTCGTCGTTAACTTTTACAAAAATTTTCTCCTCTGAAACTACTGGGCCAAATTAATCCAAACTTGGCAGCAATCATCATTGGGGTATCTAGTTTAAAATATGTGTCCGGTGATCCAGCCAACCAACCAAGATGGCCACCACGACTAAAAATAGAACATAGAGGTAAAATGCAGTTTTGGCTTATAACTCAAAAAACAAAGTATTTAAAGCAAATCTGAAATGAAGTGTAATTGTTTATCAGGTTAAGATCTATCTGCCCTGAAATTTTCAGATGAATCGGACAACCCGTTGTTGGGTTGATGCTCCCTGAATTGGTAATTTGCTGTTTTGGGTTATTATCTTGAATATTATTATAGATAGAAACAAACTGTAAATAGCAATAATGTTCAGCTAAGTAAGATTTACTAATAAGTCAAATGATCGAAATGGTCAGTTGACCCCTTTAGGCGTTATTGCCCTTTATAGTCAATTTTTAACCATTTTTCGTAAATCTTAGTAATCTTTTACAAAAATCTTCTCCTCTGAAACTACTGAGCCAAATTAATCCAAACTTGGCCACAATCATCTTTGGAGTATCTTGTTTACAAAATGTGTCAGGTGACCCAGCCATCAAACCAAGATGGCTGACATGGCTAAAAATAGATTACTGAGGTAAAATGCAGTTTTTGGCTTATAACTCAAAAACAAAAGCATTTAGAGAAAATTTGACTGAGTTAATTTATAAATCTGACATGTGGTAAAATTGTTTATCAGGTCAAGATCTAACTGCCCTGAAATGTTCATATGATTTGGACAACCCGTTGTTGGGTTGATGCCCCTGAATTGTTAATTTTAAGGAAATTTTGCTGTTTTTGATTATTATCTTGAATATTATTATAGATTTACTGTAAACAGCAATAATGTTCAGCAAAGAAAGATTTACAAATATGTCAACATGACTGAAATGGTCAATTGACCCCCTAAGGAGTTATTGTCCTTTATAGTCAATTTTTAACAATTTTCATAAAATTTGTAAATTTTTACTAGCATTTTCCACTGAAACTTTACTGGGCGAAGTTCATTATAGATAGAGATAATTGTAAGCAGCAAGAATGTTCAGTAAAATAAGATGTACAAACACATCACCATCACCAAAACACAATTTTGTCATGAATCCATCTGCTTCCTTTGTTTAAAATTCACATAGACCAAGGTGAGCGACACAGGCTTTTTAGAGCCTCTAGTATATGTTTTTAGACAATGTGTGTGCTGTAATTCAGAAAAAAACACAATAAGAGTTAAACAGCCCTTTATTATCAGATATCATTATATTGTTTAATTTTTTTTTAGAAATGGTTGAAGATTCCTCCAAATCAGGGTCAGGGTTACCAAAATTATTTGGTAGGTACACATTGAACTTCTATTTATTCGTCATAAGGAGGAGGTATAATAAGAGCCTTTATTTTTTACTGAAATTGAATTCATAATAAAATTATTCAAGCTTTAAAAAATCGTGAAAACTCTATTGATACATAAACATGTAAATATGATCTGGACACTTAAGAGCAGAAAGCTCAACTGTAATGTAACTAAACCGTTATACCTATTTGACCTAAAAGACCATTTCACGCATAGTTTTTGGTCAACATATGTATGATCAACAGGTTTAATCAAAGAGATATTTTACAAACATTATTGTTTTTGTAAAATAAGTTTTGTAGCAATTTATCTTTTTTTGGAAAGCTGTTCCTCATATCCAAATAATAGTTGCAAGACCTCAATATGAGGCTTTTTGCAGTTTTTCTGTTGTGCATTAAATATAGGAAGCCTAAATGCCAGTATCTAAGACGTATTTAAATTTACATATAGTTCTTATTGTATTCAAGACATTAGACAAAAACTCAAAAGGGCAATGACTCCTATAAGAAGTAGTGATGCATTCAAACCTCTGTATTGTATTTTACCCATGTCAACCAAATTGGTTGACAGGCGGGCTCATCGTTCAGAGTTGAAACTAGATACCAAAATGATGCTTGTGTTAATTAACGTCTCCTCGAGGACGTTATTAAAAATTGAACGATGGACGACAGCAGTGCGCTGAATGCTTCTTACTACCTGATTGGAAGATATTAGGAGACGTGAATAATCAAAGTTCGTTGCTTGGTTAGGACAATCCAAACCAAGTAAATGTCTTTCAATCCCGTAGAGTATCGGATTTGTCTTCTGTATTTTAACAATTACATTATGCCTGGTGATTAATCATGCATATTGGTACACAGGTAACTTTTATCTATAAATAGCCGAATCTTCTGGAGTTTTGTAAACACGCACAACGTTAAACGATATACTACTTCATAACGTGTGACTTCACGTGTGTGGTTAAATTTGTTGATTGATATGCAAGGCTATTCGGAATGAATTATTAAATCTACAAAGCGAGAATACTTTCCATTTTCATCAGCTAAGAGAGGCTAGCCTTTTTTAGCTCACCTGGCCTGAAGGGCCAAGTGCGCTTTTGTCATCACTTTGCGTCCGTCTCGTTAACCTTTACACAAATCTTCTCTGAAACAACTGGGCCAAATGAAACCAAACTTGTCACAATCATCATTGGGGTATCATGTTTATAATGCAAATTTGTTTATCAGGTCAAGATCTATCTGCCCTGAAATTTTCAGATGAATCGGAGAAACCGTTGTTGGGTTGCTGCCCCTAAATTGGTAATTTTAGGAAATTTTGCAGTTTTTGGTAATTATTTTGAATACTATTATAGATAGAGATAAACTGTAAACAGCAATAATGTTCAGCAAAGTACGATCTACAAATAAGTGAAATGGTAAAAATGGTCAGTTGACTTTGTAAGGAGTAATTGGCCTTGATAGTCAATTTTTAACAATTCTTTAGTAAATTTTTGTAATCTTTTACAAAAATCTTCTCCTCTGAAGGTACTAAGACAAATGCCAAATTTGTCAACAATCATCAATAGGGTATCTAGTTTAAAATATGTGTCCGATGACGACCCCGCCAAAGAACCAAGATGGCCGACATGGCTAAAAATAGTACATTGGGTAAAATGCAATTTTTGGACCATATCTCTGAAACAAAAGCATTTAGAGAAAATCTGCTGTTGATAAAATTGTTCATTAGGTCAAGATCTATCTGGCCTGAAATTTTCAGACCAATTGGGCAACTTGTTGTTAGGCTGCTGCCCCTGAATTGGTAATTTTAAGAAAAATTTTGCAGCTTTTTAATATTATCTTGAATATTATTATAGATAGAGATAAACTGTAAATAGCAATAATGTACAGCAAGGTATGAGCTACAAATAAGTCAACTTGAGCAAAGCGGTCCATTGGCCTCTTAAGGAGTTATTGTCCTTTATAGTCAATTTTTAACAATTTTCATAAATTTTGAAAATGTTTGTAAATTTTTACAAAATATTTTCCACTGTCACTTCTGGGCCAATTTTATTATAGATAGAGATAATTGTAAGCAGCAAGATTGTTCAATAAAGTAAGATCTACAAACACATCACCAACTTCAAAACACAATTTTGTCATGAATCCATATGTCTCCTTCTATGTTTAAATTTAAAAAGCACATAGATCAAGGTGAGCGACACAGGCTCATTAGACCCTCTAGTTTGAAAAGCTTTTACTTGTGTTTGGTTAGATTTGACCAAGTAGTTGCAGATTTTTGTCAGGTTAACAGACGACGACGGCGACAACGAACAACGGCGACAACGGACGACGGCGATAACTGACGACGGACGCCAAGTGATGGAAAAATCTTTCTTGGCCCTTTGGAAAATTAAATTTTGCACATGTGCACATGCGCAGACTTATACTTATGTAGACAACGTGGTTCTTTTGTTCATAAACTTTTTTAATTTGATCATTTAATCATGTTAAATATTTGTTCAATCAACATAATCATCTACTGATAAAAAAAAAATGTAAATCAGTTAAATGTGAGAAACAATTTCAAAAGCATCGATTGATGACCTGTACTTTATAGTTACCTGTTAGGCCAACAGGTCAATCTTAGCTGTCAGTCAACCAAAGAAGCTTAATAGAAATAACTATTTAGACGGAGGGTTATTTAATCAAGGCTTGTTCCATAGTAATTACTTCTCGTATTACTTTTATGACCGGGAAAGGGTATTTGTGAAAAAGATAAGTAGAAAAGATAGCATTAACCTTAGGTTTTTTTTATCTGAATTATATCAAAGTTGCAAATCCACATTCCATGCCCAGTTTATCCATACACCAGCTGGTCAAACATAAAAGTTACTAGCTATTGTCCTCATAAACTCAAAATTCCCAATTTCTAGAAATGCCATATGATTTATTTAAGTTGTGATTTGAATTTGTTTGAATTATGTATAGCAGGTCAATTGAACTTTGAGTTTTATTCAAGCTATAGTCAACTATTTATTCTGCCTTTGATAAAGTTTTAAAAATTTTCAGAACGAGCAGCATCAACAGAATCAGCACCAAAATATCGATCATCACCAGAAAATGAAATTCAGAAAGAAAATATGAAAAGGTCAGTTTTTTTTCATTTAGTTTCCTCTGTGTTTGTTTATTCTCTCTTTTAGTGGAATAATAAGACTGAATACTGACGGTGCAGATAAAAGGCGATCCATATAAGCTGATAACTATTTAAGCAATACTGCGAAAGGACCGTTGTACCAGTTTGATTATATTTATCAAAGGTATCAGGTTTATAATTTAATACACCAGACACGTGTTTCGTCTACATAAGACTCATCAGTGACGCTGAAGTACAAAGTTGAAGAGTATTTAGGACCCAGAACTCTAAACAGTTGTACCAAATATGACTAAGGTAATCTATGCCTGGGATAAAAAAAAATCTTGGTATTTAGAATAATTCATACTTTTGCAAACAGTAAATTTATAAAAAAAAATTAACATATAATTGATATCTATGTCAACACCGAAGTGCTGACTACTGGGCTGGTGATACCATCGGAGACGAAACGTTTACCAGCAATGGCATCGACCCAGTGGTGTAAATAGTTATCAAAGGTACCAGGCTGTCTCGTCTCTTTATTTTTAATATACACCTGCTTTGAGAAGTGTTTGGTATGACCATAAATTGTCACTTCTGTTCTCGTACTACAAAATGTATAAACAAATTTTTTGGAGGAAAATATTTCAGTTGTCCATTTATACTGTATACCTTACAACAAAATTATTTTCATTTACCTGTGTACATTATTCTATTTGGCGGGATTTTGTTCAAGGTTTTTGTTGTTTTTCAGAAATTGTTTTAACATCTCATGGCGGTAAACAACTGTTGCCTTTATTTATTCACCCTTCATTTTATTGATTTTATGTTTACAGTGTGCATTGTTGTGTCATAGATAAAACGTATTTATTCAGTGTATGTTCTCTTGTGTTAATATGTCTTTTGATTGAGTTCAGCCTTTTCAATTGATATGTTATAGTGTGTCTTTCTATGTTGTGAGGTTACACCATTGATTTTGATTAGGGTGAAGTTTGGTACCTATAAAAACGTTTAAACCCGCTGCATTTGTTTGCACCTGTCCTAAGTCAAAAATCGGATGTTCAGTAGTTGTCGTTTGTTGATGTGGTTCATAAGTGTTTCTCGTTTCTCGTTTTTTATATAGATTAGACCGTTGGTTTTCCTGTTTGATTGTTTTTACACTAGTCATTTTTGAGGCCCTTTATAGCTTGCAGTTCGGTGTGAACAAAGGCTCCGTGTTGAAGACCGTACTTTTACCTATAGTGGTTTACCTTTACAAATTGAGCCTCATTGGCACTCACACCATATCTTCTTATATCTATTATAATTTGATATGCCAGACGTACATTTCGTCTCCGTATTTGGCAAAACTTTTGGGAATTTTGGATCCTCAATGCAACTTTGTACTTGTTTGGCATTATAAATATTTTGATATGAGCGTCACTGATGAGTCTTATGTAGACGAAACATACGTCTGGCGTAATGAATTATAATCTTGGTGACTCATCAGTGACGCTCAGACAAAAATAGAAAAATAGAAAGCCAAACAAGTACAAATTTGAAGACAATTAAGGACCAAAAATTCCATTATTCCAAAATTCCAAAATTGCTGTACGGTATGGGCCAAGGCTCCGTTGTTGAAGACCGTACTTTGATCTATAATGGTTTACCTTTATAAATTGTGACTTGGATGTAGAGTTGTTTCATTGGCACTCATCCCACATCTTCTTGTGTCTAGTTGTGCCAAATACGGCTAAGGTTATCTATGCCTGGGATGAGAAAGTCCTTAGTATATCGAATAATTATACTTTTTCAAACAGTAAATTTATAAAAATGACCATATAATTGATATTCATGTCAACACCGCCTTTTGAGATTATTATAGCATTTTCCAGTAAATTGTTATCCATGAAATGGTGTATTCTGGACATCAATGTTTCTGATGGAATTAGTGACGGCTGATTGAAGTATTTTGCTGGGATACTTTGTCTGTTTACACGCACAATCATGGAAACTATAACTGAAATCAACTGATGCTCGTATTTTTAGCTCACCTGGCACGAAGGTCCAAGTGAGCTTTTCTCATCACTTTGCGTCATGCGTTCGTCGTCGTTGTCGTCCGTCGTTAGCTACAAAAATCTTCTCCTCTGAAACTACTTGGCCAAATTAAACCAAACTTAGCCACAATTATCATTGGGATATTTAGTTTTAAAAAATGTGTGGCGTGACCCGGTCAACCAACCAAGATGGCCGCCATGGCTAAAAATAGAACATAGGGGTAAAATGTAGATTTTGGCTTATAACTCTGAAACCACAGCATTTAGAGCAAATCTGACATGAGATAAAATTGTTTATCAGGTAAAGAACTATCTGCCCTGAAATTTAAAGACGAATCGGACAACTGGTTGTTGGGTTACTGCCGCTGAATTGGAAATTTTAAGGAAATTATACCGTTTTTTGGCTATTATCTTGAATATTATTATAGATAGAGATAAACTGTAAACAGCAATAATGTTCAACAAAGTAAGATCTACAAATAAGTTAGCATGACTAAAATGGTCAGTTGACCCCTTAAGGAGTTATTGCCCTTTTTAGTAATTTTTTACCATTTTTTCCCAATTTTTTCTAGTCTTTTACAAAAATCTTCTCCAAATTTAACCATACTTGACCATAATCATCATTGAGGTATCTCAATTAAAAAATGTGTGCGGTGACCCTGCCAACCAACCAAGATGGCCGCCATGGCTAAAAAAAAGCACATAGGTGTAAAATGTAGATTTTGGCTTATAACTCAGAAACCAAAGCATAAATAGCAATTCAGACATGGGGTTAAATTGTTTTGCAAGTCAAGACCTATCTGCACTGAAATTTTCAGATCAATCTGACAACTGGTTGTTGGGTTGCTGACCCTGAATTGGAAATTTTTAAGGAAATTTTGCTGTTTTTGGTTATTATCTTGAATATTATTTTAGATAGAGATAAATTGTGAACAGCAATAATTTTCAGCAAAGTAAGGTTCCACAAATAAGTCAACATGACCAAAAAGGTCAGTTGACCCCTGAAGGAGTTATTGCCCTTTGTAGTAAATTTTTAATAATTTTGTAAATTTTGTAAATTTTTGTAAATTTTAACAAAATATTTTCCTCTGTAACTAATGGGCCAAGTTCATTATAATTTGAGATATTTGTAAGAAGCAAGAATGTTCAGTAAAGTAAGATCTAGAAACACATCACTATCACCAAAACACAATTTTGTCATGAATCCATCTGTGTCCTTTGTTTAATATGCTCATAGACCAAGGTGAGCGACACAGGCTCTTAAGAGCCTCTGATTGGTTATTATCTTGAATATTATTATGAATAGAGATAAAATGTAAACAGCAAAAATGTACAGCAAAGTAAGACCTAAAAATAAGTCAACATGACCAAAATGGTCAGTTGACTCCTTAAGGAGTTAGTGCCCTTTATAGTCAATTTAAAACCATTTTTCATAAATCTTAGTAATCTTTTACAAAAATCATCTCCTCTTAAATTACTGGGCCAAATTAAACCAAACTTGGCCACAATCATCATTGGGGTTTCTAGTTTCAAAAATGTGTCCGGTGACCGAGCCAACCAACTAAGATGGCTTACATATCAAAGACCAAAGCATTTAGAGCAAATCTGACAGGTGGCAAATTTGTTTATCAGGTCCAGATCTATCTGTCCTGAAATTTTCAGATGAATCGGACAACCCGTCGTTAGGTTGCTGCCATTGAATTGGTAATTTTAAGGAAATTATACCGTTTTTTGGCTATTATCTTGAGATTATTATAGATAGAGATAAACTGTCAACAGCAATAATGTACAGCAAAGTAAGACCTAAAAATAAGTCAACATGAAAAAATGGTCAATTGACCCCCTAAGGAGTTATTTCCCTTTATACTAAATTTTTAACAATTTTCATAAAATTTGTTAATTTTTACTAACATTTTCCACTGTAACTACTGGGAAAAGTTCATTATAGATAGAGATAATTGTAAGCAGCAAGAATATTCAGTTAAGTAAGATCTACAAACACATCACCATCACCAAAACTCAATTTTGTAACTTTTCTACATTGGCTAGAGGTATAGGGGGAGGGTTGAGATCTTATAAACATGTTTAACCCCGCCTCATTTTTGCGCCTGTCCCAAGTCAGGAGCCTCTGGTCTTTGTTAGTCTTGTATTATTTTAATTTTAGTTTCTTGTGTACAATTTAGAAATTAGTATGGCGTTCATTATCACTGAACTAGTATATATTTGTTTAGGGGCCACTGAACTAGTATATATTTGTTTAGGGGCCAGCTGAAGGACGCCTCCGGGTGCGGGAATTTCTCGTCACATTGAAGACCTGTTGGTGACCTTCTGCTGTTGTTTTTTCTATGGTCTGGTTGTTGTCTATTTGATACATTCCTCATTTCCATTCTCAATTTTATCTATAACTAAATATGTATATATGTATATATTTTTAAGAGCTAAAGCCATGTCAGCAACTGGATCAGTCCGTGGATTTACGGAGTTTGACGATCTTTGTCGAGGCTGTCAAGGTTACTCGTACAACCTTGCGAGTTTGTTTGATATATGTGATCATGACCAATTCAATCGGCATACACACACAATTTCTTTTAAGGAAGCTTTCAAAAGATTGAAATTGACAATTAAAGAATCTTTTAGCAATTTGGAAATACAAACTGAACGAAAAGTTACAGACTTTACAATTGGTAAGACATTTGTTAAACAAAAACCGGGGGTTTACTTTAACCCTATGAAACCGATAACGTGGTCTCTTGGAGGAGGAATAAATGGTAGATGGCAAGATTACAAGAATGATGAATATGACGGTTTAATTGTGTTGGCATGCATTGAAAGGGATTTGATTCCGCAAAATATCAAAGAATGCTACAAGAGGGCGATTCAAATGAATAAGAAAAAAATCGCATTGCATCATCAAAATTATGCTCTAGCCCTGGGACAAGCTTTGATACAATATTACGCATTTATCAAACCAGACGAAAGAATGCGTAATCAGTCCTTCGATATCGGCAATTTATCAAAAGAAATATGCAAGGGAGGAATTGTGTATGTAGCGTATAAACTTGACCCAGAACCTTCTTATTCCGTAAGTATGTGCTTCCCAGGTTTTGAGTAGACGTAAAATAAAGTTTTATTTTAATCCAAATGTGCAAATAAACAACACGTACATCAAAATTAAACGGTGAAATACAAAAGAAAGTGGAAAACGAAAAAACAAGACAAATATCACAATTGTTCAGAAAAAAACCCATCATTTATCTACTTCATCTCATGCAGCAACCGTTCATATGATGCATTGGCTGTGAAAAAGACAAATATCAGTTATTTATAAGAGAACAAATAAAATATATTATTGTATAGCAATATAATATTAACAACAGAAAGTAACCAAAAGTTAGCGTGCAATAAATTCTATTATTGCACTAGTGCAATAAATCTTCAAAATTCATGACGTCATCAACGACAAAATCTTAGTTTAAACCAATTTTTACTTTCAAATATTATATTGCTATACAATAAAAGGGTTATTGCATGAATATTGGGGAATATTGTCCCTCGTAGAACATATATTGCACTCGCAAGCTCGTGCAATATAAAATTCTACTCGGGACAATATTCCCCAATATTCATGCAATAACCCTATAATATGAGAAGTTGATAATGGAACATTAAATTAACGCGTACAAAAGTAAATACTAAAAGCATATGAAAGTTGCATAACTAACTTAGTTTTAGATTACAAAGCTTTTAAGTTATCCGATACTCCATGAAAAAAATCTTGTTGATCTTTAAAATATAATAATTGGAAAATGAATAAAAGGCAATATGATGTTTATGTTAGTGACACAACAACCTAACGTTACAAAAGTACCAACAAAAGATCTAACGATCAGCGCAATATTCATGATATTATTGCATTTAACTTTAATTTCTCGTTATCTGCGTTTTCAGTAACTTTTTGTCTGCATCATGCATATAACCAGCCAAAGGTGTTCTGAATAAATATGTCTTTGTCCGACACACGCACGCATGTTTTATTCAGATTAACAGTGGTAATTTTTTTTATTCACACACATTGCACTACTGCTGTTAACAATTTACTTCACTAGTCCAGCATGGTCCCCATTTTTTACAAGAAATCCAGGTGTTACTCTTTGATGAGCATCATCATATTCGACAGTAATAACTTACATCTAAATAATATCATATAATATCATTATCAACCATGAACTAAACAAATATATATGAAAATACTCAAATATGTATCATCTAGCGTGTTTGGTAAAAACTGTTTCTGGAAACAGTGGTCAGTTTGAAAAGGCAAACTACCATGTAATCTAGTTTTGTACATTTCAGGATGATGAATTTGAAGCACATGATAATTCAGGTATGTTGTTTTTGCGTGTCATGTATTATTCTGTAGGTTTCAAATTGATATTTATATCATATATCTTACTCATAAATATTTTAGTAATATGTTCAGCAACTTCACATTTTCATGCTTACAGTAAGAAAATAAAACCGTCTTGAAAAGTCAAAATCAGAAGTTATTAGTCGAAGATTGACTGACGAATTCATCACAAAAACTACTAATGATTACAACATTCTACACAATGCTACATACAAAACAAAAACCCCACCAGAAAATCGGGCTTAATCTTTGTTGCTCCGGATTGGTCGGCCGAAATTTTTGAAATGTGTGGGAGTTCCTGCTGGAGCAAATAAAAAAAAAGCGTCGGACGCACTTTTGACGTTTTTAAAGTGTAATTTTCATTTTATTAGTATAGGAAAGGAAGCAAAACGCTGACAACATAAAGAAACAAAAACAAAAAACAAAAACAAAAACAAAAAAACCAAAAAAAAACCAAACGTTCATCTTGAAATTAGTATTGCTTTAATCCAAAAGAGGAAGTTTTAGTTTAATTACTTTTGTTTTCTCTTTTTTCATTAAGATTTCATGAGTTCCTTTAATGAGGGTGGTAAAGGGTTATTTTCGTGCAACGTTTTCGGCCTTTTTATTTCACGTGTTTTCGTGTTTTTGTGTTTTATTTCTCGTTTTCTCGTGTTTGGTTCGATGTGCGTGCTTCGTATTTCCCCTTATTTATTTTCCGTGTTTCGTGTCGGTGCTCTTAATTTCTCGTTCTTGCATTGTTCCGCATTTGATTAAAAAGTAAATTGGAACTAACTCAAAGTCAGTAAGTTATAGTACCTTTTGAAACTTGTGTAATATAATAGAAATTGATGTATATTGTTACCATTCTACTTTCTATTGTATATGTATGCTATACATGTAATAGAGTCCATCATAATAATTTTTTTTTCAAATCAGATGCAAGTAGCACAGGCTAGCCTAAAAAGTGACCACAAGGTCTTTATGTCCATTAACAATGAACGGCTGAGTAATAACTGCTGGTACTTTTTTTCTTAATATTTACGATTTTATTTCTCGTGCTTCGTTTTTCCCGATTTTTATTTTTCGTGCTACGTTTTCGCGATTTTTATTTCACGTGTTTCCGTGTTCAGTACCCCCCTTTACCACCCTCTTTAATAAATCATGGCAAACTGGATGATTTATCCTTTTTGTTTCTATTTAATAAATTCTGCATGGCACTCATTTAATATTAAAATGATGAACTTTTAATAGTGTATTCCATTTGTTTTGACTCTGTAATATTCTTTACTATACCATGTACGTACCTTCGTTTTATGTAATTCACTTCTCGAAATCGATGCTTTAATACCTTGCAATTTATTGAGGAACTTTATAATATTTATGGTGTGAACAAACGTTGACTGAACCTCATTCTATTGTCAGTCATTCAAAATATGGATTCTAACGACATATACATCACTTATATTATTTAGCACATACTTACAACTTTTCGTCCAATCAAATTGTTTAAATTTGTCTTTTAACTTTCATAGTACATACTTTGTCGTGTACTAAGTAACTACGCATGAATGACCACAAGGGTAAGATTTCATTGTATCGTAATCAAGATATTGAAATACAAATTGCTACTGGCTATTTTGAAAAAAAATGTTGTGTTCCAAATTAAACTAAATAGTTTGTAATTAGTTTTCAAATTAATTTTTAAACATCCCACTATTTAATCTTTGGATCAAAAACTGTTTTTGACAATTAAAAGTTTCTTTCAATTAAATAAAGAGTACAAATATACATTGTAGTTCATTATAACTTGATTAGAGTACAATGCCATCCAAAATTGTAATCATTTATTTTATCTTCCATGTAATTACTTTGTACACAAAAATAGAGTGAACCATGAAACCTTGTAAAGGGAAATAAAAGCAATTTGATATATTTCGTCATGAATGGAATGATTATTGGTTGCTTAATGTCCAGTGACAGATATTTCATGCATGTAAACTATTCACTAGACTACCTATGGATACATACCAGGGGCAGATCCATTCATTTTTAAAGGGGTTCCAACCCAAAATAAAGGGGCAGGGGTTCAACTGTATGTTCTTATTCAAAGCATTGATCATCCCCCAAATAAGCCTTTTCCACCACCCTCTTTTGGGATCTGCCACTACAAACTATCTATATGTTTTGGGATGTATCATGTATAGTAAAACACAGCTTTATACAAATATACCAATAAACATACTTACACCAGCAACTACAATCTTTCATTCTGAAGTCAATTTCTTACAGTGATGATAGTGAGTAGATTTAAAAACTATGTAAATGAGCTACTGTAACAGATAGTCAGCCAAAACATATCAATAGACTAATTACAGGATTACTCAAGTTGGAAATATGTGCTAAATTGGATATTGTATAGAAAGGTATATACTATGAAAATAAGAGTTTGGGGCAAGGCCCCGCGCTCTAATTTTCATAGTATATACCTTTCTATACAATAACCGAGACATATTTGTGAAGTTGTTCTCACCAAATAATGAAAACTAAGACCCCGTTCACACTAACATTTTTTTATCGATCTAATCTGAATCGATCTAATTAAAACCAGTTAGCGTTCACATTTTCTTTAATCATAACGATCTCTATCGGTCTAATCTGAACCACTGCGTTCACACTACAATTAAAAACGCAATCGATCTAACCTTTTTGCCCATAAAACTGTAAACACTGTGTATTTATAGAAATGATTTATCAAATTCATGTGTTGATACACTGATACACACACTTGGGAAAAAAATTGGATAAAGTTATTGTTTCTCTTGAATCACAAATTAAAATTTTGATACTGGTGTTATTGCAGTTATCCGTTTAATATTGAAAAAAATCATTGTAGCAACGAAGTTATTCAACATGACGCCGGAAATACTGCTATTTTTGATTCAATCGTAATAGTTTAAACCGATCTATGCGTTCACATCTAAAGTAAGATCGGTTTTCTTTAGATCGATTCAAACTTAACTACCTCTTTTGGTGTTTTAGTTTAGACCGACTGAAGATCGATTCAATGTGTTCACATTAGCCCTTAAACCGATCTAAAGAGAACCGGTCTAGTTTAAATCGTTAAAAATGTCCCTGTGTGAACGGGGTCAAAAAGGAGTGAAGAGAGGGGTACCTATAAAGTGCGAAACGGAAGAAAATTGGAACGAATCGAACGATCGACGCAATACAAAATGAAATGTACTGGAAATATTATGTATAAAATTTAGCAAGAGTCAAATAGTAAAATTAATGTAAGCGGTTAAATTCATTCACAATGTAAGATTTTGCATCTATTGCAAAGATAGAGCAGGTACCTACTAGGTTTTTTTTTTAATGTACAACTTAAGATTGATACATTAAGTTGGAAAAGCATCAGTAAGGAGTCGAAGTAAGCTAAAAATATTGACAAGTTATGAAGCTTGTTATCGAGACTATACCATACCCGCGAATTCGCAGGTTTGTACCAGAGTTTAAAAACATACGCTTTATTTTTAGCCTAGATTTTTAGAAATCATATTGTTGTTTGGTGAAATCAAGCTTATAATAAGGTGCACAGTTATGTCCAATAACGAAGTCCATGAGTAGCCATTAATACATATAACATACACATTATTTTTAAACTGCATACCGGGGTTTGTATGTGATAGTTGCCGCAGTACATTTAGTTCTACCTAAGTCCTTGTAAAATTAACCTGGCTACAAGCTTAAGCCTGGCTACAAACTATTATTTTCTATTACTCTTAAATTCAGAGCGTGTATCAGTGTAAAATATATAATTATCAACAATATTCCTACTTTCGAGGTTAATAAAATTATCATTGCGACACCATGGCTTCATTTTCTTTCTGTACCAATTCTTAGCACTAATATCAATGATATACCGCAATATATAATCGTTATGTAATCGATAAGAAATAAAGACAACACGTTAAAAGATCCAGGGTTGAGTTCAATATCGTAGCTGCTACGTAGCGGCTACGTAGCTGCTATCAATATCTATGTTACAAATAGTCTATAGCTATACGTTAAATAGTTAAAATCTACGTAGCACTACGTAGCTGCTACGATATTGAACTCAACCCAGGAATCCGAAGTCTCATTTGTGGATTCTCTTTATGAACGACCAAAAGCCGAATAGTTTATAAGAACTGCAATATAGCTGATTAAGTGTTAAGCTTCGGGCACACCTTACCGGATAGCACGAACGGACGCCTAACGGATGAAAATAAAAGTTGTCCGTTGACAAAATTGTTATCTGTTGGGAGTCCGTTGATGTAGTGGCCGAATAAAACGGACGCGTAACGGATGCATAACGGACACACAACGGATATGCAACGTACGAGAAACGAAAACGTACCGGACAGAACGGATGTCGAACGTACATCCAACGGACGAGTACCGCATAAAACGGACACATACCGGAAGCGTACCGGATAAAACGGATGAACATGATATACGGAAAAATCGCATGAATATTCAAAACGTTTCTGTGTAACTGGCTTTGGTTTGGTCTTCAGAATTCCGCCAACGGGCAGTGTCTGGCCTGAATAAGAGCTGCTTGATTGTGAAGACGTGCTTATACTCCAAGATCGATTATGAATAATAAGAATTCACGAACCTTAAGAAATCTGACATACCAATAATTGGCATTTCTAACGCGAAATTTCCAATTGGCATTTATCCGTTTTAGATCCGTTCATCATCCGTTTTATCCGTTATACATCCGGTATGAGTCCGTTTCTCATCCGTTTTATCCGTTAAACGTCCGGTAGAAGTCCGTTGGTGAATTTATCTTCCAGACCTCCAACGGATGTATAACGGACACGTAACGGATACAAAACGGAAATGAAATGAACGAGTACCGTACAAAAAGGACGCTTAACGGACGTTCAACGGACATTTTATCCGTTGGACGTCCGTTCAAAGTTTTGAACATGCTCAAAGTTTTCCACTGGACAGAACGGACGTCAACGGATAAAACGTACGCTTAACGGACATGCAACGAATATGGACGGACGTCTAACGGATAAGAACGGACGTTTAACGAACATGAACGGATTGAAAAAAAAATGTCCGTTAGGCGTCCGTTCGAGCTATCCGGTAAGTGTGACGGAGGCTTTAAAGATATATTTAACAAAAAGTGTTAACAATGTCATCTGCCGACATGATTGCAGATAAAAAAAGTCGTAAATAAAATAAGATTAAAACAAATATGAGGGAATACATGTGTATTTAATAACTTTATGCCTTTACGTACAGTAAAACAATATATTAATACACAACCCTAACATACTTTTTGGCTTAATGCGAGTTGATTATTTTTCACTGCTGCTCCTAAATGATGAGCGTTTGAAATACATCAGAACTGTGTATGTTTAATAATTCTCTAGCTTAATTTCTGCCTACCATTAAAAGAGTAACAAATAACATTGTTTGTAGCAAATCATATATGACATCTGAGTATATTACTTTTATTTTTAAAATTCATTAATAAAAGTTTGTCTAAATACTCGAGTTATGGTCATTTGTCAAAGTTACGACCAACATCCAAAATACTTTAGTTGAAGTTACGACCATTACACATTTAAAGTTACGACCATCATGCTCGAATTTTTGAATGATTTTATCTATTAAATTTGGTTTCAATATCAATGCACTCACGATAAGTGTATATGCAACAAGCGGTTTGGCTCAAATGAACCTTTTACTGCACAAAAATCGGAAAAAAATTTATCTCTAGAGTTGTCTTCCATCTCCGGATGGTCGTAACTTTTAGTTACGACCATGCGCTTACCACCAGTGATACATGCAATGCAATTATTAGGCATTGCCAACAAAACGCCAAATATCATTTGTTATTTCTTTGCATATAATTTAACCAGTTCCGGCCATCAATGTCAAACAAGCAGCAATTGATCGTCTAAATCTTCAGTTGAAGAAAAACGGATTATATTTCTGCTGTGATATTTCAAATGATGGGAACTCGTTTTTCCGAGCATGCAGCGATCAGCTGAGTCGTCTTGAGTTAGCTAAGATGGATCATTTACAACTCCGGCAACTTATTATTCCACAACTGAGAGATGTGTCTGATGTAAGTTTACAAACTTTTCTTTCACATTTCGTCTTTTTGTATTTTGTTTAAGAGTGCATATATATATACATATATTGAATAATCTACTATTTTTGCATACGAAAAAAAAAACAAAACTGACACAACGAAAAGTATGTTGATTTGTTTATTGTTTGATTGACGGTTCCTTGCCAAAATAGCAAAAATGCTACATTGTTTCGAGCTAGGTATTAATCCTATTTTTGTCATTTGTTCATTCTGATATTTGTAATGGCAACTGCTGTTTTTGACAAAGATATGCCACATTGTTTCGAGCTAGATAGTAATCCTATTTTTGTCATTTGTTCATTTTAATATTTGTAATGGCAACTGCCGTTTTTGACAAAGATATGCTACATTGTTTCGAGCTAGATAGTAATCCTATTTTTGAAAATCTTAAAATCTGACAAGTTTGAGCTTTCTAAAAAGCTGTGGACTACTTCGCTCTATTTTGTTTTTAGTTAATATGTGTGCATGTGGTTGTTATTTTAGTATTGGAAATGTATTGATTTTAGATATTGATTGGAATAAAATGGATGTCAATTTGATCACTTTACTTGTTGAAAATTAAAACAATTACAAATAGGTGTGCCTAGATTGGCAGAAGTTATAAAATACAGATAATGCAGTTTTGTTAACGTTGTATAGAAAAATTGTTTAGAATAAAAAATCGTGCATATTGCAGATCAACAAAGCAAATAAACTCGTATTAATAATTGATATTTCATTATTGAATTTCAGTGTGCAATATATGCATATTAAACGAACATGATTTAATGACAGTTGATCTAACTAAAATACACATATTAAAATTGAATACAAAGACATGCCTAAATCTAGCGTTGAATTTTGATTAAATCTTGTATTGACGATTACATGTGCTAACAGTGTTAGAAAGTTGAGGTTTTCTTGCCAGTCATTTAATATCATTTTCATTTTTGTTTTTCATCACAACATTGCTAAACACTGATGAAAAGATTGATACATTTACACATAATATATTTATATGAAAAAAATATTCTAGGAAAAGAAAGAATCTATCAACTTAGCCAACGAAAGTTGGGAAACATATTTGACAACAATTGAAAAGGAGGGAAATGTTGTCGGGGATATTGTTGTGGAAACAATGGCAAAGTATTGGCGCAGAAAAATTGTTATCTACTCTCGTTCTTATCCCGATGAAATAACAGAAGAATTTGTAAACGAAGAAGCTTGGGTAAATGGACCTCCACTCTTACTTGCAAAAGAAAAACTATACTATCAGAGTTTAAAAAGGGGTGATGGTAACGTAGAGGTTAAAGGAGAATCAACAATCCTAAGTAAGTACATCAACTACGTTTGACTATGTATGACATAGAATTTGATATAAGCAAAATGTTATGTTGCATTTTTTCTCCTATATAATATTCAAACAACTATGATTTCATTAACTTTCATAACGTTAAATAATTAACGAGCGAAAGAACAACACATTAATTCACGAATGGACAAAGCGCATTAGTAGATTATTAATATTCTTTGCTCAAGAGTTTAATATTCTTGGTTAGTTGTGTAACGGTTTGTCTCAATCTTCGCTAACGCATAAATTTTGCAACATCAAAAGGTCATCAAAGGTTTTGACAGATAAGATTTATGTTCTGTGCTCATGAAAGTTTTGAAGAATAAATATAGGAATAAGGAGATGTGGCATGATTACCAATGAACAACTATCCACCAGATTTTAAATGATGAAAGGATGCAAGCAATTATAGGCTACCGTACCAACTTTTGCAAAGAAAAAAATCCAACATATCGTATCGTCGACTATAAAAGGCACCGACATGAAAAATATGAAACACAAATTAATTGAGAAAAACTAACGGGCTAATTTATAACAACAAAACAACTTACGAAAAACAAGTATGAAAGACATCATGACATGAACCAACGGCAAACCACCGAACTACACGCTCCTGACTGTGACAGACACATACATAATATTGCGGGTTTAAACAAGTTTGCTGGCGCGAAAACCTCTCCCCTAACCAGGGACAGTTGTGTAACAGTACGACATAAGAACAAACGATAAAAATCAATTGAAAAGGGCTAAAACCCTGAGATCAATACAAAACAAAAAGACCTAACGAAAACACTACCCGGACGTGGCAGCGTATCTTTATGTTACAGTGAATTTGTAGAATGAGGAATTATGTTATGTATAATCACCGGTAGCTTTAGTGATTATATATAATTACTAAAAAATTCAGGAATTATGCATAATCACTAGAACAAATGTCAGGTATTAAACATAATAACTGAAATGAAGAGACAATGAATATAATTAAAATATTTTATTTAAACATCTTTAAAAATATAACTATCAAATCTTAAGCACAATACTGTAAACCAACTTATTTTCGCGGATTCTTTATTTCGCGTTTTACCCTTTCTTGACCACCTTGCGGCTATTTAATTTCGCGATTTTCTGATTAACTTGATTAAGTTTAATAGGAGATAGATCCAAGGTTTACATATTCGCGACGATTTATATTCGCGTTATTTTCTACTCGCAAAAGTCGCGAAAATAAATCGCTCGCGAAAATAAGTTGGTTTACAGTAGTTTAATACATATCATTTATTTTTACAAACTGCATTGAAAATTTGGATGACCTCTTCTATTAGGGTCTTTTTTTTTTTATTTTTAAGATAATTATTCTCGTTTGTTTCTTTATTTTGCCCATTATTCTCTATTTTGTATATTTTAGTACACTATTATTCTCCATTCTGATTTCTTTTGTCTATTTTTGTCTATTCTTTAATTTTCAATCCATTATTTTGCACTGTTTGCCCATAATACTCTATTCTGTAAACCCAATCCAGACCCCCTACCATTAAACTTTTATCTGCGTATTCATTTTTGGTTTGTTTTCATCAAATAAAAAAAACAACCTTAGACTTTCATATATTGAATCTGATTTTACTGCACTTTAACATGTTTAAAGAGAAATAAAGTGTTCATCTGAATTGGCTAAAAATGTCAATCAGACACCTCAAATCGATTACTTGTGTATAATCTGAGAGTTATTAAATGTTTCGTAGTCAGTCATTATCCTTTTCATTCCTTTTATTAACGATGGCCATTATGTTTTTGGGGTCTCCTTTTCAACGATCACACTGCGGCCTCCACCAAAATTGTGTTCAATCTATCAAGCATTTGTTCAGTTCAGTTTGTGTTCCTAGACGTTAAGTTGCATATCTTTGCCTAGCTTGAATTCCTTGTTCGTTAACTTTCATCCCCCTATTTGTTTTACAGCAAATTACATGATCTGTGCATTTATTTGCTTACGAGTTTAAAAATGTGGTTTAACACAGTTAAATAGAATATCACCAGAAAAAACTGTTCACTCTTAATAAAATCAGATTTGATAAATGGTCAGGAATAAAAACTGACCACCATAAAGAGGTTATTTTATATTATAAGGACAAACAGAAAACATGTCAAAGTAAGTTGAATTGTTATCATTCATTTAAGAATTAAAAGCTTCTTTTTGTAAAATCAATGGGGTTTAAAAGCGTTTACCGAAGTACATTTGTATGAAGCGCTAAAATGTGTGCACGGTCAACACTTTTACAACCCTATGAAATTACCTTATAATAACATTTTTTTCGCTATAATCTTTAAAATGAAGTTTTTTTTCTTTTATTTACCTGTGCACTTTATCATAGAAGCACATGTCAACATGCATGTTACAATTCATTTTAAAATGAAGTTGATTAAGGAATAACGCGAGATTGCGGTTAGCCAATCAGAATAACGTATTATAATGAAACATACATCTTATGTAATTATATGGTTTGATTTTATTATTTCGATAAATCTTGCTGTTTTTTTTGGTTAGCTCTTAACTGGCAAACAGAATACAATATATTCTAAGAATCTATAAAATAGACTTTGTCATAAAGCATCCTTCATGAAAACTCAGTTTAACAAAGAATGAACCTCCTCCATTTAGTATATTTAGCATTTACAAGATAATGAAATGACAAATTATTTCCTTTGTTTACATTGACTTTAATGAAAGCGTTGGGTGTTACATTACAATAAAAAAACTTATCACTCCACCAAAAAAGAAAAAAAAATACAACCACAAGACAGAACCACAAACACATAAAACAGCAACGTTTTTAACCTGAAAAATTCTTTTACAACATTATGCATGTTATTGCAGTATTGTGCACATATCTAAATAATTAAAGTTTGCATCGTGTTGAAACTAAACAAAAATATGTGATGAGTATACACATATGAGAGGGTCTGAATGGAGGTTTACAAAATAGAGATATGAAGAGTAGAAAAAAAGGTCAAAATAATAATAATAAAGAAAAATGGGGTGCTAAAATATAAAAAAATAGAGAATAATGAGCTAAAAATATAAAGAATAGAGAAAATAGGTCTAAAAAAAATTAAATTACAGAATTTAAGCACCCCATCCAATCCCTAACATGCCTAATATGAGGTTCAATTTGTACTTTTAGATTTATTATGTTGAATTTTTTTTTATAAATTTGAATTCGGAGATGCATTTGTAAATACAGAAGTCCTGTATTATAAGTAAGAATTGTAATAAATTGTTAGAATTAGAGGCATTTGGATAAAGATCTGTTGTTCTTGTATTTCCCAGAGAGACCAGCGAAGAATGTTCACTTTGCTGACGATGTGTCACTTGCTAAACAACCAAAACTAGAAAAAGAAGTAGACAGGTATGATTTCAAAGTGTATATATACCCAACATATCCATGATATATTTTCTCTGTTTACAATATATCTGTTTCTCTGCACAATCATACATCTCACTTGTTTTCATTGTACTGACATTTTTATCATCACCATCTTCATCCTCATCTTCTTCCAATAATGTTCAGGAGTCGTAGACGACCATGCCAACGGACAAATGCATATGGTTAATCCGACAGCCATAGCAAGAAATTAAATGTAAGATGATTATCATAGTCAGTTCTACTTCCTCACAAATGTTCTTTTTTGGAAGTTATTGATTTGCCAGAGATAAGAAAATATTTCATGTACCCAAAGTATTCTTAATTTTGAAAAAAACAGAGTATTCCTTAAATATTGTATGATTTCAAGCCTTAGATTAATCGTATTAGTTAACAATAATCAAATCATTCAACCACATATTCTTGACAGAGGTGGACTTATAAAACCATTATTGACTGGCAATTTACTCATAATTATACCCCACGCAACGAAGTTGCGGAGGGTATAATGTTTTTGACCCGTCCGTCCGTCCGTCAGTCCGTCAGTCCTGTTTCCTGTCATCGCAACTCCTCTCAAACCGCACAACAGAATTTCATGAAACCTTTTTAGATAATAAGGACATACTATCTAGATGTGCATATCGACAGGAAATTACGATTTAATTTTTTTTCTAGGAGTTACATCTCTTTTAATTTATTTGCTTTAGGGTACTGCTTCAACAGTTTGTCATCTCAACTCCTCTGAAACCACACAACAGAGTTTTATGAAACTTTGTAGATAATAAGGACATACTAGGTAGATGTGCATATCGACAGGAAATTACGATCCATTTTTATTTCTAGGAGTTACGCCCCTTTGAACTTATTTGCTTCAATGTACTTCTGCAACAGTTTGTCATCTCAACTCCACTGAAACCACACAACAGAATTTCATAAAATTTTGTAGATAATAAGGACATACTATATAGATGTGCATATTGACAGGAAATTATTATTCAATATTTTTTCTTATACAACTTTTCTTTCTTACACTTATTTAATTTCTCCAATGACAATGTGGGGACGTAGGGTATGTGAGCGTGCTTTCTAAGGTTCTTAAATTTTTTTAAGCAAAGTCATATTTAAATATGGTAAGATTCCAAGCCTTGTATAGCAATAAATCAAATAAGTAATTGATCGTATAGTTTTCTTTTCAATTTAACAACCAACAAATATATCAACCACTGATCATTGATAGAGGTGGTCAAAACACTTCAGTGACAATTTAAGTCTTCTTTAATGTATACAGACATTAAATTTGTCACGGTCCAACTTGATTGCAGGTTTTGATTTCTGCGTTTTCTTTTTAGTCAAATCTTCCTTATACATGAATATTTATTTTTATTCATTGTCGATTTTATTTTATCTTATTTGAAAAATTGGCAACATTAAATTTCTCGTAAAATTGTGCATCTTGCGTTATTTGTTAAAAATTCTTTGTTTTAATGAGTTAAATTATATATCGGAGAAACAAGGGAAAAAATTACATGCTTCAACTATGTTTTTTGTTTTTTGTTTAAATCATCGTTGATTATGTAAAATTGTAATAAATTGTCACACTTGATATCCACAGGAACGCAGAAGTGGTATCTAGTGGAAAAGTTAAATCAGACAAGGACTCTCACAAGTCTACACCAGTGAAGATACTACAAGCGGGACCATCAACTGAAGGAGCGTCAACTAAATCAAACACAAAACAAGTTAATACACCAATGAAGAAAATAACAAAAGATGAAAAGTTATTGATACTACGCTGTTACCATGCATTAGAGGTGAAAAACTGGGATAAATTGGTTGAAATGGTGTACAACAAAAGATACGAACGATTATCACGTGAAATAGTTCATCATTATGAACAAAACTTAGATCTGAAGACAACACTAAAGAGCAGAATAAAAGATTACGTAACGAGAGTAAAAAAAGACAAAGGAAAAAACGAGAAGGACCCAGACGTAAAGGCTTTAATACAGCTAATTTGATTGCTCACTTATGAATTTCGTATACAGAAAATATGCATTCAATACGCCATATATATGTATATGCATAGACAGTCTTCCGAAACATTATATCCTGATGAATTTTCGGAACGATATTTAATTCACCAATGTGTTTAATTCCTTGAGGTGTATCATTTTCATAGAACTCATGATTGTTTCCTTTTAGTTCAGTTCAGTGAATATTTTTTTTGCATCGTGTTGTTATATTGCATAGTTTCATTTATGTCATGCAAGTTCAAATTGCTTGCATTGTTTTGTAATTTTATATGATTCATGTTTCTTAATTCATCATTTTAGTTAAGGTCATTGTTTCGCATTTTTAAAACTTTATATAATATATATTTTAGTTTAATTGATTAGTTCGCTTTGCATATATTTTAATATCATTCATGTTTATTATTAACTATAGTTGATTAAGCTTATTTGTTTGCATCGCTTTGTATGTTCATATAGTTCATAATATAGATATGTACCACACCACTTATTTAATAAAAAAAAAAAAAAGTTGAGAGTTATCGATAAATTTTTGTTATATGTATATGTAAATTATAGGACACATTTGAAGAACAACAACGACACAGTTAAACCACACTTAGAACATGCTTTTTATACGACCGCAAAATTTGAAAAATTTTTGGTTGTTTATTGGTATCACGTTGGCCTCGTCGTTGTCCGTAGTCGTCGTCGGCGGCGTCCGAAGACTTTTGGTTTTCGCTTTATAACTTTAGTATAAGTAGATAGAAATCTATGAAATTTAAACACAAGGTTAATGACCATAAAGGAGAGGTTGTGATTGATTTTGGAAGTTTTGGTCCCAACAGTTTGGGAATAAGGGGCCAAAAAGGGCCCAAATAAGCATTTTCTCGGTTTTTGCACTATAACTTTAGTTTTAGTTAATAGAAATCAATGAAATTTTGACACAATGTTTATGACCACTAAAGGAAGGTTGGGATTGATTTTTGGAGTTTTGGTCCCAACAGTTTAGGAATTAGGGGCCAAAAAAGAGCCCAAATAAGCATTATTCTTGGTTTTCGCACAATAACTTTAGTATCAGTAAATAGAAATCAATGAAATTTAAACACAAAGTTTATGAACACAAAAGGAAGGTTGGGATTGATTTTAGGAGTTGAGGTCACAACAGTTTAGGAATTAGGGGCTAAAAAGAGGCCCAAATAAGCATTTGTCTTGGTTTTCGCACAATTACTTTAGTATAAGTAAACAGAAATCTATGAAATTTTGACACAAGGTTTATGACCACTAAAGGAAGGTAGGGATTGATTTTGGGGAGTTGAGGTCCCAACAGTTTAGGAATTAGGGGCAAAAAAAGGCCCAAATAAGCCATCTCTTGGTTTTCGCACCATAACTTAAGTATAAGTTAATAGAAATCTATGAAATTTAAACACAAGGTTTATGACCATAAAAGGAAGGTAGGGATTGATTTTGGGAGTTTTGGTCACAACAGTTTAGGAATGAGGGGCCAAAGGGTCCAAAATTGAACTTTGTTTGAATTCATCAAAAATTGAATAATTGGGGTTCTTTGATATGCCGAATCTAACTGTGTATGTAGATTCTTAATTTTTGGTCCCATTTTCAAATTGGTCTACATTAAGGTCCGAAAGGTCCAATATTAAACGTTGGCGTCGTCGTCGTCCGTAGTCGTCGTCGGCGGCGTCCAAAGACTTTTGGTTTTCGCACTATAACTTTAGTATAAGTGGATAGAAATCTATAAAATTTAAACACAAGGTTTATGACCATTAAGGGAAGGTTTGGATTGATTTTTGAAGTTTTGGTCACAACAGTTCGGGAATTAGGGGCCAAAAAGGGCCAAAATAAGCATTATTCTTGGTTTTCGCACAAAAACTTTAGTATTAGTATATAGAAATCAATGAAATTTCAACACAAAGTTTATGAACACAAAAGAAAGGTTTGGATTGATTTTGGGAGTTGAGGTCCCAATAGTTAAGGAATTCCGGGCCAAAACGGGGCCCAAATAAGCATTTTTCTTGGTTTTCGCATCATAACTTTAGTATAAGTAAACAGATATCTATGAAATTTTGACACAATGTTTATGACCACTTAAGGAAAGTTGGGATTGATTTTTGGAGTTTTGGTCCTAACAGTTGAGAAATTAGGGGCCAAAAAAGAGCCCAAATAAGCATTATTCTTGGTTTTCGCACAAAAACTTTAGTATAAGTATATAGAAATCAATGAAATTTCAACACAAAGTTTATGAACACAAAAGGAAGGTTTGGATTGATTTTGGGAGTTGAGGTCCCAATAGTTTAGGAATTCGGGGCCAAAAAGGGGCCCAAATAAGCATTTTTCTTGGTTTTCGCACCATAACTTTAGTATAAGTAAACAGATATCTATGAAATTTTGACACAAGATTTATGACCACTAAAGGAAGGTAGGGATTGATTTTGGGAGTTGAGGTCCCAACAGTTTAGGAATTAGGGGCAAAAAAGGGCCCAAATAAGCCATCTCTTGGTTTTTGCACTATAACTTAAGTATAAGTTAATAGAAATCTATGAAATTTAAACACAAGGTTTATGACCATAAAAGGAAGGTTGGGATTGATTTTGGGAGTTTTGGTCACAACAGTTTAGGAATAAGGGGTCCAAAATTAAACTTTGTTTGAATTCATCAAAAATTGAATAATTGGGGTTCTTTGATAAGCCGAATCTAACTGTGTATGTAGATTCTTAATTTTTGGTCCCATTTTCAAATTGGTCTACATTAAGGTCCGAAAGGTCCAATATTAAACGTTGGCGTCGTCGTCGTCCGTAGTCATCGTCGTCGGCGGCAGCATCCAAAGACTTTTGGTTTTCGCACTATAACTTTAGTATAAGTGGATAGAAATCTATAAAATTTAAACACAAGGTTTATGACCATTAAGGAAAGGTTTGGATTGATTTTGAAAGTTTTGGTCACAACAGTTTGGGAATTAGGGGCCAAAAAGGGCCAAAATAAGCATTTTCTTGGTTTTCGCACTATAACTTTAGTTTAAGTTAATAGAAATCAATGAAATTTTGACACAATGTTTATGACCACTTAAGGAAAGTTGGGATTGATTTTTGGAGTTTTGGTCTTAACAGTTGAGGAATTAGGGGCCAAAAAAGAGCCCAAATAAGCATTATTCTTGGTTTTCGCACAAAAACTTTAGTATAAGTATATAGAAATCAATGAAATTTCAACACAAAGTTTATGAACACAAAAGAAAGGTTTGGATTGATTTTGGGAGTTGAGGTCCCAATAGTTAAGGAATTCCGGGCCAAAACGGGGCCCAAATAAGCATTTTTCTTGGTTTTCGCATCATAACTTTAGTATAAGTAAACAGATATCTATGAAATTTTGACACAATGTTTATGACCACTTAAGGAAAGTTGGGATTGATTTTTGGAGTTTTGGTCCTAACAGTTGAGAAATTAGGGGCCAAAAAAGAGCCCAAATAAGCATTATTCTTGGTTTTCGCACAAAAACTTTAGTATAAGTATATAGAAATCAATGAAATTTCAACACAAAGTTTATGAACACAAAAGGAAGGTTTGGATTGATTTTGGGAGTTGAGGTCCCAATAGTTTAGGAATTCGGGGCCAAAAAGGGGCCCAAATAAGCATTTTTCTTGGTTTTCGCACCATAACTTTAGTATAAGTAAACAGATATCTATGAAATTTTGACACAAGATTTATGACCACTAAAGGAAGGTAGGGATTGATTTTGGGAGTTGAGGTCCCAACAGTTTAGGAATTAGGGGCAAAAAAGGGCCCAAATAAGCCATCTCTTGGTTTTTGCACTATAACTTAAGTATAAGTTAATAGAAATCTATGAAATTTAAACACAAGGTTTATGACCATAAAAGGAAGGTTGGGATTGATTTTGGGAGTTTTGGTCACAACAGTTTAGGAATAAGGGGTCCAAAATTAAACTTTGTTTGAATTCATCAAAAATTGAATAATTGGGGTTCTTTGATAAGCCGAATCTAACTGTGTATGTAGATTCTTAATTTTTGGTCCCATTTTCAAATTGGTCTACATTAAGGTCCGAAAGGTCCAATATTAAACGTTGGCGTCGTCGTCGTCCGTAGTCATCGTCGTCGGCGGCAGCATCCAAAGACTTTTGGTTTTCGCACTATAACTTTAGTATAAGTGGATAGAAATCTATAAAATTTAAACACAAGGTTTATGACCATTAAGGAAAGGTTGGGATTGATTTTGAAAGTTTTGGTCACAACAGTTTGGGAATTAGGGGCCAAAAAGGGCCAAAATAAGCATTTTCTTGGTTTTCGCACTATAACTTTAGTTTTAAGTTAATAGAAATCAATGAAATTTTGACACAATGTTTATGACCACTTAAGGAAAGTTGGGATTGATTTTTTGGAGTTTTGGTCCTAACAGTTTAGGAATTAGGGGCTAAAAAAGAGCCCAAATAAGCATTTTTCTTGGTTTTCGCACCATAACTTAAGTACAAGTTAATAGAAATCTATGAAATTTAAACACAAGGTTTATGACCATAAAAGGAAGGTAGGGATTGATTTTGGGAGTTGTGGTCCCAACAGTTTAGGAATAAGGGGCCCAAAGGGTCCAAAATTAAACTTTGTTTGAATTCATCAAAAATTGAATAATTGGGGTTCTTTGATATGCCGAATCTAACTGTGTATGTAGATTCCTAATTTTTGGTCCCATTTTCAAATTGGTCTACATTAAGGTCCAAAAGGTCCAATATTAAACTAAGTTTGATTTAAACAAAAATTGAATTCTTGGGGTTCTTTGATATGCTGAATATAAACATGTACTTAGATTTTTGATTATGGGCCCAGTTTTTAAGTTGGTCCAAATTGGGGTCCAAAATTAAACTTTGTTTGATTTCAACAAAAATTGAATTTTTGGGGTTTTTTGATATGCTGAATCTAAACACGTACTTAGATTTTTTATTATGGGCCCAGTTTTAAATTTGGTCCAAATCGTGCTTTGTTTGATATCAACAAAAATTGAATCCTTGGGGTTCTTTGATATTCTGAATCTAAACCTGTATTTAGATTTTTGATTATAGGCCCAGTTTTCAAGTTGGTCCAAATTGCGGTCCAAAATTAAACTTTGTTTATTTTCAACAAAAATTGTATGTATGGGGTTCTTTGATATATGCTTAATCTAACCATGTATTTAGATTTTTTATGTTTGGGCCCGGTTATCAGGTTGGTCCACATTGAGGTCTAAAGGGTCCAAAATTGAACTTTATTTGATTTCATCAAAAATTTAATTCTTGGGCTTCTTTGATATGCTGAATCTAACCATGTATTTAGATTTAGGATACTGGACCATAATAGGTAATGTCCAATTTAAAATTTAAAGTTTTTAAGTTTAAGTTCTTAGACCACATTTATTATGTGTCAGAAACCTGTGTTGTGTCAACTATTTAATCACAATCCAAATTCAGAGCTGTATCAAGCTTGAATGTTGTGTCCATACTTGCCCGAATGTTCAGGGTTCGAACTCTGCGGTCGTATAAAGCTGCGCCCTGCAGAGCATCTGGTTTTTGTAAATATTAAACATATAAACGACGATAACACAATTTAACAATTATAGGCTATGTAATGTCTGTTTTCCTTTCTTTTCACGTTTTCTGAATGCCCCATTTGTACCATTAATTTTCTTTAAAACTGAAGTTCGCTTTAAAAAACTGAAAAGCGAAAAGAAAGTTAGGCTTGAACGGTTTGGATATGCTATTGACTAGCAAAACGAACGTTAAGTTATTTTAGAACAAAAAAATGGCATATAAATCTGATAAACACGTGCAATTTCTTTAAAAAAAAAAATCCATTAAACTGTTAAATGTCAAAAAGGGAACGTACAAACGTATAAAAATTCGTACTTTTTGAAGAAGAGCACTGATTACACAGACAAATAATCCAAAGATGAAATCATCAAAATGCTGGACTTTTTCATAAATAGTCAGTATTCCAACGTGAACTGCCAGTAGTTCGTACATTCAAAAGTTCTTAACTAACAGTGCATCGTTTGAAGTGTAGAACATCAGCGGATTTACATTTGCGCTTTACTCTTTATTATCGCAACCGATTATCAACTTTTACTTTTGTTAACAGGACAAGTTTTATGAAACCGGATATTGATTTGACCACGATAAAGATCTGAACAGATACGGAAATAATCAGATTCGTGTAATTTTGTCAAGCATATCTTATTTAAGTCGTTCTCTCCACGTAATTTTAAAAAAAATACTTGAAATGAACATAAATGGTAAAAATTATTCAAATTGATATTTTTCATCATTGTTAAAGCTGTCGGATGCATAATATAATTTCACACATGAACACATGTGTTGACTTATACTTATATAGACAAAGTGGTTCTCTTTGCTCATAAAACTATTTTATTTTATCATCAAATCATGTTAAATACTTTTTTTATAAACCTAATTATCTATTGATAAAAAAATTTCGATGCAAACCAATTAAATGTGAGAAACAATTTAAAAAAAGATCGATTGATGTCCGGTACTTTATAATTTACCTGTCAGGCCAACAGGTCAATCTCAGCTGTCAGTCAACCAAATAACCTTCATAGAAAATAACTATTTTGGCAAAGGGGTATTTAACTAGGGCTTGTTGTATATATTAGTTACTCCTCATGTCACTTTTGTGACCGGGAAAGTGTGTCTGTGGAACGGAAAACGTCAACTAGAAAAGGTAGCCTAAATCTCGATTTTTTTCTGAATTATATTAAAATGGCAAATCCACATTTGATGCCCGGTTTATCCGTACACCAGCCGTTGAAAAATAAATTTTACGAGGTCTCATCAACGTAAACATTTTCACTTCCAAGAAACGCCTTTCGATTTATTTAAGTTTTTTTTTTATTTGTTTGAATTTTCTATAGCAGGTCAATTGAATATTTATTTTTGTGAAAGCTGTAGTCAAATATTTTTTCTGCTTTGATAAAGTTTAATTCTTTTTAGAACGAGCAGCATCAACAGAATCAGCACCAAAGTATCGATCATCACCAGAAGAGATAATGAAGGAAGATATACAGAAAAAGTCGGGTTTTTTTTAACTTTAATACACTATTTTTATCCTTGTCCGTCCGTACGTCCAAAAGTTGGTTTACGTTCTCTAACTTTAGTTTTCCTCAACAAAATGTTATAAAACTTATACAAAATGCTATTACCACAAAACACAGATCAAGTTTGAATTTTGGTGGCGTCACTTTAACCGTTCTTGAGTTATATCCCTTTATAAATAGAAAAAATGCTGAATTTTTCGTTTGTATTCTCTTACTTAAGTTAGCCTCAACCGTTCTGCGGTAATGTCCCTTTATAACTTTATATGATATGCAATTGGAGGCATCATCTGTGTCCCATGGACACCATCTGTGTCCAATGGACACATTCCACATTTTTTCATTTCTTTTCCTGTGTGTTTATTTTTTCTCTTCTATTGGTGGAAAATAAGACTGAATACTGAACGTGCAGATAAAGGACGATCTATATAAACTGATAGCTATTAAAGCAATACTGAGAAAGGACAGTTGTACAAGTCTGAGACTACTCTAGCATTTAAGAACAAAATTGTTATATATAAAATGGTGTGTTTTTCGAATACCAATATGTCTGATTGAAGTATTTAGCTGGGATTCTTCTGTTCACCTTCACAATCATTGAAACTTTAAGTTTAAATCAACTGATGTTTTGTGTTTTTTTATGGTTACTGGATGAACAGTCTTAAAGTTCTGGATTTAAGGAGCTCTCAACCCTTAACATTTGAAAGCCAGGGATTCGTAAAAACGCTAAAACATTAGAGGCTATAAGACCAAAAAGGACCTACTACACAAAATAGCAAAAATCGTCTAAGGTCAATTGTGCTTGAGAGATTTGGAATCCTTGTTTCCAAGTAGTTTCATTAAAACCTATGAAAGGGTGATATTAATTGTCAATACATGACCCACTTGTCTTGGTCAAAATATGTTTTAGAGAAACACCCACCGCTGCAACTGAATAAACTTTTTGAATTGAAGACTTCTGCGACTTTGTCAAGGTTGTCAGGGTTAATTATACCCCACGCAACGAAGTTGTGGAGGGTAAAATGTTTTTGACCCGTCCGTCTGTCTGTCCATCCGTCTGTCCATCACTCCGTCAGTCCTGTTCTTGTCATCGCAACTCCTCTGAAACCACACAACAGCATTTCATGAAACGTTTTTGATAATAAGGACATACTATGTCGATGTGGTTATCTACAGGAAATTATGGTTCAATTTTTTTTTAGAAGTTGCGCCCCTTTGAACTTATTTGCCTCATTATACTACTGCAACAGTTTGTCGTCGCAACTCCTCTACAACCACACAACAGAATTTCATGAATCCTTGTAGATAATAAGGACATACTATGTAGATGGGCATATCGACAGAAAATTATGATTAATTTTTTTTTCTAGGAGTTACGCCCCTTTGAACTTATTTGCCTCATTATACTACTGCAACAGTTTGTCATCGCAACTCCTCTGAAACCACACAGCATAATTTTATGAAACTTTGTAGATAATAAGGACATACTGTGTAGATGTGCATATCGACAGGAAATTTTGATTCAATTTTTTTCTAGGAGTTACGCCCCCTTGAACTTATTTGCCTCAATATACTACTGCTGCAGTTTGTCATCGCAACTCCTCTGAAACCACACAACAGCATTTCATGAAACGTTTTAGATAATAAGGACATACTATGTAGATATGGTTATCTACACGAAATTATTGTTCAATTTTTTAGCTCACCTGGCCCGAAGGGCCAAGTGAGCTTTTCTAATCACTTTTCTAATCACTTTGCCTCCGACGTCGTCTGTCGTCGTCGTCCGTCGTTAGCTTTTACAAAAATCTTCTCTGAAACTATTGGGCAAAATTAAACCAAACTTGGCCACAATCATCATTGGGGTATTTAGTTTAAAATATGTGTGGCGTGACTTAAGCAACCAACCAAGATGGCCGCCATGGCTAAAAATAGAACATAGGTGTAAAATGTAGATTTTGGCTTATAACTCTGAAACCAAAGCATTAAGAGCAATTCAGACATGTTGTTAAATTGTTTTGCAAGTCAAGATCTTCAAACTGCCCTGAAATTTTCAGGTGAATCGGACAACCGGTTGTTGGGTTGATGCCCATGAATTGGCATTTTTAAGGAAATTATACCGTTTTTTGGATATTATCTTGAATTTTATTACAGATAGAAATAAACTGTAAACAGCAATAATGTTCAGCAAAGTAAGATCCGCAAATAAGTCAACATGACCAAAAAGGTCAGTTGGCCCCTTAAAGGGAAATCACACTATTGTTTATACGCATCGCTCTCGGCGCCGCCAAAGTGTCGTAACTGTATTATGACGTCGCCGTTTTCGATTCCGCCGTAAAGGTTGCTAATTTATGAAAAAGCGAACGCTCGAAGGGATGTTCCACTAAAGCAGGAGAAATGATAATGGACATATCATATTTTTTACAACTGATATGTTGTACTAGCGAGTTTCTAGATTGTATTGGGGTTTACCTGCGGAATACAAAATAATGGGCAAATACTGCAGAATAAAAGGCAAAAAAAAAGATTGAATGATGAGGTGCTTAAATATAAAGAATAAAAAAATATTGGAAACACAAAATAAACATTAATAAATGAATGACCCACTATCCAGACCATTATGATAAAAAGTATCTACCAATACAAAACACATAATCATCATGCATAATCAACACTAAGAACGTTGGAATTTCATAGCATATTCAATGTAACTTAGTACCCTCTCCGACCATTTTCTGGATACCGAAGTCGGTGACATATAGTTTTTTTTTTTAATTTTCTGATGTATATGTTCAATATCTAATTGAATTCTAAATTTCCAAAAATATTATGGACTCATCTTGACCTTAAGTGCAAAAATGAAAATGCTACTCGAAATGGACAAAATGTATGGCAAAAAAATAGCCGAAAGTGGTCATGAAATGGCACAACTTTGGCAGCGTATCGCCGCGATGCGGTATGTAGGGTTCAGCGTATATTTTCAGGGGGGGGGGGGGTACATATAGACCAAGAGTACCAGCATGTTAGCGTATAGCTATCGGAATCTGTAGTTTTCTGTTCAAAAGAGGTTTGTAAATAAGAACAATGAGTTTCAACTTACAGTTTTCTTATATCACATGCATGCAACGTCATAACTATTATAGTCTTCTATACTACATGTATAAATAATTCATCAAACATCTCATTTCATGTAAGTATTTATCCGGCTCAGCCTGTCGGGTTTTTACAAAGCAGAGTAAAATTCATATGTTCTAGTTCTGAATATGCATTAAACTTGCCACTGGACGTAAATGTGGGAAGTCCTATTTGAAATCGTTATTTATTTCACATGTGACGACATAAATGATCTAAGTGTGACTGTCGTCCATCTTTCCCAAATGTTCCTTTGATATCTAACGCCTCTGAAACCTGAACAGTTGGGGCAAGTTTGGATACAATATTAAAGCTTGATACGGTCTTAATTTGGATTGTGATAAAATTTTTGACATAATATAGGTTTCTGACACAAAATAAATGTGGTCAAAGGTATTAAAAATCTATTGTGCAATACTGTTCAATTGGAAATTTCGTTTTGAGATATTTCGAAAAATTTGCAAAAAAAAAAAATGAAGCGCCACCCCCTCCCCTCTTGGAGTAATTACCACAAAACTCAATCCCAGCCTTCCCTGTGTGGTATGGAACCTTGTAGTACAATTTTAGATAGATCCATAACACAAGTTATTGTAAAATAGTAATTTTAGTAAAATGCTTGGTTTTGGCCCCTAATTCCTGAACGTTTTGAGCAATTACATGTACACCTTAAATCAATTTCAGCCTTTCATTTGTGATATGGAACCTTGTGGTACAATTCCAGAAAGATTCATTACTTCTCAATATCATATTAGAAATTTATGAAAATCAAAAAGGTATTTACATCAACAGATATAAACAATTTATCAAAGTTGTATGAAAATTGATGAAAGCGACATTGAGTTATGATTGTCCCCCTTTTTTAATGGATAACTCGGAAACGTAAAATCAAAATTTATAAAAAAAAAAAGAAAGGGAGCTCACGTCAATAGATATAAATAATTTTTTAAAGTTTTATGCCAATTGGTTAACGCGTTTTTGGGTTAATGTCCGACATGTTGACGACGAACGAACGGACAGATGTATACCATGATACGTCCCGTAACCGGGCGTATAATAATTCAACACGTACTATACATTTGGCTTTACCAGTCTCCAACAAGAGGAATATTTAACACACACACACACACACACACACACACACACACACATATATATATATATATTTATGTAGAGATATACACATGTCTCACAGAGTACTGCTAAACTGTAACAAACACAATAATGGTCCGTCTGGTGTAAGAAAATTCCACTCATATAGACAAATGTTTTGTGCTAATGTTCATGTAATATTTGCCACTGAAAGTTTTGCAAAAATCAAGAAAACAATGGTAAAAAAAATAATAAATAGTAATAAAAGATCAGATGTAGGTTCGAGTTTAGATCACTGAATGTGATCACTGTCGACAGTGATAAGGGATATTGTCGGAGACCGTGACTGAAAAAGACATCCAGTTTTTTCACTCTTTATTCTTTGGTTCTTTAAACAAAAATAGCCAACATGATATATCAGAGAGTGCTTAAAAAATATTGGCACACCAATTCAATTATTTATTTTCAAATTAACTATCATTTATGAGGGGGGGGGGGGTCAGAGTGGTCCTGAATCCGAAATCCCGGTCTTAAAAACATGAAATCCCGAGGTCCAGAATTTAAAAAAAAATCCTGACATCCCGAACATCGGAAAAAGAAATCCCGGATCCCGAAAGGGTCAATCCCGAAATCCCGAGCTTAATAACAATTGATCCCGACGTCCCGAAAAAGGTCCTGCCCCCCCCCCCCCCCCCCCCTCATTAATCAGTATTGGCAAAAATAGGTGCATTTACCACAATGAAAGATAAATGTGATAAAAGAATATACATTCAAACAAAAAGAGGTGCACCAACAGAAAATAGAAACCACATTCTTACTCTTAATTTCATCGGATCTCAAAATTTAAACTCTCACCAGAATTTTTACTCTGTCTAACAGTATAACTCAAAAAGTTTCTAAGTGTAACTCGAGCTTAAACTAGAAATCTTACTTGAAAAAAATATTCGAAATCAAAATAAAACTGGAACTCGAACTTAATTTGTGTCGATTATGGAGCGTTGTGTAATAACAGAAATGTTAGCCAATTTTAAATTTCTTCTGAAAACGGTGTCATTGAGGGCTTTTTTTTTAAGTGCCGAGTTTGTGGCTTTTTAAACACGGCATTTCGGGTTTAATCTTCCCGGTGCAATGGACAAGTTAATGAATTTATTCTGTTTCTAGTCTAAATGGAACGTGTTACTTTTCAGCCCAGATACCATCAATCTTCCGAAGTAGAAGATTCTAAATCTGCAAGCCGTAAATTAATTCTTTTTAAAAAATACCTTAAAAAAATATTATTATATAAAAAAAAATATATATATATAATTTCAACCCAATAGTTCCAAGCATTGCAAGAAATGCTGCTATGCTAGCAACGTCGTTCTATAACGTTAAAAGAAAAAGTGAGAATTCCCGCCATAAATTGATAATAAGATTATTTCCACTGTAGCGGATTTAAAACATCGGTGACCCCCCTTTTTTATTAATGCTTTTAAAATCTCCCCTGAAGCTGCAACTAATGCAGAAGTTTGAAGGAAAAAACATTAGTAGATTTTTTTTATTTCAAGAAAAATCTATAATAAACGGCAATTAAAAATGGCGGGAAATGTAAAAAGGCCTTAAAAATAAGGAAACTGAGAAAAATAAATGTGTATAAGATAAAAGTTACAATTGACTGTTTTAGTTAAACCAGTTAAACATCGTTTTTCAATAATTTTGCCTTCTTTTAGCATTTTTGAGCGCTATTTCTATATTACGGTATAACGCAATTCTTTACTTTTTGATGACGTCATATCTCGAAAACAACATCGGTGACCCCAATTTATTTTTCGCCTAAAATATTGAAATAAGTATGATCTGTCTAAACGCAAAATTTCAATGAATTGTTATTAGTAGTTTAAATAGTGTGATTTCCCTTTAAGGAGTAATTGCCCTTTATAGTCAATTTTTAATAATTTTGTAAATTTTTTAAATTTTTTTAAATTTTTAAAAATTTTGTAAATTTTTTAAATTTTTGTAAATTTTTAAAATTTTTGTAAATTTTTAAATTTTTGTAAATTTTTTTAATTTTTGGTAAATTTTTAAAATTTTTGTTAATTTTAACAAAATATTTTCCTCTGTAACTAATGGGACAAGTTCGTTATAAATTGAGATAATGAGATAATTGTAAGAAGCAGGAATGTTCAGTAAAGTAAGATCTACAAACACATCACCATCACCAAAACACAATTTTGTCATGAATCCATCTGTGTCCTTTGTTTAATATGTACATATACAACTCCTCTGTAACCACACAACAGAATTTCATGAAACATGTAGATGTGAATATCGACAGGAAATTATGATTCATTTTTTTTCTAGGAGTTATCTTATTTGTCCAGTGACAATTTGGGGGCATGGAGTGTGTGAACTAAGGTTCTTTGATTTCAAATAATAATAAAAATAAAAACAAGCAAATGGTATGCATATTCCGTCAATCTGAAAATTTTAAAAATTCAGTTGGATTACCAATGATTTCTTGGAAAAACGAATCGTTAGTTAATAACATTATGCATAGAACATTTTGGTTGTAATTGGTAAACATTTAGTCATGAGTTAAAAGATTCCAAAAGCACGGAAATTATGTTATTTAGTTTTACACATTTATTTTTCTAAAACATATTTTCGGCATAATGCCATGTCAGCAACTGGATCAATCCTTGGATTCACCGAGTTTGAAGATCTTTGCAAAGGCTATCAGGGATATTCTTACAACCTTGCGGAATTGTTTGATGTGTGTGATCATGACCATTTCAATCGACATAAGCACACAATTTCTTTTAAGGAAGCATTCAGAAGATTGAAATTAAGAATAAAAGAATCTTTTAGCGCTTTGGAAATACAGACTGAACGAAAAGTTACAGACTTTACAATTGGTAAGACGTTTGGAAAGCAAAAACCAGGGCTTACTTTAACCCTATGAAACCGACCACGTGGTCTCTTGGAGGAGTACATTGCAGATGGCAAGATTACAAGAACGAGGATTATGACGGTTTAATTGTATTGGCATGCATTGAAAGGGATTTGATTCCGCAAAATATCAAAGAATGCAACAAGAGAGCGGTTCAAATGAATAGGCAAACAATCGCAATGAATCAGCAAAATTATGTTCTAGACCTGGAGCAAGCTTTGATACAATATTACGCATTAATCAAACCAGACGAAAGAATGCGTGACCAGTCATTCGATATCGGAAATTTGTCAAATGAAATAGGAGGAATAGTGTATGTAGCGTATAGACTTGAGCCAGAACCTTCTTATTCCATAAGTATGTGCTTCCCAGGGTTCGAGTATAGGTTTTGTAAAATTTTCACAAATCCAGTTGTGCAATTAGATAACGCATACATCAAAATTAAACAGTGAAATATGAAAAAATAGGGTAAAAAGAAAAGCAAGAAAAATATAATACTAGTTCGACAAAAATCAATCTCTTATATTCCTCTCATTCAGCAAGCGTTCATATGATAAATCGGGTATGAAAAATAAAAATCTTAGTTTGTTATAAGAGAACAAACAAAAGATAAAATGAGAAATTGATAATTGATAATTGAACATACGGAGATGCACATTAGTTAAACATGAATACGAGGTTTATTGCAGTGACACAGCAACCTAACGGCACAAAATACCAACAAAAGATCTAGAGGTCAGCACAATATAATTGAATTTAATTTTGAATCTCGTTCCCTGCGTTTTAAGTAACGTGTTATCTTGCATTATGCATAAAGGTTGCAATTCTGTAAATATAGACACTGTCATTTCCCATAAGAACTCCCTTTGTGGCTAAATCTGTGCCACTTTTACTCTGAAGTTTCGTAAACAAATCATATCCTAGAACTTAAAGTTGATATGCAATACTATGTCATTCAAAATTCAAAATATAAGGCTGAGCGGAATATTTTCAACATGCATATACCCCACACTTCCAAGAGTTTTAACTTATACTAAAATTCAGAATTTCCTCTGCCTTCACTTTGGGTTTTCATCAGAATTAAATTTTCGCTGCTTCTATCGGTTTCTATACTATTTACATTCCAAAGTTATGTCTCTATGAGATGAAACACAGAGATCATATCAGGGAACCAGTATGTAATCAAAACAAAATGACTATGAATATTATATATCTCCCAAAATGAGGCATGGCTTGTGAAACAGCTGTATTTACAGAGTGCAACCTATAAATTGTCACACGCACACACGCATTATTCAGATTAACAGTACAATCAGTTTTAATTGCTTACAAAATAAGGCAAACTTACATTAAATCCAGTTTTGTATGTTACAGGATGATGATTATGAAGCACATGCTAATTCAGGTTTGTTTTATTGTGTTTCCATGTCCATGATGTCATGTATTATTCTGTTGGTGTCATATTGAGTTTACATCATATATCTTATTCATAAATGTTTTCGTAATATGTTAAGCAACACCACATTTTCATGCTTACAGTAAGAAAAAGAAAACTGTCTTAAGTCAAATCAGAACTTATTACTCAAGGACTGACTGACAAAATCATCACAAAAAAACAAATAATGATAATAACAATCTACAAAACACTGCATACAAATAGGAGCAACATGAACCCTGCCAGAAAACTGGGGTTGATCTTTAGATGTTCCGGATCGGTCGGCCGACAAATTTTGAAATGTTTGGGAGTTCCTGCTGGAGAAAATAAAACAAAAAAAAACTCTTCAAATGCACTAAATTTTTAAAGTGTTATTTTCATTTTAATGTGAAGGAAATGAAGCAAAGTGTTGACAACATAAAGAAACAAAAGAAAATAAGAAAATATAAACGTTCCTCTTGAAATTAGTATTACGTAGATTCAGGAGAGGAAGTTTTTGTCTAATTAGTTATTTCTATCTATACCTTTAACTATGACTTTAAAACATCGATTGATACGATTGATCACGATTGATAACCAGTTTTCAATTCTATCAACTAACTAAAAAGTACAAACCATAGATCGTTAAGATAGAAACGATTGATTATATAATATAAACTCAATCAACTCTATACGAAATACAAACACTTGATCGGAACGATCGATACAATTGATCACGATTGATTACCAAAAATCAACTCAATCAACTCAATACTAAATACAAACACTCGATCATAACAATCAATACGATTGATCACGATTGATTACCAAACATCAACTCAATACGAAATACAAACACTCAATCGTAACATTAGATACGATTGATTATCATATATCAACTGAATCAACTCAATACCAAATACAACGACTCGATCGTATAACTATCGATACGATTGATCACGATTGATTACCAAAAATCAACTAAATCAACTCTATACGAAATACAAACACTCAATCGTAACGATCGATACGATTGATCACGATTGATTACCAAAAATCAACTCAATCAACTCAATACGAAATACAAACACTCAATCGTAACGATCGATACGATTGATCACGATTGATTACCAAAAATCAACTCAATCAACTCAATTCGAAATACAACGACTCGATCGTCACGATCGATACGATTGATCACGATTGATTACCAAAAATCAACTCAATCAACTCAATACGTAATTACAAACACTTGATCGTAACGATCGATACTATTGATCACAATTGATTACCAAATTTCAACTCAATAAACTTAATAAGAAACATGAGAAATGCAACAACTTGATCGTTCTTAATAGAAGGCTTTGATGAAGCGTAATCCAAGAAGACTTGTGCATTCGACAACATAGGTGGAAATAAATATTATAAAACGGTTTTCATATAATTATAACTGCAAATAGTATACTGAGTATGAATTTTTTGCAAGGATTTGTTAGTTTTTATATATACATATAAATAAGAAGATGTGGTATTAGTGCCATTGAGACAACTCTCCATTGGAATAACAATATATATATATATAAAGTTAACAATTACAGGTTAAAGTACGGACTTCAACACGCATTCATAATTTGGCTCACACCGAACTGCAAGCTATCAAGGGCCCCAAAATGACTAGTGAAAAACAATTTAAACAGGAAAAGCAGCAGCCTAATTTGTATACAAAATGAGAAACGAGAAACACTTGTGAACCATAACAACAAACGACAACTACTGAACAGTAGACTTCTGACCAAGGACATTTGCATAAAATTGTATTTATACTGGTTATTATTTTTGTGAAATTTTTATTACAATATGTTGGAATAAAAGTTTTTCATAATTGTTGATGTTGTATACATAATGATGTTACTAAACTTTTATATTAAGAATAGTTAAACAAATTAGATGCATATGAATTTTATTTAGATTGGATGTTTGTACTTATTATAGCAATGAAAGAAATTATATATTTTGTAATTGTATGATTCACTTAAAATTAATTCCATTTCATTCATTTATGCAAATTATATTTTGATTAGTGTAAAAGATAAGATATTATCACTTGTCTACGCCATTATTTGTTAATATTTAATGCACTAAACATTAATGTAACTGATCATCAATGTAACTATGAACAATATACATAGGTTTCTTTATGAATGAAAACAACATTGTTTGTACATGCATATATAAATTTTAATATTAAGCCATTTTTTATTAATTGTTTACAGAAATACAGACAGAGACATGTTTCATAATAAATGCATATAAACAAGTTTAAGTAATGATTTTTGGGGAAAATTACATTTTTTACAGCACTAATGGATAATTATAAATTATTAATATTGTGTTTTAATACATGAATATGTATGTGTAACTAGTATTTGTATGCACCTATAATCAGTAATGTTTCAACTTGTCATAACATTTGATTTTGTGATGTACTTATAAATAAATGAACTTGAAAACGAATTAAAATGTTTTAATAATTATAATTATCACAGTATGGTGTGGATGGGGTTTACAGGTTAGAAACAATAAGGAATGCTGGAATATAGGTTAACACATAGAGAATATAGAAAAATTAACGATTTAATTAACATTTGACATTAATGGAGTGAAAAATATAAAGAATAAATGCACAAATTAATGAATTTAGTAAAAATATACTAAGTGAAGAATGATTACCAATTTTAAACAAATAATAATAAATGGCAAATGCAGGATTCCTGCACATATTTTTTAACAGTAGTACAAAAATAATTTTGTTATTTTTGTGCAGATTTGTTTCAATTATATATTACTACTACATGTACCACAAATATGAGATTTAATAACTTTACACAGATTTAGGTGTAATTTTGAAAAATTATGGGGATTATAAGCGCTTTACACTTTTATTCTCCCTAAAAAAATTAAAAGATATGAGTTACATTTACTATTACGTTTTTGACTTAAAACGATTAATATTAACAAAAAATAATGAATAGTAATAATGTATTGTTTTAAAGAGTTGTTTACGTGATTAAATTATTTTGACTGCTAATATTACTAAAAAAAACATTACGTACTTGTACGTATATTTTGGAAACTTGTGAGTATTTCTAGTGAAAAAAATGCAACAAATCAACTATTAAACAATCAAAAACTGAAAAACTTTAAAAATTCATTCAGTCTAAAAGAAAAACAATAATTAAAAAAGTGAAGTACACGAAGTACTATACAGAAACAGATATTGATTACTTATATGCATTATCAGTATTGGAAATACACATTTAGGCACGTTTAATTAGTAATATACTAGTCAACACAAGAAACGATACAATACAATGTGTCTTCAATATACACGGTTTTAATCTAAGAAATGGCCCAAATGGTCCAATATTCAATTTTCGAATCAAAACCAATGATTTCAGACATAAACACAAAAAAAAATAGTTTTTGCAATATTTCAGATATTAAAAACGTATTTTTTTTTTAACTAAAATTAAAAACAAATACTTACTTTAACGCAAAATGTTTTACATTAGGATAGCTTGGTTAAAATGTTGCATATCTTTGGAAAAAAATAATATTTAATTAGTATTTTTAAAATGGGGTCTCTATTCTAGATTCTTTTTTCTACAAACATAATTTGATACCTATGACCTTTTAAAGAGGATCTGGTAATTTTTCGAAAAAAAAAGGTTAATTTAATTATATGCAAACACTTTGAAAATTAATTCTGCTTTTAATGGTATTCCTCACTTTGTTTTATACATGTATATTACATTTTGTGATATATTACAGTTGAAAGGTGTGTATGGCTACTTCTGCTGTCTATAATATAAATGTAATTCACGTTTTATACAAAGTATACACAGTTACAAGCTCGGATTTGGCCTGTTATATGACCTTTACTTCCATCTGGAAGAGTATATACCATACATTTTTTGTAGTCGGGAATGCCACATTATATTATTTGTTTGAATCGCAAATAGAACATAACATAGTTAACATATAATTTCAATATTAACAGTTTTTTTGCATATTATAAATTTGTATAGCTTAACTACTCTGTTCTTTTGTCCTTTCATTAAAGTCATTGTTTATGATAATGAAGAATAGTTTTTTTTTCCGTGTCATCATCCTTGTTGAATGCTTAAATCTGTTTAGTCTCTTGAATGCTTGTCCACAACTTTCTGTGTTCGAACCATGTATATCTACAAACTTTTCTAGTTTTGGGTGGAATTCACATTTGGGATTGTTGTGTAAAGGCATATCCTTGAAATACAAAAGATAGAGTTGATTTAGTTGATCAACTCTTAATCGATCGTAACGATTGAATACGATCGACACGATCGTGACCCTTAAAATAAAAAAAGATAGAGTTGATTGAGTTGATCAACTCTTAATCGATCGTAACGATTGAACTGATCGTGACCCTTGAAATACAAAAGATAGAGTTGATTGAGTTGATCAACTTTTAATCGATCGTAACGATTGAACACGATCAATCCGTTCGTGACCCTTGAAATACAAAAGATAGAGTTGACTGAGTTGATCAACTCTTAATCGATCGTAACGATTGAATACAAGTTACTTTAAAAATAAAGGGTTGATTGAATAGATTCACTGAATTGACTACAAATGATAGTAATAAACCGACAACAATTGATTGATCCTACAGCAGTCGACAATCGATTGAATAGACAGTTTACAAAAATTACTATCTATTGTATAGTCAATTCAAATCAATTGACTACTGCTGTGCATGCATTATTGAAAGTTCAAACAGGGTCAGAAAACACTGATGAAACGATGTATTTGTTTCTACTCTTGTAGCGTTTAGTAAACGATAACAAACGCCACACAACGTTTACAAAATTTTGGTTAGAAAGAAATGCACCTTTAATAAACTCTTGTAGTGATTATCATTAACATTTTATCATTCCAGGATCAAAGGATATAAATAGGGTGACGCCTGCAAAGTGTTAGGCTTTTTTGTTGAGGTGCTTTTTTGATTTACACATATCATTATGTTTTAAAGTTTTTCTTGCCTTTAACAATCTTAGGTTGTTAGGATTGCCCACAGAAAGACATTCCTACGGTCAGTCTTCCATTTTAACAATTCTAACATCTTTGATATGTTATAGGACAAGAAAAACGTTAAATTATGCACTATATATAACATAGTAACATGGGACATGAAGGGAATTAAATGAAGAATATATGTGCACTAATGTGGCGCTTTACAAAGGTTAGATTATTAGACATAAAAACAACAAGAAAGAACATGCAAGCACGAGAATATCGTATCAACTGGGAGATATATACCCCGTATGCAGGTGCTGCTGGAATGTTGCTACTTAGAAATTGAAAGTTCACAATTGGAAAGCTGAAATCATCTCTTTTGTCGTAAAGTTTTGTTTTCAACATAAACTGTTCGATATCATATACCAAATATTTATCGCAAGAACAAAATTAGGCGGAAGAAAAAAAAATAATCAGAAGAAGAAAAACAATAGGTCTTTCCACAGAAAAGTGGAAAGACCTAATAATCAGAAGAAAAACAATAGGTCTTTCCACAGAAAAGTGGAAAGACCTAATAACTAGCAAAGTTGTTTATTTCACTTTCAAATTTAATTGAAAATTTCCTGTCACTCAATTTAACAAATATAAGTGATTGGGTGCATCACTTATCACCCAGGGAACTTGAACCTAAGGATGTTAGCTAAACAAGAAGGTCTGTTTTATATCTTTATATGGACGACTTCAAACCTGAATTCTATGACATACGTGATGACTTCAACTTTCCAATTGTCAATTTCCTATTTCTAAGCCGTAGTATATATATCCTGGGCTCAATGGTATGACATTCACATATCTCATTTTATACGTTACGCTCACTCATGTCCATACTTAAAACGATATTCATTAGCAGGGGAATGCTGTTTATACAAAAACTACTCACAGAGAATTTTGAAGAAGAACGTCTGAAATCGACACTTCATACATTCAAGGGTCTCCGCTACGAATTGGTTGACTGAAACGATATGTCTGTGTATCATTTCACTAGCGGTATGTTTTCACAGTCTTGGATATTAAGGTACTTTTACCAATCATCTTTAGTGTATAATTACCGATTGAGTCCTATTTCGAATTGAAGAATTTTTGGACTGAGAGTAGATTTCACATGACGGGCGGTGCATGCATAGCAGGAGCCACTTTCCTTGTCGATGCTCCCTCTCCCACTCCTGTTGGAGTTCATGCAATTCCCTCAGTATTTGTATGTTATACCTTGATTTGATGAAATTCGAAAAACACATCTTGCCAATTTTGATTTACAATGCTCTTCAACTTTGTTTTTCATTTGGCCTTCTGACTGTTTTGATTGGAGTGTCACCAATGAGTCTTGTGTAGACAAATCGCGAGTGTGATGTACTTGGTCACAAGCCGAATGGTTTCTTTGGTGAACCCTTTTGTTGACGTCCAACTGCCTTTAAAACTTTTTAAAATTCAATGTGAAATTTTAAGCTCGTTTGCTTGAAAAACATTGTATATACATGTGTCGTTACTTTTGTACGTGTTACAATAGTGATAAAATGAATGTAATTAATCACACTACAATAAAATATAAGAAAAATTCCTGTTCTAAGGACTACTTTGCAAATATAAAAAGGAATAACATCTAGTCAGCTTTACGGTATATTCTTTTTTTTCACAGAAAGACCTGCACCTACAGAAGCAGCGGTGGTAAATCAATCATCACATGTAAAGAAAGAAAAGAAAAATATCAAGAAAAAGTATTTATTTCACAAAACTTGATGGACCATTAATCTTTCATAGTTGATATTCTTCGCTTCTCCTTCAATGTCTACATATTACAGTAGCGATAACGTATACTTTGTCCCCTTTCCCCTACAGGGTTACGATTTCGTCCCATTTCTCGCAATCGAACAAAGGCATATTCGTTACTTCAATGGAATAAAGCTGTTTTTCCAATAAAACTGAATTAATGACTATAGGAGAGAGGAGAAATATACAAAAGGGACATTCAAAGACATAAGTCGAAAATAAACTGACAATACAATGGAAAAAATTAAACTAACAAATGACAAACAAAACAAAACACATTCTACTGTTTGAAAAGACAAATGGACTGTTTGAAAAAACAAATGGATAAGACGATTTGACACAAGTTTTTCAATTTGATAACATATCCGTCGTCATTTGTTAAGCAGATATTTCTTAACGGTCATAAACTGAAAAAAAAAATCCGAACATGTGAGACTTTGCCAGTCCTTATGACGTTCGATAACTCTGATTTATACTGGTTTACGGTTATATACAACTGACTGGATGGTCACAAGTTTTATAATTGTTCTGTGGCCGTAAGGTCATGATTTGGCGGGAAGAGTTGTCACATTTGCACATTAACACATTGTTGTCAACATATTGGAATAGTATGCGGCTGTCATAAAAATGAGAGGTTTAGCAAGCTTTAACACTAAGTGTAATCCACCATTTTCTACATCAGGAAAGACCTGTACCAAGTCAGGAATATAACAGTTGAACTTTTCGTTTTGAATTTTCCTTGGAGTTCGGTATTTTTGTTTTTTACTTTTTGCAATCATACCACATCTTCATATTTTATAAAATAAATAAAAAGGATCTTATAATAATTACTTTTAAAATTTGTAATTTCATCAAACATTAGTAAGACGGTTTACACTACAATTAAATACAACGAATATTTTAAGGATGTTCGCTACTGTTTCAAAATAACAAGCTTTTTTAAAAAGACTGTTATAAATTGATAGTTTATAAATAACAGAACTAAAAACGGAGAAAAAATGAAGGGATATAAGACATTGAAAATTTGGCGGGAAATGATTCTCTCTTAGATTTTTCATCCATTTATCATGAGTACCTTTTTTCCTTCAAAAACTGTGAAAAAATAACAAGGATTTTATACGATTTTTAAATATGGGTTTTTTTAAATTATATGTTTTGAAATTATGAAAAGAAAAGTAGGGGTTTCCGGGCAATTGTTTTTTATTGCAATATATGGATAAAACCAGAGAATTCCGAATATCTGACAAAAATTCAAAAGCAAGAGGAGCGAACATCCTTAAGTGTTCACAGGCTTTGTAAGTCAAACAGTTTTATAGAAATATTAAGCACTTGAATAAACGGTATTGCAATGAAGCTGATACACTTGTACCCATATATTTTGCAGAACGCTCGTAGATGAACATATGATATCGAAATCAACCCCATCAGGTGACGACGGAACTAGAACGAAACCTAAAGTTCAATTCATCCCACAACAGAGAATGGACGATGGGGCTCAGATAACTTGTGGTGGAAACCCTTCAAATACTTCATCATCAAAAAGTCTGTCTTAACCAACAACAAAAAAAATACATATGGCTGCAGATGAAAACACTTCTGCATCACAAAGTCCATCTAAACCGAAAATACATATGTCTGCGGATGAAAATGCTTCTTCATCAAAAAGTTCTTCTAAACCTAAAGTAAATATGTTTGCAGATGAAAAGAAGTTAATTCTCAACTCTTATATAAAACAAAATCTAAAAAGTGATTGGGACAAACTAACATAAACTGAATTTTTAGCTCACCTGGCCCGAAGGGCCAAGTGAGCTTTTCTCATCACTTTGCGTTCGTCGTCCGTCTAGTTTTAAAAATGTGTCTGGTGACCCGGCCATTCAACCAAGATGGCTGCCAAGGCTAAAAATAGAACATAGGGGTAAAATGCAGTTTTTGGCTTATAACTCAAAAACCAAAGTATTAAGAGCATGATGGGATTAAATTGTTTATCAGGTCAAGATCTATCTGCCCTGAAATTTTCAGATGGATTGGACAACCAGTTGTTGGGTTGCTGCCCCTGAATTGGTAATTTTAAGGAAATTTTGCCGTTTTTTGTTATTATCTTGAATATTTTTATAGATAGAGATAAACTGTATACAGCAATAAAGTACAGCAAAGTAAGACCTAAAATTAAGCCAACTGATCAAAATGGTCAATTGACCCCCTAAGGAGTTATTGTCCTTTATAGTCAAATTTTAACAATTTTCATAAAATTTGTAAATTTTTACTAACATTTTCCACTGAAACTACTGGGCCAAGTTCATTATAGATAGAGATAATTGTAAGCTGCAAGAATGTTCAGTAAGATGTAAAAACACATCACCATCACCAAAACACAATTTTGTCATGAATCCACCTACTTCCTTTGTTTAATATTCACATAGACCAAGTTGAGCGACACAGGCTCTTTAGAGCCTCTAGTTACATCGTCATGACTGTTTAGCACGAACAACAATTGAGCATTACGAGAAAAATCTTACCATCGCCAACGTAAAGCAGAGAATCAAATCTTTTCTTCAGCCTTTGATGAGAGGTAAGAAAGAAAACGAGAAAGATCCCGAGGTGTTGCAGCTAATCTCAAAGATTGTATGAACAAACCTTGAACAAGTAATCATAGAAACTATAACGTTTAGTTTTAGTCTATATACTAGCTACATGTAATTTTCAATCTTTTATAGATTGTATTCAAATAACATTTTGATTTAAAATTTATTTTATATATATTTTTCATCAATTTCAAAAAGATAATTGTTTTTTTTTTTTCATTTTACAGATTAGCTGCAATGTATCATCGTGATTTCCGATTAAAAAAAAACCATTTTCATTCATCTGACGTCAATCAACATTTGATGCTGTCAAGACACCGGACATGACGTTGCAAGAAAATGAATTGGAAATGAGTAGAATCAGATATAGTTCCTTTTATTTTATACTTTATTTCCATTAATAAGCCCATGGTAAATGTAATGAAAGAAACAACTAATTGAATAATTCAAATATATAAGAATATTCAACTTGTGACCGAACAAGACTTATTACTAACACATAATGCTACGTGCATTCGGAAATTGGTGTCTATTTTGGTCAACCGTTAAAGATTTCCTATATATCAATTTTATTAATTAGATTTTCTATAGATGTATGCCTTTGTCATAAATTTCAGAAATCAGTTATTCAATTTTATTTTCTAAATTCGACAGGACGCCATATCTTGATGGGTAAGCTGGAGTTAGATGATCTATGATGAAGTGCAATGATTTAATATACAAGTTATTATTTTTACATTTATAAGTTTAACCACAATGAAAACTATAGATGTATTATTTTTTTATATGAGTGTATAAAGATTGTTTATATTTTTGTATAAGTAGAATACTTGTGTGTTATTCATGCAGTTAGTAAAAACATATCTTATTATTAAGTAAATTCAAGTGAAATAATGTATATTTTTATTCATATAGTTGATATAGTATGTAGAGAGCCTAATTAAAAATGCCTTAATCCAAATGAGTTACTCTTTACCTGAGACCACCCCCAGTTTGTGGTGGGGTTAGTGCTGCTTAGTCTTAGTTTTCTATGTTGTGTACTATTATTTATCTGTTTGTCTTTTTCTTTTTAAGCCAGGCGTTGTCAGTTTATTTTCGATCTATGACTTTGACTTTCACTCTGGTATCTTTCGCCCCTCTTTTAAATAAATATATTAGTATTTTCATAATTATCATTTTATTACACACTAAAGAGCGATAGTCTATGCTCAGTAAAATATACAAATGCCTTGCCGTCACCTATTCTAAAAATCGCTGACCAATGGATTTGTATTAAGAAAAGCCTCCATGTAGAGATTAATTGATTGCCTAAAACGACCAGTGTAATAATGTGTAAACAGTTCAAACGAGAAAAACAACGTCCTGATGTTTATACAAACAATAAACAAAAGACAAATATGAAATACAGCACCAATTACAGGTTGCTTGATTGAGACAGGTTTATAAGTATTCACTACTTACTGCAGTGTAACCATTGCACGTTTTTTGACACCTATCTTACTTGAATTAAAAATCAGATATATATGATTGTCGATGAGACATATATCAACCCAAGACCAAATGTCGTAAACTAGTAACCGTATAGCCTTCAACATGGAGCTTTGATTCACACAGCATAGCCAGCTATATGGGGCCACCCTGTGACCAGTGTGAAACAATTCAAATGAGAAAGATAACGGTTTGATTAATAAATAATAAAAAAACGAAAAATTAATCGGAACACAGAAATAAACGAAAACCATTGCCAGAATCCCATTCCCGTTTCACCATTGCAATTAAGCGTTCTGTAACATCGCACTTTATTGTGATATAACATAATCAAGCAATACAAGGGACAAATAAAGGGAACAGTAGTATACCGCTTTTCAAATTACATACAAAAATATATAACTCAAACCGCAAACGATAAGAAATTAAACAATATATAACCAGACAAACAAAAGAATCATCATGAATGCTGGATGTATAAATACCTTATGGCAATGCGAATTCACACTCGACAAAACAAAATTTCTGGAGTAGGTCGTGTTCGGTACATAGCAGACCAGACGACGTAGATGGTAAAACCACAATCTAAGACGGGGTAAAAATGTCGTATGTAAGTTTAGACACAAACACATCGAAAAATCAAACAATTCGTGATTGTGCTCATAACATTTACAGATTGACATTTCTTATCTTTCTTCCTCATATCCCTTTTCTGCGTAAGGAGCACACTCAGGTATATGAAGTCAACATATTATGAAAATACGCGAGCATAACATATCAACTGAATTATGTATACACCATACGTTGGGGCAAAGGTTATGCTACTGCTGAGAAATGGGAAATTGATAATTGTGAACTTAACTCGTTGGTCATATAGTTTAGTTTCAAGTCAAACATTTAATAAAAAGGTTTGACATTTTAACAACCAGTTATATCTAGTTTGTAGATTTTAGCATTCTCTTTTGAATATTTGCTTGTATCACATCCTAACCACAGGATCCCACTTGAATTAATTTCTAGACTTAACGGAAACATTATATTAATGTCTTCCATCTTACAACACTTTATAAGAATTCCCTCTTCTGATAGAATATGCAATGAGTGAGTGAGGTTATCAGCTACAATCACATTTCCCGAATGTGAAATTGTTAAATCTCTCGGGCTGAAGGCCTTTACTTCTGTGTTTATGCCTGAATTTCCTTCATAGATCCACGTAATCGACTTTTTTACAACTTTCACTATTCTGCCAATGCCATTACATGTTACACAATCTACACCATATATATTGTCCATGTTATCCATTTGCACACTACCGATAATAGAAAATAAACGCTTGTTATGTTGATCATATTCAATAACGGTCATCCTTCGCTTTCCAGTTTGATGAAGAACAACAATCTGACGACGACTGTGTTCTGTGAGAGGGAACGCGTCTCCTATATCTCTTGTACTTACGATTATATTATCATCACTTACATGGATAGCTTTAGGTAAAAGAGGTTTAAAATCACGAATAACATTTATTTGTTCTATTTTGCTAAGACAATAAAGTTTGGTGTCTTTTCGTATAGTAAACAGTAGATCATCGGTTTTTGATACTGCCATATCATATACAAATTTATCGTTGTATCCCCGTATTTGTGTCAATTTCCCTGTTATTTGCATTTCCTGGAGAGTTGTTGTTCTCAAACAAGTTATCCACATGGAATTTATTCCTGTTGTTACAAGTCGCTGAACAAAAGGGAGATTAGTAGCATACGTATTAAGTTTTGTTAATTTAATTTCTTTAGGTTTAGGCTCGGTGAAGTGTATATCATTAATATCGATTGTCTCATGTCCTCCGTGGACGTTTGTGTCACAGTTATCACATATTAATATATCACATTCCATACATTTCCGTTTCAACGGTAATGTTCCTTTACATAATTGACAAGCCATGATTACTTGAGCTTTCCTCTTAGTACTGCGACTCGGTGAATTCGACGCCATTGTTGTTTTTAAGGAAGTTTGTTGATGTTAAGGCTTATCTATTTACACAAATTTATGGGTATATTTTCTCTTCAATATGAGTTTTTTTCTTTTCATAGTTTGAATAAAAATCTAAAAATGGCAACTTGATAACAACATAATTTTTAACCAAATAGTCGATGATAAAATTATAGGTCTAATGTTCATATCATTGATATTATTGTATACCTATGACTTTTGTTTTACCCGCTAACGCTAGGTGAACAAACATAGAATAATCTAACGACTTTAAACTTTTTCTTTTTGTACAAATTTTTCAATGGAAAGCAATGTCAAATACCATGACGTACTTTATAACTTGTAAATAACACGCTATCGTGTAAGTTTAAAGGTACTAGTGAGAGTAATGATAGAAAATAATGATCGTAATTAAAGCATTACAATATCAGTTTACTTGATCTGTCATCTGTGATCGTGATACATATTAAATAAATTATTTAAACCAGTATACTATACTTTATGGTTTGCACTAATAAGTTTTAAGGGCCCTTTATAATTTGATGTTCGGCGTGAGCCAAGGCTACGCGTTGACGACCGAACATTGACCTATAATGTTGATTTTTTTTTAATATAAATTATGATTTGGATCAAGAGTTGTCTCAATGCCACTCATACCCTTTCTTCTTATACATAATCAATAATAACAAAAGAAGTGAATTTTAATAACAAATAGTCTCTATAACAAAGTAGGCAGTGTTCTATTGTCCCTTCCGATTCTGAAGGGAATGACTAGTTGATAGGGTGTGTAAAGATATCAGAGGGACATTCAAACTCATAATTCGAAAAAAATACTGACAACGTCATGACTTAAAATATCAGAGACAAACAGAAAAACAATAGTACCCATGCCAACACAACATAAAAAGATAAACTTCTCATTAACATCCATTAAATTCTAATTAGTAAACTCAAACGAACATTTAATATTTATCAAATAACCATTTTCTCTTACATCGGAGACGCCACTTGCAGAGACAAGCGCATATTTTATTATAAATAAAAGTATAATATTGTGGAAAGGTCATATAAATACACAGGTTCATTTGTATTAAGCAGCGTGTACATGTACTGGTTTCACCATACATACACATCTGAAAATAAATAATATAATTAATAATAATAATAATTTGACAAAATGCTACTGTACACTTTGACTGCAATTGGCTCGAATGACTTTACACCACCTGAGTTCAATCGTACATAAACTCAATATCCCAATCGAACCGACCTAACTATAATTAAAAACCAATAGTTCAAAGAACAATTGAAGGTCTTTCCACCAGTAAAGATCTATTTTGATATCAAAATATTAAAAATCAATCTAAAATGTCAGTTCCTATGGCTATGGCTTTATAATATATAAATATGAATTTAAAGCAAAGGTCAAAATCTAGAACGTCCTATTAACCTTTGACCTTGACCTCAATTTCAAGGTCAACAACCAAGGATCTCAAATAAAAAGACCCTAGGTCTGTAATATGTATAAAAAAGGGGAGAAAACAACCATTTACTGCCAAGGTATCCTCTCAATCAAAATTTAAGTGTTACGACATGTCGCAACTAACAATTTAGTGAAAGTAATTTGTCCATATCTTATACAGTTTTTGAAAATAAATGAAAATAAGCCAAAATAAAAATTTAGAATATGACCTTGACCTTTGACCTTGACCTAATTTTCATTTTTTTTGGACCAAAGACCTCAAATCTAAATACCCTAGGTCTCTATCACTTATGGTTTACCATTTAGAAATGCATATCACTTAATTCAAATAGAAAAGGGGGAATAACTCTCATATGGAGTCTCCGTAAAGCTTCGGTTCAAATAAATATCCTAATCCTTAAGATGTAATGAGCAATTTGGTAAAATAAATTTGTCGAAATCTTTTACGGTTGCGAAGGAGTAGTGGCCACAAGAAAAACAGTGTTTGGGGAGATAACTCTTACAACGTAATGTATTTTGTTACGCAGTTGTAAATTTTTAAAGCGTATAAACTATACGATATCATATTCAAAATATCTAAGCGACATCTTTTGAAACAACAAAACTACGCAAGAAAAAAAATTTAGGCGGAAGAAAAATAATAATCAGAACAAAATCAAACACTAGTCAACTTTAAACAAACAAAAGTTTTACATGTTCGATTTTTGTACAACTTTGATAAATACATCTATTGTCTGATACCTGTAAGTTACTTGATATAACTTAATAGAGGAATTTTATGAGAACATGCCGGTTGCCACATGTGGAGCATGATATACTTGTAGGACTCTAAAGTGCGATGTTACTCTAAAGTGCGATGGTCACGCTAAAGTGCGATGGTCTACGCTAAAGTACGATGGTGTATCACGCTAAAGTGCGATAGTTGTTTGTTTGCTAAAGTACGATGGAATATCCCGCTCAAGTGCGATGGACCAAAAGGGTAATGTTAAAAGATCTTAAAGGGCTTAAAACGTTAAAGAACACGGATGTTAGTAAATAGTCTTTTTGCAAAAGCTATTATGCTAAGGTTTTTTACCATATATGATAGGCTTTATAATGTACCGGTGCAGTTCACATGTTGTCTATCCCTTATGTGAACATCTCCCCTTAAAGTCGCATCGAGTACAAATACAGGTTGTATATTCCAACAATGTACAAAATAATGTTTTAGCGGACAATTTATGATTTAAGTATAAAAATATGTAACATTATTTTACCGACTTTAATTTTCAATAAAATCGACAATGTTTTAACAGGGACCGCGGAGTAAACTGCAACATAAAAAATAATTTAAATGTATCCGTTAGCTTCTTATAGAAACAAGACAAAGGATACTGTTGTATCTGTAAAGTAAAATGGTCGACTACAGGACACAAGTCCTTCTTCCAGCAACCGGGAAAAAAAACATTTGCTTCAGCCGAAAAAGCACGATTAGGTTTAACTTTTAAGTAAGTCATGGACATTTGGTTTAAAATTATTAATAAAATATTCTACATTTTTCAACCTGTTCATTTGTTTTGTATAAACGACTGTCATAATCCATAGTACGTTTATTACGTTTATACTTTCGCGGACCATCGCAATTTAGCGTGATACACCATCGCACTTTAGCGAAGACTATCGCACTTTAGCGTGACCATCGTATTTTAGCGTCCCCATCGCACTTTAGGGTTCTACCTACTTACCATTCCAGAGCACATGAGATCAACACTGGTTTTGTTGGGATGCGTGTTGCTTAGTCTTTACTTTTCTATGTTGTGTTTGGTAGACTAGTCTTCGTCTATTGATCCTTGTTCGTTTTTTTGCCAGAGCACTGTCAGACCTTATAAGACTTTTAAGTTTTACTATCCCATTGATATCTTACGCCTCTCTCTCAATAGCATCTAATACTAGCAAATATTTAATACAAAAATAATATATTCCAATTTACAATCAATGATACAGGAAGATTCTTATTCGTAAGTTGGATATAGGCGGCATTCTTTTTTTTATAAAAGCGTTATTCATGTCAGACATCCAAAGAAGAATTTTACATTCCAAAAATAATTTAACTACAGCCTTTTCGTTTACTTTATAAAAAGAGTTGACAATAGGGTTTTTATTGAAATAAGTATATTTACAAACATCGGTATATTACTGGGTCTTCCAGGTGCTCCATGAAATCTCTTTCTAAATCATAAACTTCCATTTTATCAACAATCAAAGCCGGGCTTCACATTTATTGTGAAACTGCCTATTCTAGAGGTGGCGTGAATTAGATGTGGATGCTAAAATATTCCAAAGATCTTTTAGAGTACATACAATTTAAGACTCTTTCATCTTGCAATAGTATTAAAACACTTTACAGAAGTATTCCACATTCCAAACTAAACGACAAATTGAAATAGTTGGTATTTCTTTGTTTCATAAAAAAGAATGGCCAACGTAGATACAAGTATCTTGTCTTGAGAGGGATAAATTCTTTTTTGTAAAGGATCACTCTGATTCAAACAAAACATTCTCTGAAACTGACATTATCGAGATGCTTGATTTCCAGTTTGACAACAAACTTGTTACGTTTGGAGGACAGGTTTTTCAACAGACTGTAGGCATTCCAATATGAACCAATTGTGCAACTTGTTTCTGAATTATAATGCGGCTGACTTCATACAGTAACTTCTTAGGAAGAAAGATAAGAAGTTAGCAATATCATTCAACTTTACTTTCCGCTATATAGATGATGTTCTATCACTAAATAAATCAAAATTTGGTGACTATGTTGAACGCATCTATCCCATCGAACTAGAGATGAAGGATACACCAGATACAGTTAAGTAGGCCTCATAGCTTGACTTATATCTAGAAATTGACAATGAGGGTCGGTTGAAAACAAACCTTCACGACAAAATAGATGATTTCAGATTCCCAATTGTGAACTTTCCATTTTTTAGTAGCAATATTCCAGCAGCGCCTGCATACGGAGTATATATCTCCCAATTGATACGATATTCCCGTACTTGCATTTCCTATCATGATTTCCTTGATAGAGGGTTGCTGCTTCAATATGACAATAAGGATATGAATATGTACTATGACTGATATGTTTTTTTTATCCATTTTTGTTGCATTGGAAATATTCATGATTGCTTTGTATTGTATTTATAATTTGTCACAAACAATTAATTAATTTGAATGACAATAAAAACATAAATTATCTATACATGTGTGCATCGGGTATATGCACAATACCATCTTGATTAATTTTATTAAATCAACGTGTGGTTTGTTTGATATCAGTTCTTTATTGGTCAAAATTGATTATGACGTCAAATTGTCTTGCTTTCCTCTGAATTTCCGATTGTGACAGCATGAAAAAATGAGACCAAGCCTGAAGGCGTCACATAGAAAGAACACATACTTTTGCAGATCACTCAGAAAAGAAGGATTACGTTTGCCTGCATATTGTTTCAAATATTAGAGAAACAGATTTCACTACCAAATCTCGTATAATATCATATTTATTCACTCTCGACGGTCAAATTAAAAATAATAACTGTCTCAAGTGAATAAATATCGTATCACATTCGATGCAGTGGTAGAATCTCTATTTATATTTCCACATTCTCCGATTGCTTGCATTGTTATATTAAAAATATCATTTATTTACAATTACATTCAACATGAGTTCCATGTCCAAAATTTTCTTACGATCTTGACAAAATAAATTTCGACAATATATTTGTCGTGACCCATATTAGGAGAACGTCATTTTCTTTCAATCAATGTACAAATTGGTATCTCCTGGTAGAGTCAACAGTAGATCGCCGACTTTTGAAATGTTCATGTCATATATATCTTTATCGTTGTATTCACGTATTGGCTTCAATTTCCGTGCTATTTGCATTTTCTGAAGAGTGATTGTTTCCCATAAATGCATCCACATCGAATTGGCACTTGTAACTATTCGATCAACAAAAGGATGATGAGTTTTATAAGTATTAATTTTCGTCAGTTTGATATCTTTCGGATTGATTACTATACATAATTTATCATACGATCAAAAAACAGCGTTAAGGTCGTGAGGGTCAACATTACCTGCCATGTTCTTTTCCAAGTGCTCCAAGTTCTAATTGTATTGTGTTTCAATTTCCACCAGAACATGTCTGTTGTGCGTTTTTATCATGCATTTCGAACATATCAATTGTTTGCATTTAACACAATACACACAGCACGATTGTGAAGGTGTGTCTTACATGGAATTGTGTTTAAATCAACAGACGTTTCCTTGGGCTGACTGAAATCTATGTGTTTGATGTCGACTATATATAATTAAGGGCGAAAACGCTCAAACGCAAATTGGCCTTAACCGGCCATCATAAATATTATATTAATTTGTTCTAACAAACTGTTCGACCAACACATACTGATATATAGAAAGTGCGGCTGAGGGTTTTTACAAAAATCGTAAGTGAATAATTATATTATCTACATTTTAAATGGAATCATAATAGTATGACTTTTTTAAAGATGTTTTACCTATCATGTTAACTACTTTTATTCACACATTGTTTTCAATATAATGGAATTTTAAGTGACTGCCATACAAGTAAGAGGTTTAGGTAGCTTTCATACCAGTTTTAATCCCAATTTTCTACATCAGACAATTCCTGTACCAAGTAAGTAATATTACAGTTGTCATCCATTCATTTGGTGTGTTTGAGCTAATGCTTTTGTCATTCGATTAAGGACTTTCCGTTTTCAATTTTCCTAGTAGCGAAATCCTGTAACTGATTTGCGATTGTACGTCAATATGATTGCTTGTTACCATGCAGGCAGCACTAGGTTATAATTAAACAGCATCTTATATGTCGTTTTTTAACAATAAGATGAGAACTACTCAACTAATTCTTTGACTAATGATATTATCTACATATTAAATAGAATCATAATAGTATGACTATTTTTAAAGATGCTAGACCTATTATGTATTTTGCCTTATTCACACATAGTTGTCAATATAATTGAATTCTAAATTACTGTTATACAAGTCAGAGGTGTAGGTAGCTTTCAAACCAGCTTTAATCCACAATTTTCTACATAGACAAGCCTCTACCAAGTCATGAATATTACAGTTGTTATATATTCATTTGGTGTGTTTCAGCTTATGATTTTGCCATTTGATTATGGACTTTCCGTTTTTAATTTAATTTTCCTTGGAGGTATTATTGTCGGTATTTGTTTCCGGGTTTACCGTCGGAGATCCTAAAACTGATTTGCGATTGTACGTCAATATGATTGCTTTTTATCATGCAGGCAGCACTATCTGTATCGATAATAAGTAAACAGCATCTTATATGTCGTTAACAATAACAAGAGAACTACTGTAATTGTACTTATTTTTCGCGGTGTATTTATTTTCACGAATTTTGTGGTTGGTTTATTATCGCGAAAATAAATACACGCGAATCTAAATCAAACCTTTCAACTAAAAGGCAATAATTATAAAATCGCGAAAATAAATACCCGCAAACGTGTTTGAAATACGTGTTTTGAATAGTACTGTATTTAATTAATGCTTTTCATTTTTTCATAGGTTACTAGTAACTTATTGCATATTCAGGACTCTCTCTTCTGTTTCGGTTTGCTGTCATTTTGACGTTAGTAAATATAATTTTTTTTATAGATATAAGCTTAAAAGAGAGGTAACAAAATCGAAGGGGCAAGTCGAAAACAAACTGATAACTCCATGGCAAAACATAAAATAACAGTACACAAAACACACTATAGAACACTAAAGACTGAGCAACGCGGACCATGGCAAAACCGGGGATGGTTTTATGTGTTCTTGAAGGAAAGGTAAATCTTGCTTCGTATTTGGAACCTGTGGCATTGCTTATGTAGGTACACCAATGATACATATCATTCGATAGGGTCACATTCGGGAAAAAGATGATGGGATTGTGGTACAACAATCCGAGTATGTTCGTCGTCATCTGTGAAACAGGTCTTTCATAACGGTCAACCATTTCTTAATGGAGTACGTAAATTTCGCGAAAGGATGATTTAAATTTCAAAACTTAGAACTATTGGTTTAATAGTTTATTCTGAAATTGACAATTGGAAAGTTGAAAACATCATGTTCGTAATTGTCGCCTTTCTATGTATTTGAATGGTTTTATGAGAATAAACTATCCATCTCTCTATCCATCTATCTAATAGAGAAATATCGAAATACCAAACAAAACTTCTTGTTTAGATAATCATCTTAGGCTGAAGTTCACAGTGATATTTGTCATTCAAGCAATCCCTCAAGGTGTGTAATTGAGTGACATTATAAATGAATATGAAAGTGAAATTAATAAACAATTTTGCCAGATGTTTTTTGTTGTTGATGTGGTTTGGTTATGAGAAGGCTCTGAATAAGTTCTGCGTCAACACTCGGAAATCTTTGTTTAATTGTTTTCTTTTTAGCAGTAACCCTCTAATAAGGAAATAATTATAGGAATAACAAATCCTGAATTATCGTATCACCTGGGAGATGTATATGCCATATTCAGACGCTGCTTTCATATTGCTACATATAATTGGTAGGTTTGCAATTGCAAAGCTGATTTATCTCTTTAGTCTTCAGTTTTGTTTTCTGCCGACCCTTATTGTCAATTTAATTATGTAAATCAAGATATGATACAGACTTTTTTTTAACCCTTTATCAGAAGTTCGATGGGATAGATGCGATAACAAAGTCAACAAAATTTGAATTTTGAATTTTGAAAGAACAATAAGTCGCAAAACACTATTTATGCTTGGGTCTGTAAAGTGCGATATTAATTTTGTCACCAAATAAGTCGGACAGATAAGGAGATACTGTAGTGTATTTACTTTCGCTTTCATTCTTCTTAATTTGTTGGGATAAAAAAACAAGTGCTTCAGACTACAAAGAAGACAACCATTTGATTTTCAAACCAAATAAATGTGAGGAAGGGATATGATTATAAAAAAGAAGATGTGGTATGATTGTCAATGAGACAACTGTCCTTAAGAGACCAAAATGACACAGACATTAACAACTATAGGTCACCGTACGGCCTTTAACAATGAGCAAAGCCCATACCGCATAATCAGCTATAAAAGGATCCGATACGACAATGTAAAACAATTCAAACGAGAAAACTAACGGCCTTATTTATATTAAAAAAATGAACGAAAAACAAATATGTAACCCATAAACAGACGACAATCACTGAATAACAGGCTCTTGACTTGGGACAGCCACATACATAAATAATGTGGCGGGGTTAAACATGTTAGCGGGGTCCAAACCCTCCCCCTAACCTGGGACAGTGGTATAACAGTACAACATAAGAACGAACTATAAAAATCAGTTAAAAAAGGCTCAACTCATCAGATGGACAAAATTACAAGTGGACGTGGCCGGGTACTTGTACATCCCGACAACAAAAAGACACTATGAACAGATCTGAAAGTACTAGAGTTATATGACAGCTAGTTCAAAACCACTAACAACTAACAACATGTTTTAAGGATGAACTATGCATGTTCCCCTGCTGCTAGTGCAATTTGTGTATTTATTTGTTTACAATGTTACACAATGTATTCTTCCGTTGTCCTGCATTCTGTTTTTGAGACTATTCATCTACATCAAAACATAAAATATTCCCAAAACAAAGGATTAAGATGCCAACAGTAATCAGTAGTTGAGTTATAATAAACTCAATGTAATTGATGAATTTGGAGAATAATACAAAATACTGATTATCAAGATATAGAGAGAGTAAACTAGTATCTCATTTGTTTGTAAAACAATTGAAAGTTCTTTCTGTTAAAAGTCTGATAATTGTAAATAGTTCCTTTCGTCATTTCATTTTAGAAGTGACGAACATACCCTCTATAACTTTTCACTTTTAGCACTTAATGACTATATCCATCTTAACATACGGATATATGATATTTGTAATGCGGACCTGATGAACTTTCATTTGATATGCGACAAAATCATCTTCTAGAAAGATTTTTTTTTGGCCACGAGCATCACTGAAGAGACATGTATTGTCGAAATGCGCATCTGGTGCAGGAAAATTGGAACCGTTAATGTTATTTCTACCATTGGGTCGATGCCTCTGCTGGTGGACTGTTAGTCCCCGAGGGTATCACCAGCCCAGTAGCCAGTACTTCGGTACTGGCATGAAAATACGGATTTTTTTGTGTTATTAAAATTTGCTGTTACAAAATGTTAGAAATTATTATAAATTAAGGAATGTATCTCCCTCATGCAAAGCTCTAATTTCTTTCACGGATTTGGCTATACGTGTTGGACCTTTTGGATAATAGCTCTTCATCTTTTATATAAGCTTTGGATTTCAAATATTTTGTCCACGAGCATCACTGAAGAGACATATATTGTCGAAATGCGCATCTGGTGCAGGAAAATTGGTACCGTTAATTTTATTATAAGACATTTTGTTTTGCACCCAATGACCCAACCCAACCCTTTTTGTAGAAACGTAAATCAATCGAAATGCAACAAGGTTTTCTCCTAAAAAATAATAATATTTGCACTTGATGACCACACCCTTCTCTTTCGGAAAGGAAAGGGGGTTTTAGATTCAAATTTTCATTGTTGAAAAGAACAACTTGGACCTCGTGGATCAAATGACCGAATTTGGCAAAGTCTGGGAAAGGATGCAAAATAAATTTTCTTAATGGAAGTTATAATGTATATATACATAAATGGAGGATGGGTGGGTCATTAAGTCAGCTCCTTGATGACAAAAGCCCCCTGAAGTTTTTATGAGAGAGCTACATACAGTCTTTGATAGTAGACAGGCGTAAATATAAATACCAAGTTCAAAATCGTCTTCAGTCCATAATATTTTTGAATCAGTTCAGGAGAATTTTCACAAAAAACATTTAAGTTTTGAAGTAAATATCTTTGTTTGATAAATCAGTGGCAGTAACACAAATATTTTTTTAAACAAAGGTAACTCGCCGGGTACCTCAAATGAAGCAGAATATCCTAACCCTTCCTGAGAACCCGAGATTACTTCTGCTTTGATGAAGTTCTTAATGATCTATCTTAGTTTTCAGTGTAATGTTTTGTTATTATTATTCAACTGTTTGTCCTCTTTCGTAATAGCCTTTGTGTTGTTCATTTTACAACAGAAATATGTTTGTATTGGTATCTCTCTTTGTTTACAATTAGTCATTGCTTCAATTTTCCTACCAGTTCTGTACTCAAATGTGGAACCATGATAACTGTATTCTAACTGGCAACTGCAACAAGTGTATTTTTTTTATATATCAAAACTCTACATTACTAGACGAAAGATGTAAGCTTAACTTTAAAAGTGCGATACATGCGTGTTAAAACACATAGTATTGCTATTTTCATTTTTTTAAGGATGACAATAAATCATATATGTTATTTATTAAATGTATTGTGTAATATATTACTTTAATTTACGTTTTGTTGTTATGCAGTTCCGCCAAGTATAAGAATCTTAAGACATTACATTACAAGACAGCACTTGCATCCGCAAAGTTGAAAGGGTTTCATATGAGCTGCAATTACTTGTTTCCCAATCCACTATCAATAAATATGTTTAAACTAACATAAATGTTGCATAAGAACACTCCAAATATTGTCCATATTGCAGATGATCATATCTTTTTCTGTTTTGCTCTCTGTGCCTCACAATCTAAACTATCAAACTTTGCAATGTGCAAATAATGTAGGGATTAGCAAGTGCATCATATTCTTGGTTTTTTTGTTCAGTTTTAATGCACTTTATTCAACCAAAAATAAAATATTTAGGTGTTAAAAAATAAGGAGGTATTTTCGATTGAACTAATTTATGATGAAGGATATTGCCTAAGTTGACGCCATTTATACCTTTGTTGGCAAAGGAAAGACCTTGACTTCATCTTATGGTGGTCATATATCTCAACTTGTACGATTTGCTTGTGTATGTAACAACGTATTAGATTTTAGCGAGCTAAATTTATGTATTACTGACTCAGGGTTTTCGATATCACAAACTAGTCAAAACTTTTATCATCGGTATAAGGAAATAATTCGTAAATATAACTCAACATGCAGACATCTTATACGTTCAGGTATGTCACATCCAATCTTTTATGGTAATATTCTTTACAAAGCACAAAAATGTCAATATTCACCTCAAAAACTTACAAAACCTTTAAACAGACTTATCAAGAAGAGACATAGTTACAATACTGTTGTCAGTTCATTAAAGACAATAACAATCAAAACCAAGGAGAAGACTCATAAAACCAAAGGACATTTACACCAACAGATATAAATAAGAAATAAGAAACAACACTAAAAACCAGGAGTGAAATCAGGTGCTCCGGAAGGGTAAGCATTTCCTGCACCGTATACGGCACCCGTCGTGTTATTTTTTTGTTCAGTTCGGTAATGATGGAAGGTTATTATGACTGAGGAAGAATATCAGATATGATTTCTGACACACTTTTGTCATAATGGCCAATCATCTCATGATGGCGACCGTAAAATTTCTTGAGTGATGACCTTAAATTGATTGATTCATAGCCCTGTCTTAGCAACTTTTGAGAAAGGAGTATTCCTCGTTCAACAAATCAACGTATTTTGAGCTAGCTCTAGAGTAACGTAATAATTGAGACACATATACTTCATATGCTGGTGCCGCTGGGATGTTGCTACACAGAAGTGGAAAGTTGACTATAGGAAAATTAAATCATCCCGTTTGTCATAAATTTTGGTATTCAAACTACCATCAGTAGTTATTTCGAGAAAAAAAGATTTATCTATGTCCGCTCGGTAGTATCTTTAATTTCAAGTTCACTCAGATTGCATATTTTGGCTTTACTATTGATTCACTTATAGGGTCTCTGCATCGGAACTAAACACATTAAAAAAAAAACAATTGTTGGCATGTCACGGGTTATGTTCTTCTCATACATTTTATGAAAGTATGATACTAAGCCCCTAACGGGACGGATTTTGCCTGATATTCTTATGATGAAACATAATCTTTCAATCAGTTTAATTGAGGTCTGGAGCTGGCATGTCAGTTATCTGCTAGTAGTCTGTTGTTATTTATGTATTATTGTCATTTTGTTTATTTTCTTTTGTTACATCTTCTGACATCGGACTCGGACTTCTCTTGAACTGAATTTTAATGTGCGTATTCTTATGCGTTTTCTTTTCTACATTGGCTAGAAGTGTAGGGGAGGGTTGAGCTCTCATAAACATGTTTAACCCCGCCGCAATCGGCGCCAGCCTATGGTCTTTGTTAGTCTTGTGATTTTTAATTTAAGTTTCTTGTGTATAATTCGGAGTTAAGTATGACGTCCATTATCACTGAACTGGTATACATATCTTTAAGGGGCAAGCTGAAGGACGCCTCCGGGTGCGGGAGTTTCTCGCTACACTGAAGACTCATTGGTGGCCTTCGGCTGTTTTCTGCTCTATGGTTGGGTTGTTGTCGCTTTGACACATTCCCCATTTCCTTTCTCAATTTTATGTTGCAATGTAACTGTTATGTCCTTATCCAGTATATCCTTATTTTGCAGAGGCAATCAAAATTTGTCCGAGCTTCATCCGGTCGTTTTTTGTTACAGGACTTTCTTATTGTATTTATTGATAATTTGTTCTCATCCTTAATATGCATGCATTTTTTATCCAGTAGACCATACCAGCAAACATCAATCAATTAATTTAGTTATTATTTGACATCACCCTTTGTTTGGAACTATAACAATTAGCCTTTTTCTCATCTTAGTTTAACATGTTTAAACTATGTACAGATTTTAGATTATAATCTATACTTCATTGTTCTGAAAGCTTTTGATAAACGAGGCTTTGATTGGTGTGCTTTTTAAACAAAAATTCTGTATTTATGATCGAAAGATATGATAATCGTGTTTGTTGAACATATGCAGAGACAAATTTATTTGCGATTGTATGTCAATAACACTGCTTGTAATCATGCAGTCAGCACTATCTCACTGAACATCTGTATCGATACTAAGTAAACAACGTCTTATATGTCGTTTTTTTAACAATATATTGAGAACCATTCATTTAATGCTTTTCATTTTTTTTTATAAGTTACTAGTAACGTATTACTTATTCAGGACTCTCTCTTCTGTTTGGGCTTGCTGTCATTTTGAAGTTAGTGAATATAAAGTATATTCATAGATATAATCTTAAAAAAGAGGTAACAAAACCGAAGGGGCAAGTCGAAAACAAACTGATAACTCCATGGCAAAACATAAAATAACAGTACACAAAACACACTATAGAACACTAAAGACTGAGAAAAGCGGACCATGCCAAAAACGGGGATGATTTCATGTGCTCTTGAAGGTTAGATAGATCTTGCTCCGTTTTTGGAACCTGTGGCATTGCTCATGTAATTACAACCTATTTTCATTATTTTTTAAGGATATGTTATTTATAAAAATGTATTGTGTATAATATTACTTTTATTTACGTTTTATTGTTATGCAGTTCCACCAAGTATAAGAATCTTAAGACTTTACAGACTACAAACAAAGCATAAAATAAAGTGGAACAATTGATCCCCTGTCCTTATTGCTTAAGTGACCATTATGATTCCATACTACTGCATAGGTATGGTAAATATATTCAATTACAAAGCAGCAAATTCAAATAGATTAAAAAAGGTTAACATTCTAACAACCACTTATTTCTAGTTTGTGGATTTTAGCATTGTCTTCTGAATTTTTGTTTGTGCTACATCCTATCCATAAGTTCCAATTTGAATCAAAGTCTAGACAGATTGGAAGCAAAATGTTATTGTCTTCCATCATACAGCACTTTATAAGCACTCCTTCTTCTGATAGAATATGCAACGAATGGGTGTCTTGATCAGCTACAATAATATTACCCAACTTTGTAACTGTTAAATCTGAAGGATTGAACGGAATTGCATCTGTGTTAATGTCTTGGTTTCCCTCATAGATCCATTCAATAGAATTATTTACGACTTTTACAATTCTGGCAATGTCTTTTGACGAAAAATCTACTGCCACTATATTTCCCGTTTTATCCATTGTCATTCTACAAATGAGAGAAAATAATCGCGTGTTCTGTTTATCGTATTCAATAACGCTCACCTTTTTCTTTCCCGTTTGACCAAGAACAACAATCTGACGACGACTGTGTTCAGCGAGAGGGAATGCGTCTCCTTTCTCTCTTGTACTTACGATTATATTGTCACTATTTACATGGAGAGCTTTGGGTAACAGAGGACTGAAATCATGGACAATGTTCATTTTCCCAGTTTTGTCTAGACGATAAAGATGACTATCTGCTGCTAAAGTTAACAGCAGATCCCCTGTTTTGGATATTGTCATGTCGTATATAGTTTTATCGTTGAACGCACGTATTGCCTTCAATTTCTGTGCTATTTGCATTTCCTGAAGACTTGTTGCCTGATAGCAACTTATCCAAATTGAATTTACACTGGATGTTACTAGTTTATGAACAAATGGCAGATTAGTCTCATACGTATTTATTTTTTTCAAATTTATTTTTTCCGGGTTATAATTTATACTAAGTTTATCGAACGATCCAAAAATAGCGGTAAGGTCATAGGGGTCAATATTACCTGAAACATTTTCCCGCAAATACTCCAAGTTCTCGTTGTATTGCGTTTCAATTTCCTCAACATCATGTCCCTTGTGCGTTTTCAAACATTTCGGACATATCAATTCTTTACATTGAACACAATACACGCAGCACGATTGTGTAGGATGTGTCTTACATAGAATATTGTCTAAATCAACAGACGATTCTTTGGATTTATTAAATTCTATATCCTTGATATCGACTATTTTATGTCGCGTTGATGTTTTTACTCTAGCATGAACGTTTGTTTTACAGTTATCGCACATTAATATGTCACAATCAATACACTTCCATTTTAACGGTGAGCTTCTTTGACATAATTGACAAGTAACGATAACTTGAGCTTTCTTTCTTGTACTGGCACTCGGTAATCTCGACGCCATTTTGTTTGTATTATATATTATGGTTTGTTTGTTGTTGCTAGAGACCAAGGACAAACATTTTGGGGCTATGATTTGTACAATATGATTTTTTTCTTTGCATAGGTTGAATAACAACCTGAAATGCCAATTAAACAACAGCACAATCTCAAAATAAGGATGCTTTGATAACTTCACAAGTCTATTTTTTTTCGTGTGGTTAATGATACGATATAATTATAATATTCATGTCACCCCGCTTACAGAGCAAACATGGAATACGCCGACAAATTTAAACTTTCTTGTTGTTTAATTATAGATTATCGGTGATCATCTCAACGAGATTGCTTTTCTCGCTTGAGCTGGGACGGCGAAAGCGAGAAAGGCAATCGAGATGAGATGAACAATGATAATCTTTTTATCGGTATTTTACCTATGACGACGTTGTCAATTTCATGTCAATTTCGATAGCAACACCACGTGCATGCTTAGTTTCTAGCGATAATTTTCCATCTCAAGCGAGTAGAATGATATGAAAATTATCACAAAAACAGATCAAAGGAAAAATGCACAAAATATCGATAACATGATTTATCATGTAAAACGACAAGGAAAGTAATTTTAGTAAACATAAACTATATATAGAACGCTATGATATACAGGGTAGTTAACAGGGTAAAAATTCGAAATATATAATCCGAATACATAAGTCAATTCTGTTCAGTCAACGTTCTCGGTTTCATTTTTCGGTTATTAAAAAATATGATATGAATAAATCCACCTAGTGCTTTAAACTTGATATAAGATTCTTAAATTAAAACGATAGAGTAAAATATCATATATATGTAAGGACAATGTACGCAATTTTCCCTTCAAATTTAAATGGATTGACAAAATTATTTGATACCTCATCAACGTCCAATGGCAAATATTTCAGGCATAAATGATTTGCAATAATAAACAATTCTATAAATGAAAAGTTCTATGATTCTCAAGATTCCATTTTTGTCAAATCATGCAAATTGTCAGGTCGATTGTAAATGGATGTTTTTCATCTAGCTACAAATATAAAAAGTGTTTTTAGAAAGATAACAGGTAAATGTCATATAAATATACTACTGAACACTGTTTCGCTTAGCTGGCATACTGAGTCGGTTGTAACAAGTAAAAGAGGGGCGAAAGATACCAGAGAGACAGTCAAATGTGCCAATTTATAAGCAACAGTTGGAAAACATTTCTTACCGGTCTGTATATCGCAACCTAAATGTTGCATAAGTACACTCCAAATATAGGCCATATTTCAGAGGACCATGATATCGATGTCTGTTTTGCGTTCTGTGCTTCACAATCGAAACTTTCAAACTTCACAATGTGCAACTAAGAGGGGGTTAGCAAGTGTACCATATTTTTGCTTTTATGTTAAGTTTTAATGCACTTTATCTAAGTAATTATAAAATATAAAGGTGTTACATACTCTTTTTTTTTTAACAAGTTTAGAATTGACCACATGCAATTATGTACACTTTAGCGCTAAACTACAATAATGCATACACACGTTACGTGCATTAAAAGGCGCAATGGTCATGTCAAAATGTGTAATCGATTATTGATACATAAAACCCTTTGTCATCTTAGTCCACGATAACTTAAAACTCGTGGAACTATAGAGCTAGCTTAAATACTGATCATCAAACAGAATATAAGTACCAATTATTGTAATACGGCTTTTTTTTAGCCCACAATCAAAACATTTCTGAAGCATTCAAAGCCATTCCGCAATCATTCAAACATTCCGCATACCATACACAACGCATTAGCGTCTTTTCCCAACATGAAGTAAAATTTTGCCAAAGTGGGGCATCCGTAAACTGTGTGGGATATATAAGTACGAAGCCACTTCCTGTCAGAATATGGACGTTTTATCGGATCCTTCGTGTAGAGAGCGTTGCATCTGCACGCTAAGAAACCCTGCCACACCGTTTAACGGGTCCGTAGATAGCCTGTTGTAATGCAACTGTTATGTCCTTATCAAATATACTCTCACTTTGCAGAGGCAATCCAAATTTGGTCGAGCTTCATCCGGACGTCCTTTATTACATGACTTTCCTATTGTATTTGTTTATATTTTGTTTTCGTCCTTAATATGCATGATTTTTGTCCCCAGTAGACCATACCAGAAAACATCAATCAATTAATCTAGTTATAATTGGACATCGCCCTTTGTTAGGGACAATACCAATTTGCCTTTTTCTCATCTTAGTTTAACATCTTTAAACTATGTAAAGATTTTAGATTATAATCTATACTTGATTGTTCTGAAAGCTTTTGATAAACGAGGCATTGATTGCATGTGCTATTAAAAAAAAAGTTCTGTATTTATTATTGAAAGATATAATAATCTTTGTTGTTGAACATATGCACAAACATACGGAGGGTGTTTATATTTTTGTTCTTTTTTACTGTCCTAAACCTCTCATTTTTCGACATGTTCGATTTGCTTGTATATGATGTAATGAAGCTGACTTAAATGAACTTTACCCTTCATTAACGCAAAAAATTTTGCCGCTTATGCTCAGTTACAAATTATCAAACTTTGAAATCTATTTTTGTATTTTCAAGAAACTGCACTCGTCATCACTCTCGTTTGTCAAAAGCTTTCAGAAAATATGTATCAAGTCAATATTTAAGCAGAGTATGTAAATTTCAAAGAGTAGTATATAGGGTTGAGAAGTCAAAATTATCAATACAGTCGAATACATGCATATGAATATATAACATGTATAAATCAGGTTGTACCCAAACCACAACAAGTGATCAAACTATCGAAATCATGTTGTGTTCGGCGTTATCCAATTTTGTTTTCTACGGGGGTTTATTTCGGGGGAAGGAGATTATGTTTATGTTGTTGGTGTTTTAGATCGTCATATAGACTATTTATTGTAAATTCAGGTATTCTTTTTATGTGTAAGTAAAATTGATGTCTGATAAATCAGCCAATAGAAGAAAAAGACGTACAACAGATAAATACACAAACATTTCATAAATATCATGTTTCAAATACTATCGTTTAAGATACTAGTTGACTAAAGTATTATTCTTTTTTATCATTCTTGGCAAGGTAAAGAAGTACAATACGGACGTGTTCCTCCTATTAGTACTGCAACTGACATCGAAAAAGACGCTTAGTTAACGAGTTTAATGGTCCAGAATAACACACGGCTGCAAATTGTTTCAAATGATAAAATAATATTTATATTTTTATTTCTGTCTGGTCGTAAAAAGTTGCTACGGTCACATTTTGGTATTTTATCCCTCGAATGGGGTACCCCTCAATTTACGGTTTTGGGTAGTTTCCTTAAATTCTTAAAAGATACATTTTTGGTTAAATTTCCCGCTATTTTCGTCAATATTCTCGATGCACATATCATCAAGGATCATCGGAATGATGAAGACATAAATATAATACAGTAAAACCATCCCAAAGTAAAACTTTCAAACTTAAATTTGGCTGTTTTTTTTATACAAATTTAACGCGTATTTCTTTGAAAACGAGAAAACATATGATTCAAAAACAATATTTCAAATTTGAGAAGACAAAACATATTATTGCGATACTGCATGCACATTTTGTTGGACAAATTCCAAACAATTTTGTCAAAAGCTCAAAAATAAAAACATCATTTGTACCTTTTTTAATTACGGAAATTTCCTATCTGTCAATCAGCTCCACCATTTATTTTTTCCTTCACAATGAATTTGATAGTTTCGATGTGATTATGTAGATTTTGTAGGATAGGTTAATTTATTTTTGAGTGATTTGAATATATATAGTAGTTCTTTTGTGTATTTTCTGTAAATAAATTATATTTTTGTTAATGAAATTTTGACTTTTTTATAAAAGTTAACCAAAGAAGAGGTTTTTCCGGATAATGACTATAGTTGATATTGTGTGAAAATACATTGTATGTCAATGTTTAACCTCAGAGCAATTAATATGCATGCAAGTGGTCGGGGGAAAAGTACTATTGAAGTTTCGCAGAGAATTGGTGTGTGACAAGGTGATGCTACAACCATATTCTGTTGTTGTTCTGCTTTCCTTGGGCGAATCATCAGTGAATAAACTCATCATAGATACCAGGACTAAAATTTGTATATACGCCAGACAAAAGACTGATCAGTGACGCTCGATTCCAAAAAAGTTAAAAAGGCCAAATAAAGTACGAAATTGATGAGCATTGAGAACCAAAATTCCTAAAAGTTTTGCCAAATATAGCTAAGGTAATCTATGCCTGAGGTACAAAAGCCTTAGTATTTCAAAAGTTCAAAATTTTGTGAACAGTAAATTTGTAAATATAACCATATCAATGATAATTCATGTCAGGACAAAAGTGCTGACTACTGGGCTTGTGATGATGTTATGAGACTTGCACCAGAAGGCAAAATTGTTGCGTCTTTAAATTAAAATGATTGATTGATTGTTGGTTGCTTAACGTCCAGTGGCAAATATTTCATGCATTTTCAGGACGAGAAAAGTTAACAATTAAATCAATAGGTAGGTCTTGTCATTATAGATGCCATTCTGGATGATGGTCGGGAAAATTTGGACTGTCACTGGAAAATGATGGTATATTGGATTTGGACAGAGATTTTGCAATGCAACAGGCCACCGACGGACCCCTCAAAGAGTTGTTGCAAGGGTTCTTAACATGGCACTCTCTTTACACGAGGCATCGGATTCTGACCGGTCGTGACTGAGAACTTGATTCTTCCCGCACAGCCAAACGGACGCCCAACTTCGTTTTACTGCCGGTCGGGAGAAGACCAAGTGACAATATTTCGTTTCCCCAGTCATCCTTGGGGAACTTCAAATTAGAAACAACAGAAATCCATATATGTGATCAAACTTATCCACATGTATCCTCACAACCTGACACTTTTATACGATATCGCGTTCAGTTTTTTCCTTGTAGTTTGGACAATGAAAACAGAGTTTTTTTTGTGTAAAAGCAAAACCTTTAAAAAAAAGAAAACAGAAAAGTCCTCTAAACATGTTGACAGTCTTTTGAGTTGTGCTAATTAATGTGAGTAATTATTTGTCTATGCATTACCAAGTACTTATTGAAGTCAACACCTGTGCATTTAGGTAAAACAGTTACTGAAAAATTAGATTTGAACTTGCTGTCAGTTCATTGATAACGATTGTTAGTGATGATCTGTTCTTTCATAAGAAAAAGCCTTTCTCATGCAGTACATCCTCGACATATACCGATCACTTTTAACCAAGATTGTCTCTGATGCTTACAAAACTGCCAAACTCCAGAACTAAGTAGATATTGTGACACCTTACAATTCAGACACAGTGAGACCAAGGGATATGCAATATAGAGTTTAGCTCTGAACTCAATATAGAGGATGCCATATCTGCTGCAGGAAAATTGAAATTTATGTTAAGACGTTCATAATTACACCAAGGTGTGTCTGAAAATATCAAGGATACATTAAAAAAAGAACAATTACTTCACCTTGCCGCCAGTGCTCTTATGAGCTAATGTCCTCGTTTGGGTATTTCTATGGAAAAGGTGCCAGCATAGCTTCTTAATATATATAGGAAGATGTGGTATGAGTGCCAATGATACAACACACCATCCAAGTCACAATTTATAAAAGTAAACCATTATAGGTCACTATACGGTCTTGAACACGGAGCCTAGGCTCCTAAGTTCATTTGTTAGTTAATTGGTGAAAAATACCACAAAGGCGCTTCTGAACCGTATATATTGTCCCTAAAGATAACAAAAATTCGTAAATGTATGGCTATTACAAAATCAATCGTTTTTATAGCAACATTCGCCCAATTACATTTGGGATTGGCCGTGCAGATATACCATGAATATGCATATGGGAATATGGGTCACGAACATTGATCGAAACTTTGTACTCACATGGCTTATGTGTTTCCTATGCAGAGATAAGACTATAACTGACGAGTTTGACCGAATCAAGACGGTATTTACGCTCCAGATAGCTTTTGTACTAAAAACTGCTTTGAACAAACTCTGTCCTGCGCCGAACTTGTTCTTGTAAAAAAGGGAAGTGTGTTGTAATACTAATACGCGTACTGCATCCGCATATGATGACTAAGAGATTGATTTATGTCCCTATTTCATGAAGACTTGAGCTAATGTGTGTCGCTTTGAAAAGTTATATAAGAGTCATGACTGATTTTGAATTACAACATTAGCAAATTGGCATTACATTGTATAATTTTTCATCCTTCCCTTAAAAAATTGAGTAAACTTTTTTACCAGGATTATCCCACTAAGACAATGTTTATGCACCAAACTGACTTTGTTTTAAATTCAACCAAACCCTAATCAAGACAAGTAATTATAACACTTATGATTTTTTTTAAACCTTGCATTCGCCTCGGGTGACTAGGGTACTTTTTGTGTTATAACTGATCTGTCCAGACTTTGCAAATACACAATATGTATTTATCTATAACTAGATACTAATGTTCACAAAATACACAACCTTTCAGATGCAAAATTTAAAACACTGTTTCAGCGCTTGAATTTTTTTTTTTCAAAAATAGAAAAATATATTGAAATAATTTGATAAACTAATGTTTTATAGTTTAGAAAATAATTCTGTAACATACTGTAGTGAAACACTATACACAATTTGAAAGTCTATGGATGTGAAAAGGTCAAGGCCACTTCTTGCTCTATCTTAGTTTTCTGTGTAATATTTTGTTTTTGATATTAGACGGTTCTTCTTTCTCATGTTTCTTTGGCTTGAGTTGTCTGTCTTTCATTGTAAATTAGTTTGTATTGCCTCTTGGTATGTTAAATTAAAGAAAAGCTAACATTCTAACAACCTGATATTTCTAGTTTGTGGAATTTAGCATTTTTGTCATGAATATTAAATGTACTACATCCTATCCACAGAGTCCCATTTAAATCAATGTCCAGACTAATTGGAAGTAAAACGTTCATGTCTTCCATCATAAAATACTTTATAAGGACTCCCTCTTCTGATATAATATGCAAAGAGTGGGTCTTTGCTTCGACGGTTGTAATAGTATTCCCTGATTGTGTTATGGCTAAATCGGCTGGGCTGAATGGAATTTCATCTGTGTTTCCTTCATAGATCCATTTAATTCTTGATTTATTATCCACTTTCACAATTCTGCGACAGCCAAATGATAGAGCATCTATGCATACTATATTAAATGTTTTGTCGATTATTCTTCTCATGACGAAAGAAAATAAATGTTTGTTGTCTTTATCGTATTCAATAACGCTCACCTTTTGCTTTCCCGTTTGATCAAGAACAACAATCTGACGACGACCTTGTTCAGTGAGAGGGAATACATCTCCTTTCTCTCTTGTACTCACGATTATATTGTCATCACTAACATATACAGCTTTAGGTAACAGGGGACTTAATCATGGACAATATGCATTTGTCCAGTTTTGCTGAGAGAATATAGATGACTGTCTTCTGCTTGTGTTAACAACAGATTTCCTGTTTTTAATACTTTTATGTCAAATAGAGTTTTATCGTTGTAGTCACGCACAGTCGTCAATTCTTGTGCTGTTTGCACTTCCTGTAATGTGTTTATCGTGTAGCAATTTATCCATACGGAATTATCACTCGTTGAAACTATACGATGAATAAACGGATGTGGAGTTTCATACGTTTTAATCTTAGTCAATTTGATATCTTTTGAGTTAGTAATTATATTTAGTTTTTCAAACGGTCCAAAAATAACATTAAAGTCGTGAGGGTCAATATTACTTGAAATGTTCTTCCTTAAGTACTCCAAATTTTTAACGTATTTTGTTTCAATTGCCTCTATATTGTGTCCCTTGTGTGTTTTCATCAAGCATCTAGGACATATCAGTTCTTCGCATTAAACACAATACACGCAGCACGATTGTGTTGAATGCGTTTTACATGGAATATTATCTAAATAAACTGACGGTTCTTAAATTGGCTCGCTGAAGTCAATATCCTTGATATCGACTATGTTGTGTCTCGTTGCTGTTTTTACTCTGGCATGCACGTATGGTTTACAGTTATCGCAGATTAATATGTGACAATCAATACACTTCCACTTATCCGGCGAACTTTTTTGACATAATTGACAAGTGAGTATAACTTGAGCACTCGGTAATATCGTCACCATTTTGTTAGTATTATACCTTAATGACAGGTTGTCGTTGCTAAGGTTTAACTATTTACAAACATTCAAATTTTAAAAAGTAAACATTCCGCACTTCGACCTATTATGGTTTACTTTTACATATTTGACTCGGATGGAGAGTTAAGGTTTATGTACCCTTCTGTAGCCATTTTTGTACGAATTTTTCAAACCTCAATTGTATCAAAACTAAATATATAATAAATAATAGAGATAGGCCATTTAGTACATGTTCCAAGGGGAAACTTGATGCAAAGCATTATTTTTTACTGTTTCATTGCATTTGATAGAAAAAGAGGACTTTGTGGCAAATAAATCAAGATTTTTATAGATCGAAAATCCACAGCCTTTAATACAGAGATTTTTGTTATAAAATTTGAAACATAAATTACTCACTTGATTTTCTATGATGTGCTAGTGTTTATTTTTTACAAAAAGTTCTAAGTAACCTGTAAATTCCAAAACACCTCGTGCTGAGTCACTAAAGTCGAGCGCACCCTAAAAGGTTCATATTTATACTTGTCTTAACCAATAACTACATTTATAAACTTGTTTTAAGGAAATCAATGCTAGCACTGCATGCAATAATCCTATATCTATCAGTCATCAAATTGCCAAATATGAGAGTACAAGGATAAAGGCTGTGGATTTTCTATAAAAATCTTGATTTATTTGTCACAAAGTCCTCTTTTTCTATTAAATGCAATGGAATAGTAAAAAATAATGCTTTGCATCAAGTTTCCCCTTGGAATATGTACAAAATGGCCTATCTCTATTATTCATTATATCTGTAGTTTTGATACAATTGAAGTTTGAAAAGTTCGTACAAAAATGGCTACAGAAGGGTACATAAACCTTAAAAATTTCCTCATCGGCACTCATACCACATCTCCTGATATCAGTAGAACATTTTGACGAAATTAAACTTCCTTGTCATTTGTATACTTTTGCAAAAAATGTGTCACAAGATATAAATATTGACATCAAACTTATTGAGGAAACTAAAACTTTAAAACAGACTAAAATGTTAAAACCCCCAATTAAAAACGAGTTATATCAACTATTATCAAACTCTTATTGATGATAAGATAAATAACTTAAACGAAAATAATAAAATATATCTATATAAATTTCTTAAATCTAATATAAAAAAACCAAATGAAGTACTACCTATCGCACCCAAGTTAAGAAACAAGAAAAATGTTAACCAAATTTAGAATAAGCGATCATTGTCTCTTAATAGAAACTGGACGATATACCAAAATACCACGAAATGAAAGAAAATGTAAAATATGTAATATCTTAGACGATGAATTTCCTTTTTTTTAAAACTGTAAAATAAATAAAAATAAAAGAGAAATCTTTCTAAAATATTATATACAAAAATATGTAAATTTTAATACACTTAATTTTACTGATAAACTCGTGATTATACTAAATCCATCAACACCAAATGATGTAAAAGCAGTTGTTTCTTTTATTAAAGAGTCATTAGAACTGAGGAAAGGAGAACAATAACTGTTTTTACCATATCTCTTATAATATTGTCGAGTTTTCATTATGTTTGATCATGTTTGTTTTGTCAATGTATTTGCCATAACCAAAATTGTTTTTTGTCTGTTTTGCAAATAAAGAATTATTATTATTATTTTATCGATCGGAAAGTAATTTTAAATATAAAACATTTATATATACATGATATAGAACTATATAAAAAATTCTAAACAAACATACATGAAATATTGTATATAAAATATAGTTTTATTATACTCAGTGCAATGATACTGCTACTATTTAATACCTCTGGAGGGAAACATGATATGAACAAATTAAACTTGTTGAACTAAGGAAGGCGGTAGTAATTTTACGGTCTATGAAGAAATAACATTAAAATGTGGTTCTTACTGAACTCAGTCACTGAATAAGCCGCATTTAGAAGTATGCAGGTTATATTCACCATATGCACCATATTTGTTAGATTATTTCGAATAGACTGAAAAATATTTCAGAGAGTCCTTAAAATTTAATTATAGATTCCATTTTGAATGGAGTAAATCATGAAGAAAAAAACATTAACGACTTCACGCTCACTTGACAAAATTATTTCTCAGTTTACAATTTTTCAATGTTTTAATATGTTTTAGTTATTTTAAAGACATTACAGTATAAAATATATGAGAAATTTAGTCTAATATAAATTGTTTCGGTTATCGCCATATCTAAAGTTTAGATGCAAATAACAAATGAACCTTTTTTAAGAATTCAAACGCCTAGCTGTTTTATTTGTAACCCTTTTTAAGACGTTACTTCTAATTGTGTTAATTATAAGAAGAGTTTTAGAAATACACGCACATTTGCGGTTTGCTCTTTAACTATCACCTGATAGGGATAGACGTATTCGTCATGACAACATCAACAGTTTCAGTTTTTAGAATTTTAGGAAACAATAGTAGTGCTTTTATATAAATCCGTCTCCCTAAATTCGAAAATAAAATCACAAAAGAGGGACGAAAGATACCAAAGGGACAGTCAAACTCATCAATCTAAAACAAACTGACAACGCCATGGCTAAAAATGAAAAGGACAAACAAACAACAGCACACATGACACAACATATAAAACTAAAGAATAAACAACACGAACCCCACAAAAAAAACTAGAGGTGATCTCAGGTGCTCTGGAAGGGTAAGCAGATCCTGCTCCACATGTGGCACCCGTCGTGTTGTTTGTGTGATAACAAATCCGGTAAATAGTCTAATTCGGTAGGTCGCATTCATGAAAGGGAACGGGATTGTAGTTACGACGTAAGGAACATATCCGATATCATTTGTGAAACGGTTATTCCATGACGGTCAACCAACTCGTGATGGCGTCCGTAAAATTTACTAAGGTATGATTTCAACTTCGCCATTTGGAACTCTTGGTTTAATAGCTTCCTTGTGAGCAGCAACCCTCTATCAAGAAAATCATGATAGGAAATCCAAGCACGGGAATATCGTATCAATTGGGAGATATATACCGCGTATGCAGGTGCTGCTGGAATGTTGCTACTTAGAAATGGAAAGTTCACAATTGGAAAGCTGAAATCATCTCTTTTGTCGTAAAGTTTTTTTTTCAACCGACCCTCATTGTCAATTTCTAGATGTAAGTCAAGATATGGGGCCGTCATAACTGTATGTATCCTTTATCTCTAGCTCGATGGGATAGATGCACCAAATTTTGAATTATTCAGTGAAAGAACATCATCTATATAGCGGCAAGTAGAGGGGCACAGTTTGTTCCCATTGGAATGCCGAGTCTGTTGAAAAACACGTCTATGTAATATATGCTGAATAGCAAACGAGACAATATGTAACAAAATACAGTCAATGATTACAATAACAAAAGGAAAATTCACAAGTAAAAATATATAGTAACGGAAGGGAGTGAAAGGTGTTTTTAGAAAAAATGAGTGTTATTAAAGAATGAAATGTAATTTTTATCTTCCCAGATAAGGTAATTACATCGTGGAAAAGGAGAAGGAAACTGTGGTTACGACATTTGGAACATATCCGTCGTCTTCTGTGAAACATATATTTCGTAACGATCAGCTTATTCTTGGGATGGCGTCCGTAAAATTTAAGAAGGGGTGATTTAAACTTCACCTTTAGAACTCTTGTTTAATATCTTCCTTGTGAACAGCAACCGTTTATCATGGAAATCCGGCAGGAAATGCACGGCCGACACTCGGCTAACCGAGAGATTGGTCGGTTAATCTATATTGAGTATGCGGCTATATCGGCAGTGGGTCTGTTAATCGGGTTGGCTAAAGTCTGTTAATAAGGTGTTATCGAGAAAATCATTGAAAACTCAGAATGTTTCATTGTATAACCTTTTAAATATATGTTTATCATAAAAAATATTTATGTCTGACAAAACTATTCAATGTACTGAATCCAGTGGTGTAATTATTATTTTTCTAGCTTCTATGTACGATCTATAAAATGAAAAGGCAAATTACTCATCAGTAAATTTATACACATTTTACACACATAAAATGTACACAAAATGACACTTGGGTTGAATTTACTTGCATGCACTATTTTGAACATCGAAAAAAGACAGGCATTATGAGTGTTAACCAAATTGATATCATTTTGTGAAAAATCTACACAAAAATCTGTATTTTGGTGACATAAATCAATCTTTATTAAAAACCTGGTCTGTTAATGGGTCGGATGTATAAAACCCGGTCTGTTAATTAGTCTGTTAAGAGTTATGAATGACAATAAAAGTATAATTTTATTACTTTATGGTGTGTTCATTTGGTAGGCTCAAGACGAGCGGCTAAAATATACGGAAACAACACTTGAGCAATGGAACATAAAATATATACGGAAACAAAACATGAGCAATGGAATGTAAAATATACGGAACAAAACACACGAACAATAACAATGTAGGCAATGGATATTGAAAATTGATAAAAATGGTTTCAAAAAGTGTTAAATTAAAGTAAAATTGATTTTATCCGAGAATGGTCGCATTCTGTTTAATTGTCATGAATGACACCAATTTGTCATCTACATTGGTAACCAGTATATAAATCAGAGATTAACGTCGTAATGTAACTAAACATCAGTATATTGGGATGCCTAAATATAAAGAATAGAGAAAGAATAATGGGTAAGATAAATAAAATGTAGAGAAAAGTAACATAACCATTTAAAGAATATAGAAATAAACAACATCCCCCCCCCCCAATCCGTACCCTCATGGTATACACGAGAATCTGGATGGAGATACAGAATACAAAATAAAAGATAAGGACAGTAGAGAGTGATGCATTGCTAAAAAAAGAAGAAAACAAATTGTTTAAGAATAAAGACATGAAACCCCCCTGGGTGTTGAAACAGTAACGGATTGCGATGTACTCATATTGGTGACAAATGCTTGACGTTTACATGTGGACACCTGCAGTTCTCCTCTGCACATATGTAGAAAAGGAACTAAACGGAATAAAATGAATTAAATTTTAATACAACCAAATGTAGCTGCATTCGCTCCTTTCCATTTACTTCTTTAGAATGATTTGTAAACAACAGATGATTAAGTAATACAAGAAAAACAAAAACCAATTGGATGATGCTGAGGAATTAGGATTAAGGTGGTACCGAACACTTTCACTAAAATCAATGTGGTTCGTTTAATTTGGATAAAATTTTGACAAAGTATTTAATTTGAACCTTTAACAGAAATATAAAAATTTCAAAAAATTTGAACCAACCGTTTTGTCAGAAAAATTAACAAATTAACTGGTTATTATATATAGCAGTTTGACAAACACCAATTTTGATCTTTGAGAAGCTTATTATTCCCTTTACAACACAACGTAATTAAAACGTATCACTGACTTTACAGAGTTATCTCCCTGTAGTGTTGGGTACCACCTAAACGTCCAGTGACAAATGTCATGTGCATATGAAAACGACAACACGTTATATATGTACCCTGTGTTGTATTAGAAAGACACGTTCAATCGGATTTGAGAACATGCTACTTTGAGCAGACGCAAAAATTAAGGCTGATTGAAATCGTTAATAATAAATTCATGCATATTCCAGCGACCAACCCAGATCACGCTATATTGAAGTGACACACTCTTGAGTAAAATGCAAAGAAAGTCAAAATAAAAATGCTTTTACTGGAAGGATAGTGTTGCATCGTATTATTATTTTTTGTCGAGCCTTCGACTTTAGTCGAAAAAGCGAGACTAAGCGATCCTACATTCCGTCGTCGTCGGTGTCGTCGTCGTCGGTGTCGTCGTCGTCGGCGGCGTCCACAAATATTCACTCTGTAGTTAAAGTTTTTGAAATTTTAATAACTTTCTTGAACTATACTGGATTTCTAACAACCTTGGACAGAAGCCTGTTTATGATCATATTAAGATAGTATCCAGAAGTAAATTTTGTAAAAATAAAATGCCATTTTTTCCGTATTTTACTTATAAATCATGGACTTAGTTTGTTCTGCGGGGAAACATTACATTCACTCTGTGGTTAAAGTTTTAAAAGTTTTAATAACTTTCTTAAACTATCCTTAGTTTGTACCAAACATGGACAGAAGTTTGTTTATGATCATAAAATAGTATCGAGAAGTAAATTTTGTAATTAAGTAAATTCATTTTTTTCCGTATTTTACTTTTGAATGGACTTAGTTTTTCTGCGGGGAAACATTACATTCACTCTGTGGTTAAAGTTTTTAAAAATTTAATAACTTTCTTAAACTATCCTGGGTTTGTACCAAACTTGGACAGAAGCTTATTTATGATCATAAGATAGTATCCAGAAGTAAATATTGTAAAAAGATAACTCCATTTATTCTGTATTTTACTTTTAAATTGACTTAGATTTTCTTCCAGTTTACATTACATACAGTCTGCAGTTAAAGTTTTCAAAACATTTATTAGATTCATTCACTATCCTAAATTTTTACTAAACTTGGACAGAAGCTTCTTACAATCATTAGATAGTATCAAGAGGAATAATTTTATTGATTTTTTTCTTCATTTTTGTTGAGCCTGCGATTTACAACAAAAGTAGGCGAGACACTGGGTTCCGCGGAACCCTTACAATATTTTTTTTTTTACTCAAGAACATCTCATTTTTAACATTTTCAATGGGAAAATATAAAGGTAGCACAACTATTTTCGTGGCTAAATAACTCTTAACTGACACAATTTCAATTGTCCAACCCATTAACAGACTTTATTCACATAATTTTCACTAAAACGTGGTATTACTCACGTTATATTACAATTATGAAATATTTACTAATGTCAATTTATATTTAAGAACCAAAGTAGTATTTTGTGTCTTTTAAATGATATCTAAAATTGTTTGTTTCGCCTTTTATTAAAAAATTGCTATGCGTGTAATCATAAATACTACATACTTGCGCGACGCCTTTTACTTTTACTGAAAACTGCGCAGACTATGAAATGTTTTTAAAGGTGGAAAATGTTCTTTGATAGATATCATTTTGTCAGACACTTTTCTTTTTTTGATTTAATTCTTATAATATGCCAAAAATCTGTATATTTGATCGAGTTTAACATTAAATTGTGCGTTTTACTCTTAACAGACGTATAGCCAACCCGATTAACAGACCCACTGCCGATATAGCCGCATACTCAATATAGATAAACCGACCAATCTCTCGGTTAGCCGAGTGTCGGCCGTGAAATGAAAGCCCTTTAATCTCATACAAACTGGCATAATTAAATTCATCTGTTTGTAAAAGCGTTGATCGTGTGCGGTTTTAATATGAAGCAGAGAAAGCCGCGATGACTTCATACAAAATCTGATTTGGTCAACGCTTTGACATCCCAACTGAATAGAAATATAAAAAGAAGCATTATATGAGAATGTAATCTTGACATTTCAAACCATGGTCAAGAACATGCAGAATGTACTTGATATTTAGCAGAAGCTTATTCAAGAAAGGAAATAAAATCCGTATATATGGATGTTTTTTCAATCGCTTTGGAAAAGAATGAACTTCCTTTGAAAGTTACAGTACTTTCGCATCTGTACTATGTTGAATGTTCTCAATTTTTTCATTACTTTTATTAGTAATGCTGCTATCAGAATGACTTCATATTTGGTAACTGGCTTGACTATGACGAGTTGTGTCTGCCATTTTGTGTAAAAATTTGAAAATCATACTTCTTGTTTTTGAATTAGACACTTTGAATTGTGAAATTTCATATGCCATTGCTTAGCAAAACAACTGATTTATTCTTGTTTGTATATTGAATGAATCACTGTGTATCAATTAAACTAATGATTTGTTATTTAAAAAAGCAGGTAACTCAATCAAAAGTACAGAAATTTTAATATTGATATGATCAAGATATCAACCAAAAACATCTTCTTAAAACATTTTGAAATAAAATTGAGAATGGAAATGGGGAATGTGTAAAAAGACACAACAACCCGAACATGCATGAAACAGAAAACAGCAGAAGGTCACCAACAGGTCTTCTTTGCAGCGAGAAACTCCCGCACCCGGTGGCGTCCTTCAGCGTGACCCCAAACAAATATATATACTAGTTCAGTGATGATGAACGCCATACACACTCCAAATTATACACAAGAAACTAAAACATTTTTAGGCACAGTCTCACTTAAAAGAAAACATCTAAAAACCATTTTTATAACATTATTTGATGTTCATGATGTGTTTCAAACCTTAAGAAAATATTTCTAAAATTTTTTTTTAAAAGATTATCAAAATGTTTTACTAGTATACGCCATTGGTTTTCCCATTATCATGATATTTCTTGACAACATTTTAATAATATTGTGCAAATATTTTACAAAAAATATATTAAAAAACGTTTTACCGATATCTATTGTACCATACAATTTATGTTTTTCACACGTTTTTGTGATATTTTCATGACATTAGACATAACATTTTGATAACATTTTTTAAGGATGTTTTTGTGTTTGCTGGGTATAAAGAAAGGAGATTGAAATTAGTACCGATGAAACAACTATCCAACGGAGTGCAAATAAGTGGTGATAAGCAAATACAAGTAGATATGTCTTTTCGAGCGACACGGATGAGTCTTTTTTTAGACGAAACGTGCGTCTGGCGTAAATATAAAATTTTGATTCTGGTATCTATGATGAGTTTATTTGTAATAAGGAGATTGGGGATTATTACAAATGATACAACTATAATCCACCAGAGACCAAATGATGTATGTTAGCAACTAGGTTGTTACAATAAAACACACAAACAAATCAGTACAATTACATCACATGTATATATATGTTTCATAAGAATCCACACTGTTGATTAACTGACAAAAATCGCGAGTCATTACAAGATCAAATTGCATATCTAGATTAAATGTAACAATCATGACGGGACGTGCTTCCGATAAAAAAAAGGGACGAAAGATACATAAGGGACAGCAAAACTCATAAATCGAAAATAAACTGACAACGCCATGTCTAAAAATGAAAACGACAAACAGACAAACAATAGTACACGTGACCCAACATAGAAAACTAAAGCTAAAGTTGGTTGACCGTTATGGAATATCCGTTATACAGATGATATCGGTCATGTTCCTTAGGCAGCAACCATTTGATATTCTAGGGGGGGGGGCTGTGGATTTTTTTGGAAAAAAAAGTTTCTTTCCAGTTTTTGGAGAAAAAAATAATTTGTTTTTGATTCTGAGAAAAGTTATTTCCAGAAAAACAATTCCCCCCCCGCCCCCCCTCCCGAAAATCAAATGGTTGCTGCCTTGTGTCGTAACTACAATCCCGTTCCCTTTTCACGAATGTGACATACCGAAGTAGACTATTTACTGTCTTTGTAATAACATGATCAACACGACGGGTTCCACATGTGGAGCAGGATCTGCTTACCCTTCCAGAGCACCTGAGATCACCCCCAGTTTTTTGGTGGGGCTCGTGTTGTTGTTGTTTCCCGGCCTATTTTGGGACATTTTGTTCACGCATCGTTGTAAATATAATTGAATTTGATGAGATTGTCGTACAATTGGGAGGTTAAGCGCTATAAAACCAGGTTCGATCCACCATTTTCTACATTTGAAAACGTACCAAGTAAAAAATATGACAGTTGTTGTCCATTCGGTGGGATGTGTTTTATCATTTGATTTTGCCATTTGATTTGGGACTTTCCGTTTTGAATTTTCCTCGGAGTATTTTTGTGATTTTACTTTTTTTCTTTGCAGTAGTTAGAATAATTTAACGATTTCAGGATGTTCAGTCAGAATGGAATATATGTTCTTTTACAAATATGGTAGATGTTGTCATCTCGACTGCCTGGTTATCACGAAAGTAAGAACTTCAAATTACATAATTATATACTAGTATTCAAATTATTGTTTTGACAGATTACCAAATCAAAATCAGTAGAAACGAGGTTATTGAATGACAATTAATAGCAAACAATTAGATCTTAAATCATGCAATGACAAAAGAAATAACAGTCAACGGATTACAGACGTGTTAACTTCTTACATAATGAATATAAATACTTCAACAATACAAATGCTTATAATTGAATGTTATCAAAATTTATGTAATAAAACGTTTTAAAGGGATTCTTATCCAATTTGCGTAAATTTGAAAGTGAATATAATTACTTTGACGGACAAATAACATAAAGTTGTTCAATAAAATCACAATAAGTTTATATAGTAGTGACAATTTATGACCCAACACTTTGAAAACATTGAAAGTCCAAACATAGCCAAATTAAGATACAATACTCTTTTGAAAAACTTCTATTTAAAGATGCACATGTTCGCCAATTCAGCGCTAACAAACAAATAAAATCATATAGATATAGTTCTTTCTGTATCCGACATTTGAAATCAGAATTAAATCATTCTGTTCGTACTTGCGAAATGTATGGAACCTTGCCTTCAGCCAGGAGACGTTATAAGTAAATTTAAAAAAAAGAAGATGTGGTATGATTGCCATGGAGACAATTCTTCACAAGAGACCCATGTGTCACAGAATGTATTTTTAGATGATAATGGTACTTGACCCTAATTTTTAACTGAAATAAAATAAAGACGAAGTAAAGGGGATAAAAGTGTATACGCCAATGAAACACACACACACACAAATCGACCCCAAGAGAGATTAACACACTGTCTGTTTATATCATGTCCTTATGTATTAGCATATATGACATCAGTAGCGGATCCAGAACTTTTCATGAGGGGGCCGGGGGGGGGGGGGGGTCGACATGCTTCAGTGATTCCCTATATAATCAAACAAATTTCCCTTTCAAAAAGGAGAAGCCCGAAGTCCCCCCCCCCCCCCCCCCCATGGCACTGGATCCGCCTATGTACATAATTATAACATACAAATATATAAAACACAATCAATACCCAGCCATTGGGTTGGCTTATAAGACACTTTCTCACAGTTTATAATAACAGAGACATATATTACATATATAATATGAGGCTAGTATTGCCCTGTACATAACGTCAGGCGTCAAACATTTTTTTTGCCAAAATAATAATAATACTGATAATAAATTCTTTATTTAAAGAGGGTAACTCAATTAGAACTAGTCTAATTTCCATTGAGGCCCTCAAAGTGTGGTTGATACAGATAATAAAGAAACAGCCCAAAAAGAGAGTAAAAATAATAGATATGCATATATGAATAATACAAAATAAGTTGTATCAAATAAGCATAACAAGTAGCCAACAAGAAAGCTTAAAGTTAAGTATGTATTATATACCCCATATATATGACGCAGTAGTTGATGGTAAACTTGGAATTGACAGTAAATAGCAAATGCATTATACACTTTATTTATGGTATGTGTATGTTCATAGCATCGTGACAAATAAATCGAAAAAAAATAATATGTCCTGTCCACCAACTTCGCCTTTCACCTATGAACGATCGTATATGTCTCTGATGAATAATAACGTTACCTCAGAGATAATAACTTTTGCTATACGAAAAAATAATTATAAAAAATAAAATTTCCGTATATATATAGATCCGAGGTTTGTAATGGGGTTACCTTCATGGCGAATAACGGTAAAAATTCATATCAAATGATATTCTTTTGTGCATGACAATAAATTGTGCACGATAAGAATTCGATTGATTTTAAAACGAATCACGTTAATTTTTTTCCAAAAATAACGGTAACGATAATCAATGGAAAGCTCTGACGAATCACGGTAACATTTAAATATATTATAAATTTGTTTATTAAAGTGTCACTTATTGATTGCCATAAAACATATACAACAATTATAATATTTACACATAAAACAATCAATATCCAGCCATAAATACTGACTTATGAGACACTAACATTATAAAACTTTATACAATTACTGATCAATAGTTAAAACAACTAAACATTACTCATTAAAATTGTTTCTTATACTTATAAAATTTTCCTATATCGTAGTTCTTATACTTGTAAAATTATCTTATATCAAAGTTTTTAAAAACAAATTAAAAATCTGAATATATAATAATTTCTTGACTATGATTAAAATTGACGTATACAATGTAATATAAAGCTTAAAATTCAATTTGACACTAACTGTAGCAGAAAATGGTCGTTTGGCGCCTGACGGTAAATACTACCCTCATATACCCATTGTCTAATGCTAACGGATTTTAAAGGTTCCCGCCAATACAACAATCACTGACTATGTCATAAACTCATTAACACGTGAGTATTATCCGGAAGAAAACATTGGCAATGATGTCATGCACATGCGCATAAGAATAAAAATCATATTTCCGGTTTATTATGATGACAAGAAAAACATTGAGACATTGATTTAATTCGACGGAGAAAACGACATAACAATGCCATTATTTGCTAGTTCAACACCATTTGATCCTGATGTCGGTGAGGATATACAAGCCCTGCTTTTAATCTTGAAATCACCTTTTTTTTCGATAATAAATTAGGGAATAAAGTCCATAAACATCCTGTCTTTTCTTGAGACTTGACCTGCTGACTTTTCATTCTTGAAAATTTATACTATATATTTGTACTTGTTTTAAAGAGAAATTCTCATATTCAAATATTGTTTTTTTTCGATTAAAAAATACATGAGTGATTTTGAAACTACAGTTATATTAAATGATAAACATGATAAATAGTGTACATGACAAGTCATCAGCCATGATCAGGGTCTTTAATACACTATTAAACAGAAATTCCATCATGATTAATATTAACCCGAATAATTCAGTCCCTCCCCGTAATCCATCTCTCCTACTTGTGAGGGCCCGAATTCCTAACACAATAAAATCTCTTCACGAATCCTGGATTTTGATTGGTGCCCTGTAGAAGAGGTGACCAATCAGCAATTAGCTCAATTTTATCGAGATAGGTTAATTCCGAAGGTTTGATTGAAGATTTTTCATTGTCTATGCATTCAGGCGTATAATGTAGTAAGCGGAATATAACGACTGAATTATTCGGGTTAGATTAATATAAGAATTCTTTCGCCGATGAGTCCCGGTTTACCGGGATTCACGCTTCAGACAGCTGACGATAAGTCCCGTTTTACCGGGATCGGAATACCTCTTTTACATTTCCCGCTCAAAACAGTGCAAACATGAGTTATCTTTCTTTGATGAATACCCGGATAAAAGTGTAAACATGGCGCTTCCGTTTGTTGGAAACCGTGTCAAAATCAGACGAAATTTACGGAATTTACGAGAATTTGAAATGAGGGAAAATTTTTTTTGAAAGAATATGGAAGAGTTGAAGCAAAACTAGTATACTTTTTTGACATAAAATGTCGTTTTATGTACAAAACACTTGGAATGGACATCGTTCAGTGTGAGGAATTTGTACAGCCTCATAAAATTTTTCAAAATTTTGCCGTTTTGGGTTAAAAAATTACGATTTGGGGTCTAAGAGCAGAATTTTGAGAATTTCACCTACAATGTAGATAATGCCAAAAATTTGAAAATTTGAATATTTTATGAAGAAAAACTTATCAAAACATGAACAAAACTGTCAACATGGTTATAGTGAATGAAATAAATACACAAATAACTACAAACAAGTTTTTATTAGCTCACCTGGCCCAAAGGGCCAAGTGAGCTTTTCTCAGCACTTGGCGTCCGGCGTCCGTCGTCTGTCGTCCGTCGTCCGTCGTCGTCTGGCGTCGTTAACTTTTACAAAAATCTTCTCCTCTGAAACTACTGGGCCAAATTTAACCAAACTTGGCCACAATCATCATTGGGGTATCTAGTTTAAAAAATGTGTCTGGTGACCCGGTCAACCAACCAAGATGGCCGCCATGGCTAAAAATAGAACATAGGGGTAAAATGCAGTTTTTGGCTTATAACTCAAAAACCAAAGCATTTAGAGCAAATCTGACATGGGGTAAAATTGTTCATCAGGTCAAGATCTATCTGCCCTGAAATTTTCAGATGAATCGGACAACCCGTTGTTGGGTTGCTGCCCCTGAATTGGTAATTTTAAGGAAATTTTACTGTTTTTGGTTATTATCTTGAATATTATTATAGATAGAGATAAACTGTAAACAGCAATAATGTTCAGCAAAGTAAGATTTACAAATAAGTCAACCTGACCCAAATGGTCAGTTGACCCCTTTAGGAGTTATTGCCCTTTATAGTCAATTTTTAACCATTTTTCGTAAATCTTAGTTATCTTTTAGAAAAATCTTCTCCTCTGAAACTACTGGGCCAAATTAAACCAAACTTGGCCACAATCATCATTGGGGTATCTAGTTTAAAAAATGTGTCCGGTGACCCGGCCAACTAACCAAGATGGCCACCACGGCTAAAAATAGAACATAGGGGTAAAATGCAGTTTTTGGCTTATAACTCAAAAACTAAAGCATTTAGAGCAAATCTGACATGGGGGTAAAATTGTTTATAGGGTCAAGATCTATCTGCCCTGAAATTTTCAGATGAATCGGACAACCTGATGTTGGGTTGCTGCCCCTGAATTGGTAATTTTAAGGAAATTTTGCTGTTCTTGGTTATTATCTTGAACATTATCATAGATAGAGATAAACTGTAAACAGCAATAATGTTAAGCAAAGTAAGATTAACAAATAAGTCTACATGACGGAAATGGTCAGTTGACCCCTTTAGGAGTTATTGCCCTTTATAGTCAATTTTTAACCATTTTTCTTAAATCTTAGTAATCTTTTAGAAAAATCTTCTCCTCTGAAACTACTGGGCCAAATTTAACCAAACTTAGCCATAATCATCAGTGGGGTATTTAGTTAAAAAAATGTGTCCGGTAACTCGGCCAACAAACCAAGATGGCCGCCATGGCTAAAAATAGAACATGGGGGTAAAATGCATTTTTTGGCTTATAACTCAAAAACCAAAGCGTAAAGAGCAAATCTGACAGGAAGTAAAATTGTTGATCAGGTCACGATCTATCTGCACTGGAATTTTCAGATGAATCAGATAATCGGTTGTTAGGTTGCTGCCCCTGAATTGGTAATTTTGAGGAAATTTTGCTGTTTTTTTGTTATCTTGAATATTATTATAGATAGAGATAAACTGTAAACAGCAATAATGTACAGCAAAGTAAGAACTGAAAATAAGTCACTATGACCAAAATAGTCAGTTGACCCCCTAAGGAGTTATTGCCCTTCATAGTCAATTTTTAACGATTTTCTTAAAATTTGAAGATTTTCAATAACATTTTCCACAGAAAGTACTGTTATAGATAGAGATAATTGTAAGCAGCAAGAATGTTTAGTAAAGTAAGATCTACAAACACATCACCATCACCAAAACACAATTTTGTCATGAATCCATCTGTGTCCATTGTTTAATATTCACATAGACCAAGGTGAGCGACACAGGCTCTTTAGAGCCTCTAGTTGACATTTATTATGAAGATCTCCCACTTGAGTAATAGAAGCCAGGGAAGCCATCGTCTCAGAGTAGCTTCTGTCTGGGCAGCAATCGGTGAAAGGGTTAAGAAATAAGCATGATAGGGTTAAAAAGATAAAACAGTATGCAGAGGCTGCTCTGGCTCCCAAAAAGTTGGAGCCAGAAAAATCTCCAGATATATTTTTGTCGCCAGTTTTGAAAACTTGGAGCAAACTTTTGCACCAGCTAGAGTCTTATTTCTACAAAAATTTAATTTTTGTATGCACTCAGTCTGTATAGGGTTTATATACATACAACAAAACAACATGTGTACTTTATTTTCTTTTGACAGTACAACTGTATTTCATCGGTTTTACAAATAAATGCAATTTAAATTTCAGAAAAAGCTACCAGTGAGCTTAATACGACAGAGGACTGGGGTCTTATTATGGACATCATTGACAAAGTGTCTACAACAACTAATGGGTAAGGAAATATAAGTCAATTGACAGGTGTAACAAGTAACTCAACATGTACATCGTACATGTAGCTGCAGAAACACACACTCCAATCACAGCCGTATAGAAAACAGTCATTAATTTTGTACTCACTGACATGACTGATGTGAAAAAAAGAATAACTTTAAAATACAATACATGTATATCATGTATGCATCTTCAAACATATTATACATTTGCATGATTATTTACTGGCTATGAGAACAAAAGCAAGTTTATTGTCCTCCAAAACACCAGACACTCATTTGATACATTTCAAGACTTGAAGGTGGATACTAACTTGCTATTGTCTTAATAGCCTGTGACAAGTGTGATATCAGTGTTTTCCTTTTTTCACTAAGGTAAGGTGGGTGTTTTAAAAAAATCACTTGCAACCGTTTTTTAGCTCACCTGGCCCAAAGGGCCAAGTGAGCTTTTCTCATCACTTGGCGTCTGTCGTCCGTCGTTAACTTTTACAAAAATCTTCTCCTCTGAAACTACTGTGCCAAATTAAACCAAACTTGGTTACAATCATCATTGGGGTATCTAGTTTAAAAATTGTGTCCGGTGACCCGGCCAACCAACCAAGATGGCCGCCATGGCTAAAAATAGAACATAGGGGTAAAATGCAGTTTTTGGCTTATAACTCAAAAACCAAAGCATTTAGAGCAAATCTGACGGGGTAAAATTGTTAATCAGGTCAAGATCTATCTACCCTCAAATTTTGAGATGAATTGGACAACCCGTTGATAGGTTGCTGCCTCTGAATTGGTAATTTTAAGGAAATTTTGCTGTTTTTGGTTATTATCTTGAATATTATCATAGATAGAGATAAACTGTAAACAGCAAAAATGTTCAGTAAAGTAAGATCTACAAATAAGTCAACAGGACCAAAATGGTCCTTTAGGAGTTATTGCCCTTTATAGTCAATTTTTAACCATTTTTCGTAAATCTTAGTTATCTTTTACAAAAATCTTCTCCTCTGAAACTACTGGGCCAAATTAAACCAAACTTGGCCACAATCATCATTGGGGTATCTTGTTTAAAAATTGTGTCCCGTGACCTGGCCAACCAACCAAGATGGCGGCCATGGCTAAAAATAGAACATAGGGGTGAAATGTAGATTTTGGCTTATAACTCTGAAACCGCAGCCTTTAGAGCAATCTGACATAGAATAAATTGTTTATCAGGTCAAGATCTATCTGCCCTGAAATTTTCAGATGAATCTGACAACCTGTTGTTGGGTTGCTGCCCCTGAATTGGTAATTTTAAGGAAATTTTGCTGTTTTTGGTTATTATCTTGAATATTATTATAGATAGAGATAAACTGTAAACATCAATAATGTTAAGCAAAGTAAGATTTACAAATAAGTCAACATGAGGGAAATGGTCAATTGACCCCTAAGGAGTAATTGTCCTTTATAGTCAATTTTTAACAATTTTCATAAAATTTGTAAATTTTAACTAACATTTTCCACTGAAACTACTGGGCCAAGTTCATTATAGATAGAGATCATTATAAGCAGCAAGAATGTTCAGTAAAGTAAGATGTACAAACACATCACCATCACCAAAACACAATTTTGTCATGAATCCATCTGCTTCCTTTGTTTAATATTCACATAGACCAAGGTGAGCGACACAGGCTCTTTAGAGCCTCTAGTTTTTAGCTCACCTGGCCCGAAGGGCCAAGTGAGCTTTTCCCATCACTTTGCGTCCGGCGTCCGTCGTCGTCGTCGTCGTCGTCCGTCGTCGTCCGTCGTCGTTAACTTTTACAAAAATCTTCTTCTCTGAAACTACTGGGCCAAATTGAACCAAACTTGTCCACAATCATCATTGGGGTATCTAGTTCAAAAAATGTGTGGCGTGACCCGGTCAACCAACCAAGATGGCCGCCACGGCTAAAAATAGAACATAGGGGTAAAATGCAGTTTTTGGCTTATAACTCAAAAACCAAAGCATTTAGAGGAAATCTGACATGGGGTAAATATGTTTATCAGGTCAAGATCTATCTGCCCTGAAATTTTCAGATGAATCGGTCAACCCGTTGTTGGGTTGCTGCCCCTGAATTGGTCATTTTGAGGAAATTTTGCTGTTTTTGGTTATTATCTTGAATATTATTATAGATAGAGATAAACTGTAAACAGCAATAATGTTCATCAAAGTAAGATTTACAAATAAGTCAACATGACCGAAATGGTCAGTTGACCCCTTTAGGAGTTATTGCCCTTTATAGTCAATTTTTAACCATTTTTCGTAAATCTTAGTTATCTTTTACAAAAATCTTCTCCTCTGAAACTACTGGGCCAAATTAATTCAAACTTAACCACAATCATCTTTGAGGTACCTTGTTTGAAAAATGTGTCCGATGACCTGGCCATCCAACCAAGATGGCCACCATGGCTAAAAATAGAACAGGGGTAAAATGTAGTTTTTTGCTTATAACTCTGAAACCAAATCATTTAGAGGAAATCTGACAAGGAGTTAAATTGTTAATCAAGTCAATATATATCTGCCCTGAAATATTCAAATGAATTGGACAACCGGTTGTTGGGTTGCTGCCCTCCAATTGGTAATTTTTAAAGAAATTTTGCTGTTTTTGGTTATTATCTTGAATACTATTATAGATAGCGATAAACTGTAAACAGCGATAATGTTCATCAAAGTAAGATCTACAAATAAGTCCACATGACCTAAATGGTCAATTGACCCCTTAAGGAGTTATTCCCTTTATAGTCAATTTTTTTTTCTCTGTTACTAATGGGCAAAGTTCATTATAGATATAATTGTAAGAAGCAAGAATGTTCAGTAAAGTAAGAACTTCAAACACATCACCATCACCAAAATACAATTTTGTCATGAATCCATTTGTGTCCTTTGTTTAATATGCACATAGACCAAGGTGAGCGACACAGGCTCTTTAGAGCCTCTAGTTTTATTTACTGTAGGTGCATGTGGGGGTCACAAAAATAAAGATTAGTATAATATTCGTGTTTAATGGAGTTAAACAAACTTAAATAGAAGTAGTCATATTAATTTTCAAATATTCTTTGATTTGATTTTTTCAACAATTTATCTCTTATCTCTCTTCTTTCATTTACAATTTTATGCATCAGCATGGATTTAACAACAACAGACTTCAGTTGGCTCTTGCAGGACTCCCTCCTCCTGCGAATGCAAGGCCTTTCGATCCAGGTTTATGTCCTGTTTCTTGCTTTTGTGCCATATATTTGGCTCACAGAACAGTAGTATCATTCCTCTGTGACTACATGGACTATAAGCCATTTGAAGTCTTGCTCATATTTGTCTTCACTTGCGTGTCTTTTCTGTTGTTTGGTTGATTTTTGTTCAATTTCCACAACTTAAACATTACTATCAATTTTATTTAACTTATTTAGTCTGGTATTTTCTTTAACATCATCGTCATCTGCCTTTCTTTTTCTCCGATTGATGAATGAAAATATTGAAATTTGACGTTTGGACGCCATCTTTGTGAATGAAAACAAATCAATTAGTATTTAAATTTTAACGGTACGGAACATAAAAAAAAAAATCCGGGATTTGAAAAAAAAACCGACCACCTCCTAAAATCAAAAGGTGGACGGCTTTCAAAAGAAGGTGGTTGGCACACCCGGCTTAAATTCAGAATGGAAAACACCAGATATTATACCATTGTATACAGAAAGTGCAGGTTAATGGTATCTCAAAGTAAAAATAGTTTTTGAAACTTTTAACTTGTAAGTTATAGGTTTTTTTACAGGAAAATTATTGATTCAAGTAATCATGGTAATTACTGTATTTCAATTTTTTTTAATATTTTTTGAAAATCTTACTATTAAAGGGAAACTTCGCAAAAAAATCAAAAATTGATATTATGTTCATTCTGTATAAAAATGCTCAAATTCATAGATATTAAAGTTTTATTCCGCGAGATTTAGCGATCACCATCGATTTTAAATTTAGAGTATTAATTCTCTGCGTTCCGCCATTTTGTCCTTCATTCCCGATTAATGAAACGATATGTCTATAAACCACAAAGAAACAAAACTACAGTAACCGATGTAGTCGTAATTGCGTGTCGATATCTTGTCAATCGTACGGTTGTTTTATCCGACTAACTAACCATGGTATGTTGTTTTTAAACTTGATATTGGAATAAGGTGAAAAGTCAAACTTGAAATCATAAATAAGTGTTCCGTGAAAATTGTTTTCGAAAATCTAATTTGTTCATAATTCTTTAAAGTAATAAACTGTTTTCAAATAAATTTTGATCTTCCCTCTTCTGATCACCAGCATGGCTAAAGGTATTACTTCCAAAGGTATTGTGAGGGGTGTGAGGTGACACGTCCAGGTATTCAAGCGATTTCCTGTCGGGCTTGCAAGTTCACGCATCGTTTCACTTCTGCAGGTATTGATCAGTGTACACGGCTGATAACATTTAACTTTCCATTTTGAACTATCAGATGTATAATATACAACTCTGTCTTACTTGTCATTACCAATTGGTAATGACAAGTAAGACAGAGTTGTATATTATACATCTTTACTCATACGCTTGTTTATAAATAACATTTCTGGTGTAAAGAATATTATTCATAAAAAATATAAATAATACCCAAAAAATAAGATTTGATGAAATTAAAATCTATTTAAATATTTTTTCCAAGGGTGAATTGGGAAAATGTAATATATACTCATTGTCAAAAGTGAAGGACAGATTAGAACATACCAGAAATATTGATTAAAAAAAATGTACGCACTTGCCGACGATTCGTTTATACGACTGGATAGAAAGTTACGGAACTATATCGCAATTTAAAATATATACATGTATACATTGAATTGAACATAAGAAAAAAACATATATTTTGAATAAATAGGGATAAAAGTGTTGTAAATAGACTAGTCCACGTATGCCAACAGTATGTAATCATCGAATGTCGATAGACTATTGTATACCAGAAGAAGAAGAGAACCAATTTGATTTAAATACAGGTCGATGTATAACTTTTGCTTTGGTTCATTGAAGTTGTGGACATAGTAAAATCACAGATTTATATTTCAATAAGATTGTTCTCGAACAAAGGAAGGAATTCGTCATCACAATTGTTATATGGACCATAATTTGGTATTCGGCCTTTGGTTTCTTTTTGTATCCTTTTTTATAAGTTCTAAAATTTTAACTTTTATTTTGTGGGTTGTGTTGGTGTTAGAATAGTATGAATGGAACAATTGAGTTTTTCGAGAAAAAATTAATACATTTTGATTCACCGTTTACGTGACAGGAAACAAAACAGGAAACCAATCTTTATTTTCTTTATTTTGCACAATATAATTCAAAAGGCATAAATAAACACCATTACTAGTGTTACTTGCTTCATGTTAATATTTAAAATCTATTTTCAATGTTATATTAAAGTTTTTTTTAAACGTGACAGGAAACCATCAGAAACCGAAAGCATTTTTTTAGTTTTATTTTATTGCAAAATCTGCTTAAAATAATCTGAAAAGTATACTTTTTCTTAAAATCCATCTTAAATGTTACAGTATTATAAAACTCCTAAATATGTGCTTGTTTTGAAAACAATTAGTACAATTTATTCAGAATTTTCCATATTTTCTTCATTGATACAGGATACCATAATCGTTGTATCTTGATGTTTTGGCCAAAAAAATACATTTATATTTGGTTTTGAAATTCCAGTTATATAAAATTTATTCCAAATCATTGGCAATGTAAAATTCTTTAAATCCAGTAAAGAAAAAAACTTTTAATTTGGAATTAAAATCTTTAAAATAGGCACCATGTGATATTTGTGACCTGTACACTATCTACATGGTTTCCACATTTTAACCTACTTTAGTGGGCTAAAATCAATAAAGTACTTCCTTTCAAGTCATGCCTGGTAAAAGTTTACTTTTCCTTTGACAAGTTTATTGTGTTTCTGAAAAGTGTTTGCAGAACATGAATAAAAAAAAATAATTAAAAATTGTGACAAAGTTACCAACTTTGTACATTCCTAGTGTAACGGTATATTAACATGCATTTTTCATTTAATTATCTTTATTCACCTAAAATATCCAGTAATATTTACTGCTGAAGCAAAATCAATCCAACGAACATCGGCACCATGACAAGAGACGTAATTTCGATTGAATTTTCCAAGGACCCTTTACATCGTTATTGGGAAACGTAGTGTGTTTAAACGTCGGTCAAATTTGAAATCGATTTTGTCAAGTCATTGGGCATTTATTTTCACACAAGATCGTATGTAACATTATGCACATAGGAATAATAATAGACCCCCGGCGCAATCTCTTTGAAAATTGTATTTTCCTTTTTTAAACAAGTCGAAACAAGTCTACAGATTATGTTTGCTAACATCCCGTTGGAAACAAAAACAATGTTTAGAACTAGTATATTGTATGTCCGGCTGTAAGGGCGTGATCACATGTTAGTCACATGTTTCACGTATGACCGGAAATGATTAGAACTTAAGGACAAAAACAATTTTAATAAATAACTGGACTTCTGTTTCGTGTGAAATGTAACGCATAACGATAACGTCATTTTCTTACTTAATTATTACGAAGATCAAAACAAGAATGTAAATCATCTCTGATTTACCTGTTTGAACATCTCGCGAGAGTTCATATTTGCACATTGTTTTTAAGAATTCTATTACAACAAAGCAGATTACATCATCTAAAATTTGCGTTACGAAATCGGACACAAAAATCACGCCACTGTTCTTACATCTGCTACATAAATACTTATAGTTCTCTGCATTTTCTTTTCACTATTCTTATTGGTCGATGTTCTTTGTTATTTGAAAGCAAAATTTACGAATTTGCCGGTGACGATTATCTATAAATCAGTCAGCGTTATGCTCTTCGGAAGCAAAAAGTAACGCGAGAAACGACACAAAAATACGGTTGTAGAATCTTTGAAATTCGTATATTTCAATTTTTTTTCTAGGGAAGAGTAGCATACACTTGTATGTTAATAAAAATAATGGCATCTTTAGATGTAGTTACAACTTTTCTTACAGTAATTCAAATTTTATCACTTTTCTATAGTTATAGGAAACGGAGCCCAATAGCAAATTATGGTCCATATATGCCACTGGACGAACACTAATTATCCCGAAGGGATGTGAATATTTTGCTGGGAAACTTTTGAGTATCAAAGTTTCAAATTAATTTCGGGATTTTTTTTTTCTTCTTGGTATTCAATAACAGAAAAAAGAATAAATTACTTGTTCGCTAAATAAGGGTATTCTTGTCAGATGAAAGACTTTTAGTTATATTTAAAAAAAATAGGGAAATATGACATTAAATTGGTTCTGTCTTTTTTTTAAACATCGTTAAAAAGATGTGTGTCTAAGGTGAACGCCACAAGAACCCTGTAATACTAGTACGAGAGTATAGCATGTAAACATTCCTTCTCAATAATATGGTTGTATTGGAAATCTTTTCATACAGATTGACAACTCATTGTTCACACCCAAACAAAATGGGAGTAATGGACCTTCAGAGCTTCTCCGTGTTATACACTTGTGAAATATATAGACGAAATTTCTGTATTGAAATGAATATACATCTCACAAACAGGATTTTCAAATAACGATTTTGAGTAATCAACTTACAAACCAATATAAACGTATGGCAAGATATAACCATGAAGGAATTTAGTTTTTGTCAGACACAAGAACTCATCACTATCATAAACGTATACGTATATATGCATACAATTTCAAATATCAAGAACAAGCGGTCGATGTCGATAGTCTGTTTCTAACTGTTCGAGTTAGACATGTCACTTGTTCATTCTTGAAAGCCTTCATATTCCCCGTCTAACGATGGGAACTGTTTCTGATTGTGTTGACTATAAATGCTTGTATGGTAATTCTGTTGTTTATCTGTACAAGCGGTTGCATTTCCTCTCCTTTCCCAACAAACAAACGAACGAAACGCTACTAGTCTGCTTTCTCTGGAGCTCATCCTCAATGGCTCTTATACGTCAGGAAACTTACATGTATACTAATAATGATTGTTTCAAGAACAACGATGTATGGACAAACTATTCTAAATTCGTCAATATCAGTTATGCATGACTAAAATATAACTTTTATTACAAATACTGTATTACTTATTTGGATTAATGACGGCTATCATGTTCAACATTGCACAACTATTATCATAGAATTAAAAAAAAAATCCTCAAAAATCCTTAAAAAAAATAATGCCTTAGCTTAGATAATTGGTATTTTTTCACAAAAAGTTCGTGTAAATGATTGTCAAATGAATTTAATTATGTAAGAATAAAATGTTAAAAAGAAACTTAAAAAAAAATCATGTATGTTGTATTTTTTTGTCAATTAAAAACTTTAAAATTGCAATAGTTTTATTAGCATTTAAACACAGCCAGATTTGAATACAAGTTAAGAAATTCCGGTAAAGTCAATGATATCAAACAGATGTACAATGGTATATCAAATTGGGTAATATTGCATTTAGTTTTTATTAAAGATTAAAACTACTATTTTTTACTTCATATTTGAATCTTTACGCCAATTGCCACTAACAAAGTAATCAAAAATTGTTTCCTTTTATTTTTATACATTTTCGGATTTACGAATCTGAATTTTATTTTCAATTAATTTACACAATTTAATTATTGAATCTTTATTCTCATCGTGTATTAAATCTTAATGTATTAACATCGTGACATCATACTCTTTCTAATCCTTTCTGTATATCCTTTCCAAATAACAACATTTATACCTGTGTACGCTTGAACTCACACCTGCGGCTAAATAGCTACATGGTAAACGAATTGACCTCAAGCCGAGAAATATACAGTGACCTTTACAAAATAATATACACACTCTGCTCACACATTAGTTGCATTGAAATGATTATCAAAACAATAACGGTAAATAGACAAGTAAATAGTAAAAATATTCAATAAATATTTTATGAATAAAATCTCAACAATAATTAATTAAATTTATTCAAAAACATTTACTAGAGACAGAGACATATAATTTTATAGGAGTTTAATTCAATGAATACAAAACGGTATATGCATATTCATTTTCGTTCATTATTATATTGTGGTTAATAACTACGACCATTCGTCAGCTGTGCGCTTTTAATTACGTATATTGTCGATAAGCTATAAGAGTTAAACAGATTTTATTTTTTCCCAGAATTCAATAAATCGGGCTAATACGTCACGACCCACTCGAGAATTCAACCAAAAAAGTTACAAATACTTGATTTTCTCCGTTATTAGAAGGAATATAAATTTAAAACTTTGCAAATGTGTTTTTTATGTTAAGATGAACATAATTAGATGATAAGTAAAAAATCGCGGAATTTCCCTTTAACAGGCTATTATTTGAACTTGGAATTATTTTTAATTATGGAATTTGCATAATTTCTTGTGTTTAAAATTTTTAATAAATTCCATGTTTATTCGGTCATGTCTGTACTTTAATGTTCTGTGCTGCGCAAAACACTTTCTATTGCAAATAGGATAGGACATTTTCAATAGAATATTGAACTGTGCCACACACAACACTATCTATTCAAAATGCATTTTATGGAAAGTGTTGTGAACCGCTCAAAACATTATCATGATTACAATACCAAATAAAAAAGGGATTTATTAAAAATTTCAAGCACAAGAAATTATGCAATTCCATAATTAAAGATAATTCCAAGTTCAAATAATAGCCTGTTCAATAAACAATATGATAAAAATGTCAAATTTCTTGATCATGATGCTTCTATCTAGAAAAAAAACATACTGTGGTATGAAAATAAATTTTATATGCATTGTAGCTGTTACTGAAATTTTGAAATGAGTTTGTAAAAGTGTAATAGGAGTGGATAAAATGTCTTTTTATATTTGCAGACCCAGGGACTGTTTGAGGTCCATTGTAAAGAGAATGAACCATAAAGTTCCATTTGTATCAATGCAAGCTCTCACAGTAAGTTTAAAAAATATATATTTATTGTATAGTTCCAAATTATTTGGAGAACTTGTACATGTTGTAGCTGTTGGTAATCCTTTGTATAAACAAATAATTTATTAAATTAATTAACAGCCTTCTAGCAAGGATATGAAAATGGCAGTTTTATGATTTAAAACAGGACACCTCAGCATGTAAAATGAATAGAAAAATAACTTCATTAATTTTAAGTGAAATTGATTATTTAAGGTTGTACAATGTTGTACATAATTCTACAGGGAGGTAACTCTTTAAAAATCGGCTGAACGTTTAAATCATGTTCTATCTATAGTTAAAGAAACATTAAGCTTCTCAATGATTAAAATTGGTGTTAGTCAAACTGCTTTATGTCCACTGTTTATGTCTAAAGAAAATTTTCCACTAAAGAGTTTGGTTCAAGTTTTTAGAATTTTTTTATATTTTTGTAAAAGGTTCCAAAGTAAATATTTTGTCACAATTTTCTGAAAATTAAATGAGCCAAATTAATTTAAGTGAAGGTGTTTGGTACCAACTGAAACATGTTAAAAAAATAAACAAAATATTCTTTTTTATTTCTACAAGTTCTATATTAACATGATTAACAAGATAATATTTTTTTGGATTTTTTTTCAGTTATTGGATGCTTGTGTAAATAACTGTGGGAAACAATTCCATTTAGAGATAGCTTCTAGAGACTTTATATCTGAAGCTAGAACTTTGATTGGACAAAAGGTGAGTAAACTTCTGAAGCTATAACTTTGATTGGACAAAAGGTAAGTAAACTTCTGAAGCTAGAACATTGATTGGACAAAAAGTAAGTAAACCTCTGAAGCTAGAAGTTTGATTGGACAAAAATTAAGTAAACTTCTGAAGCTAGAACATTGATTGGACAAAAAGTAAGTAAACTTCTGAAGCTAGAACATTGATTGGACAAAAAGTAAGTAAACTTCTGAAGCTAGAAGTTTGATTGGACAAAAGGTAAGTAAACTTCTGAAGCTAGAGCATTGATTGGACAAAAGGTAAGTAAACGTCTGAAGCTAGAACATTGATTGGACAAAAGGTAAGTAAACCTCTGAAGCTAGAAGTTTGATTGGACAAAAATTAAGTAAACTTCTGAAGCTCGAAGTTTGATTGGACAAAAATTAAGTAAACTTCTGAAGCCAGAACATTGATTGGACAAAAAGTAAGTAAACTTCTGAAGCTAGAACATTGATTGGACACAAAGTAAGTAAACTTCTGAAGCTAGAAGTTTGATTGGACAAAAGGTAAGTAAACTTCTGAAGCTAGAACATTGATTGGACAAAAACTAAGTAAACTTCTGAAGCTAGAACATTGATTGGACAAAAAGAAAGTAAACTTCTGAAGCTAGAACATTGATTGGACAAAAGGTAAGTAAACGTCTGAAGCTAGAACTTTGATTGAACAAAAGGTAAGTAAACTTCTGAAGCTAGAACATTGATTGGACAAAAGGTAAGTAAACTTCTGAAGCTAGAAGTTTGATTGGACAAAAGGTAAGTAAACTTCTGAAGCTAGAACTTTGATTGGACAAAAAGAAAGTAAACTTCTGAAGCTAGAACTTTGTTTGGACAAAAAGTAAGTAAACTTCTGAACTACTCTGAAGCTAGAACTTTGATTGGACAAAAGGTGAGTAAACTAGATATGCAGTATGGGCTTCACTCATTGTTGAAGGCAGTACAGTGACCTATAGTTGTTAATTTCTGTGTCATTTGGTCTATTGTGGAGAGTTGTCTCATTGGGAATCATACCACATCTGTTTATATCTATGTTTATGATGTTAGGCATTAACAAACAATATAAACTTTATATACTGATTTCACTGTAAGTCTCACTGATTTATATATATGTAATAACCAACAGGATTGCTGAAAATCAAAACTGTGGGGAGTCATATAGATAAAGTATTCATAAAATATGAAAACAGCATAAAAATTTGTTAAAGTTAAACTTGCATGAATCTGCAGCAACTTTAGTTTTGTGAACTTCCTAATTTAATATCTTTACAAAGAAAATGAAACTTTCAAATCTGATACCCAGCAAAGCCATAAAGACAAAAGTGTTGATCATCAGTATGACAGCCTTCCAACTGAAGTCTACAAATTACCTATAACTGATTAACAAAAACTATACAGATTTCATGGTCACATATTGTATAAAAAGTGTTCAGTCTTTGTTTTCAAGCTTTTCCCAACAATTACCATTGAAAAATTCGCAGAAATACTTATATATTTTTCTAATAAGAGTTTATTGAAAAGTCAAAGGTTTACATCAGCAATATTTTAAACATTTCGTATTGAAACAAACATTATACACAGAATGTAAAAATTTAACAGACAGAAGCTATTTCACAGTGATGTAAATAAACAGTAGACACTCATCGCTAGATAACATTTATTAGTACCATCACAGCGTACCATATATGTTTGATGAATCTGTCTCAAGCATTGTTTAATTTTTTGATACTTTGCTTATATACATTAATTGATTATTTGACATTGATTTAATAGGCACATCCAAAAGTTGCCCAAAGACTGAAGTACATGGTGAAGAAATGGACAGAGATGAAAGAATTCAAAGATGATCCATCTTTAAAGTAAGTTATTGAAAACTGATTGTGAAAGTAATATACTTTGACCACATGCTATGTCTTGACATTGCGCGAACTTGAACTGAACAGTAGACTTGGTCAGTGCTTTGTAAGGGGTCGTAATGCAAATACAGTAGATTCCGGTTATTTGCATAGCCTATTTGTCAGACAAAATTATGCAATAAAGCGGAGTATGCTTATATCCGAAATGCCAAATGACAGAGTCAAATAACATCGATAGAACAGATCAGTAAAAGAAATCCCTGAAGAAAGATGAACGTCTGTAATCCATATACAATATACTGAATGTTGATTTATTCTAATAAAAAATGTATGTCTACTCTAATGTCATATGTGTTATTTTATTTTGTTTCTTTAAATAAAGATTATAAACACATTTCGTTTTAGTTTATTTGCATTCAGACTTTCCTTTACCTGGGATACGAAAATAAACTGCTCTAAAAATAGATTTGTTTCTGTGACCCATATGTACAATGTACATTGTTAGGCTTTGATTAAAATAAAATTTTAAACAATACTTCACAGTTTATAATTATTTTAACAATAGATGTGTAATGAATTGCTGTTGATATGCAGTTGGGCACTGAAGTAACAACTTGTTAGTTTCGTATATGCAAAGCAGTAATGGTGGGGCCCTTGACGGGTTAATTGCTGGACACAAGTGTTAAAAGTGAGAAAATATAATAATTAAAAGTAAATGCTCTTTTCATAAAATATTAAAAACAAATGATTGATGTATAAAATTCTTTAACCATATGTAAATGCCCTATAATATTAACATTAATACAGATCACCCCAAGCCCAAATGAGTTCACATTGGTTATGATCGATAATTAGCAGGAGTTTTTGTTTTAAAAATTAACCCCAAATGTAATCTATGGACAATTGTTTAAATCCAATCAATTTTGATTACCCTTTGAAGTAGAATGGTCAGTGTTTTTACAACAATTATCTGTTTGACATTTTTATGACCTCGAGGCTTAAAATAGAACACGGGAAACTTTACCTGTGTAGACATTAAATCAAATTCCATAATATAAACACGAAAGAAACTGTTTTAAAACTTTATTTCAATGACACAAAAGTAAATATGAAATAATAACGAAAATAAGGTTGCATTCAAGAAAAATATACTTACCAAATGACCGTTTCCGGTCAAAAATCTCGTCAGTTTTATATAAGCATATCTAGACGGCAATAATTTTCTATGCAATAAACCGAAAGGCCACTTGTAGAGCTATGCATATAACCGGACAATTTAACATTAGATGAATGGGAAATGGTTTTGTGCAGGAGAAAACTATGCAATTAACCGAATTATGCTATTAAGCGGTATGCAATTAAGTGGAATCGACTGTACTACTGAGTATTTTATTTATGAAGTTTGTAAAGTTTGTAAAGTAAACTTTTGTTGCAGAAAGCTCGACATAGTGATACGGCGGCGTTAGCTAACTTTTTAAAAGCTTTATATTTTAGAAGGTGGAAGACCTGGATGCTTCATACTTTGTATATAGATGCCTCATGTTACGAAGTTTCCGTCAGTCACATGTCAAATGTCCTTGACCTCATTTTCATGGTTGAGTGGTCAAAGTCAAGTTTTTATACGACCGCAAAATTTGAAAAATTTTTCGTCGTATATTGCTATCACGTTGGCGTCTGCGTCGTCGTCGTCGTCGTCGTCGTCGTCCGGCGTCCGAATACTTTTAGTTTTCGCACTCTAACTTTAGTAAAAGTGAATGGAAATCTATGAAATTTTAACACAAGGTTTATGACCACAAAAGGAAGGTTGGTATTGATTTTGGGAGTTTTGGTCCCAACATTTTAGGAATTAGGGGCCAAAAAGGGCCCAAATAAGCATTTTCTTGGTTTTCGCACTATAACTTTAGTTTAAGTTAATAGAAATCTATGAAATTTTGACACAAGGTTTATGACCACAAAAGAACGGTTGGGATTGATTTTGGGAGTTTAGGTTTCAACAGTTTAGGAATTAGGGCCAAAAAAGGGCCAAAATAAGCATTATTCTTGGTTTTCGCACAATAACTTTAGTTTAAGTAAATAGAAATCAATGAAATTTAAACACAATGTTAATGACTACAAAAGGAAGGTTGGTATTGATTTTGGGAGTTTTGGTCCCAACATTTTAGGAATTAGGGGCCAAAAAGGGCCCAAATAAGCATTTTCTTGGTTTTCGCACTATAACTTTAGTTTAAGTTAATAGAAATCTATGAAATTTTGACACAAGGTTTATGACCACAAAAGGAAGGTTGGGATTGATTTTGGGGGTTTTGGTTCCAACAGTTTAGGAATTAAGGGCCAAAAAAGGGCCCAAATAAGCATTATTCTTGGTTTTCGCACAATAACTTTAGTATAAGTAAATAGTAATCAATGAAATTTTAGCACAAGGTTTATGACCACAAAAGGAAGGTTGGGATTGATTTTTGGAGTTGAGGTCACAACAGTTTATGAATTAGGGACCAAAAAGGGGCCCAAATAAGCATTATTTTTGGTTTTTGCACCATAACTTTAGTATAAGTAAATAGAAATCTATGAAATTTAAACACAAGGTTTATGACCATAAAAGGAAGGTTGGGTTTGATTTTGGGAGTTTTGGTCCTAACAGTTTAGGAATAAGGGGCCCAAAGGGTCCAAAATTGAACTTTGTGTGATTTCATCAAAAATTGAATAATTGGGGTTCTTTGATATGCCGAATCTAACTATGTATGTAGATTCTTAATTTTTGGTCCCGTTTTCAAATTGGTCTACATTAAGGTCCAAAGGGTCCAAAATTAAACTTAGTTTGATTTTAACAAAAATTGAATCCTTGGGGTTCTTTGATATGCTGAATTTAAAAATGTACTTAGATTTTTAATTATTGGCCTAGTTTTCAAGTTGGTCCAAATGGGGGTCCAAAATTAAACTTTGTTTGATTTCATCAAAAATTGAATAAATGGGTTCTTTGATATGCCAAATCTAACTGTGTATGTAGATTCTTAATTTTTGGTCCAGTTTTCAAATTGGTCTACATTAAGGTCCAAAGGGTCCAAAATTAAACTAAGTTTGATTTTAACAAAAATTAAATTCTTGGGCTTATTTGATATGCTTTATCTAAATATGTACTTTGATTTTTGATTATGGGCCCAGTTTTCAAGTTGATCCAAATCAGGATTCCATATCAAGTATTGTGCAATAGCAAGAAATTTTCAATTGCACAGTATTGCACAATAGCAAGAAATATCTAATTGCACAATATTGTGCAATAGCAATTAATTTTCAATTGGAGTTATCTTTCTTTGTATAGAATAGTAGTTGATAATATATGTTGGAAATTTGCCAGACATGACTATGATGTCATTTTCTATTTTTATTTGCCAATAACTTTATGTAAATAACTTCATTGGAAATTTGCCAATATAAAATGTTGCTGATGAAGCTTTTTTTCCTTATCTTATCTAAAATGTTTTAGATAATGTATGTTGGAAATTTGCCAGACATGACTATGATGTCATTTTCTATTTTTATTTGCCAATATAAAATGTTGCTGATGAAGTTTTTTTTATTGTTTTATACAATAAACAATGTATATTCACTTTTACTACCAACCAATCTTTACCATTCAGTGATAACAAGCACTTTATTTTACATTTTAATATTTTATGATGTATTTAAAAGAGTAGTTATTGTTGCAAACTCCATTAGAAATTTGAATTGATATCAGTTTTGGAAAAAGGGAAACAGGGATGTGAAAAAAGGGGGGGGGGGGGGTTTAAATTTTTCTCATTTCAGATTTCATAAATAAAAAGAAAATTTCTTCAAACATTTTTTTGAGAGGATTAATATTCAACAGCATAGTGAATTGCTCAAAGGCAAAAAAAAACTTTTAAGTTCATTAGACCACATTCATTATGTGTCAGAAACCTATGCTGTGTCAACTATTTAATTTTAGATTTAAATAAGAAGAAATCTTTAATTGATTTGTAAAATCTTGACATTTGTTTTGTGTAAAAAAAACCATGTAATGTCAAAAATTTGATCACAATCCAAATTCAGAGCTGTATCACGCTTGAATGTTTTGTCCATACTTGCCCCAACTGTTCAGGGTTCGACCTCTGCGGTCGTATAAAGCTGCGCCCTGCGGAGCACCTGGTTGAGTTTTGGTCTTTTTATCTAATACTATATGCCATAGCTCAACTATATTTGGTGTATGGAAATATTTTATGATCTATATGCCAGTCGCGCAGGTTTAATTTGACCTTGACCTCAATTTCACGGTTCATTGCTCAGTGTTAAGTTTTTGTGTTTTGGTCTATTTTTCTTAAACTATAAGTAATAGGTCAACTATATTTGTTGTATGGAAGCATTGTTAGCTGTACATGTCTGCCTGGCATGGTTCATCTGTCCTTGACCTCATTTTCATGGTTCATTGGTATTTGTTTAGTTATCTTGGTTAATGTTAAGTTTATGTGACAGTTTTTAATAAAGCTTTATACTTAGGACTATCAACATAATATCAATGATTAGTAAAGAAGGCGAGACATTTCAGTGTGTGCACTCTTGTTATTGATATACCGGTAATAAAAACTGCCAATCCAACATGCATTGTTTAAATTGTATTTCGTCATATTTCATTATATTATGACACAAAAAATTACATCCATCCTGAACTGATCTATACTCGTCAAAATCTATTGGGACTCACCATTTCTAAAAGTGATGAGTCCCAGGACTCACCATGAAAAATTCCTAGTGAGAACCCTGGTAAAGTTTCAAACTCATGAGAAAAAAAAGCATTGTCAATTTTGAAATTGTAATAACTATCTATCTTGTCTGAGGAAGATATTGTTACATTATCCTTCTCAACCTACTTACTTGTTTAAAACCTATGTTTTATTTAGTAAGCGTTGTAAATACAGTTAAGAAATTCATTTTTGTTAAAAACATTCTCAGATCTTGACAGTTTTTTTCATAACACAGAGAAAATTGATCTGGATATTTTTTGTTTTGTTTCTAACCAGTTGTCCAGTATAGATTATCGCAAGTTGAACAACAGATCATCATTTTTAGGTGCTACATATTGGATGTTTTTGCCTTATCAAACATGTCTTATTAATCAGTCTTTTCTGAAGTTTTCATTACTAAATATATTTTATCACCTTGATAAATACATCATTCTCAGTTTGTTTACTCTCATTATTGTAATTATATATTATGTTATTTTGCTATAGCATTATGTTTGCTTCTGCACTGAAATATATTCATTCATATACAACAGCATATTTGTGTTTTAAAAGTACACACTGAAGTTCCTGCTTTTTTGTTATTTTTACCTGTTCAACGTGGGAGTGTACACTGAGTAGTCAAAAGTTCAGATAGTTTCCCTCTGACTTCCTTTGGAGTTCACATACCATTTTGTTTCTTTCATCGAAAAAAATAATAGAAGATTCAAAACTATTCAAAAATCAGTTATATAATTTTTGTATTCCACAATTTTACAAAATGCGAGATTATGAATTCAAGTGCACAAGAGTAGACTGTACACAGTGGGTAGGTAGAAAAAATAAATATGCATGAGATGTAATGCACATGCATATATAATGAATGCACATTCTTTGTTTTTTTCAGCTTGGTACCATCATTTTATGATAGTTTGAAGAAAGAAGGTGCTGATTTTTCAGACCCTGATGCTACAGTAAGTTTTTATTTAATTGATGAGGCCAAATAAATAATATGTGTGTTTCTTATTTCCCTACCTACTTTATATTTTAAGCATAGAAATAGCCTACCTTAAAGTTTTTTGGGTAATTTTATTCAATAAGCACTGTTTAAGTCGGAATTTCTCTCCCATAAACTAAAATTTGTAAAATGATACAATATCCCTACCTTCCTACCCTTTTATTTTCTAAGATGTAATAGGAAACACACTTATTATTTTATTTGGCCTGATTATAAAAAAGATGATGGGGTATAATTGCCAATGATACAACTCTCCACAAGAGTCTAAATGACACAGAAATTAACAACTTTAGGTCATGGTATGGCCTTCAACAAAGAGAAAATCCCATATCGCAAAGACAGTTTCAAAATGCCCTGAAATCACAAATGTAAAAGAAATGTGGTATGAGTGCCAATGAGACAACTCTCCATCCAAGTCTACATTTGTAACAGTAAGACATTATTCGATTGTCATATCATCAAATGTGACAAAAGTAACCATGGTAACAGGCAAGTTAAAGAACCCAAATAACGCTTCAGATGAGTTCATTGATAAAATCGATTAACCATCTTTGATTTTCATACAACTTGATTATAGCTTTTTAAAAAACAGGTACATGTATTATGAAGCAGGTTTTCATTGCAGATTTGTAACAAATTAAGAAAATCAAATTCATTGAAGATAAAAAAAAAAAAAAGCATTGACAATGTGATTCTTATTTAGTTCGATCAATTGGATCTTTTTAACACAGCTTTTATCCACTATTGTTTTCAAAAGAACTTTGTGTTTACTTTATGAAAAAAAGTCACATGAACTAACACAGAATTTATGATTTTTCAGCCAAAGAAAACTGTGGTACTTAGTGCAGATCCTAATGTGGTACAGAGTCGTGAAGAAGAAGATGACCTCGCTAAAGGTTTGTTTATATACTTTGTGTTACTTCATCGTGTAAAAAATACAGCATTGCACCAAAAAATGTATAGTTTTATGTAACAATTTAAACATGTTAAAATTGTTTTGCTGGTAGTAAATGTCTTCTTTTTTTTTTTTAGATTAACTTGAAATTTTTCTAACATATTAAAAGAATGAAAACACTGAGGAAGAAAATTTAAATCTTAATATTTTTTTTTAAATACATAAATTTGTCTTAAATTCTACTGAAAATTTTGCTGAAAGTTCGTTTTCACTCAAGATTAAATTATAAGATGGTATTTTACTTAAACCCAAATAGTTGTATAGAGGTGTAGTTTTGATCTTATTGTTTTGACAGTTGAAAATCTCTTAAGATGGTACCCAACACTTTCACTACAATTAATTTGGCTCGATTAATTTTCATAAAATTTTGTCAAAGTACTTACTTTAAGACTTTAAAAAAAATATAAAAATTTAAGGTGGGAGATAACTCTGTAAAATCAGCTAAACGTTTTAATTACATTGTGTTGTAAAGGGAATATTAAGCTTCTCAATGATCAAAATAAGTGTTTGTCAAACTTCTATATAACCAGTGTAATTTTTCTGATAAAACGGTTGGTTCAAATTTTAGGAAATTTTTATATATTTTTATCAAAGGGTCAAAGTAAATACTTTGTCAAATTTTTATGAAAATTAAACGAGCCAAATTAATTTTAGTTAAAGTGTTGGGTACCACCTTAAACAGACTGTTTAACAACTAATTTTCAAGGGAAAAAATATGGTACTAATGTAAATTGTCATGAATATGTAAAGCTAGGATCTTTCTTTATTTAATTACATCAAATAAATTTGAAAATGACGGAATTTAATTGCCACGAGAGGACCTAAAAGGGTTAAACGTGAAATAAAGAATCTGCTAAAATAAGTTGCTTTACATTACATTTACAAAATATGTTGCAATGCAAACTGGTTAATGATATAAATGACATCAAACTTCATCTGGTTATCTTGGGATATGGTTTCAGTTCTTTAAATATTATTCCTTCTGTCTGCCATACCTTAAGCTGGTATATTATAAGTAAGCTCTCAGTCCATTTTGTTAAGTGTAGATATAAACTGTCTTGCTTTATTTTTTTAGCTATCCAGTTATCATTACAAGACAATCAAAGATCACAGGTGAAAACCCAAAGTCTGTATCCCACAGGAATGACTGGTTACCCTTCAACTGATGTCTATGCTTCTAGCAGTAAACCAAAGGAACTTAGAAAAGTAAGGAAACAGTTGATTATACAGCAGCCCTGTTGTAATACATGATTCATTAGTTTTAGAATTGCATTGTAATGTAGATAGATAAAACATGGATATTTAAGAAGATGTTCATGTTTCCAACTTTTGACTTCAGGAATACATAATTTTCCACATGTCACCTTTTCTCAGTCTGTGGTAAGACATTCTGGTACTCGGTCAAGCTAGAGTAGTTTAAAGAAGTAAAATCAAGTTATAATCAGTGCAATTTTGGGGAAAAAGTAACTTTTTTATTATGTTTTTATGCCCCATTTATGAGCATTATGTTTTCTGGTCTTTGGGTCCATTCTTTCGTTTGTCCATCTGTTTGTCCCGCTTCAGGTTAAAGTTTTTGGTCGAGGTAGTTTTTGATGAAGTTGAAGTCCAATCAACTTGAAACTTAGTACATATGTTCCCTATGATATGATCTTTCTAATTGTAATGCCAAATTAAGAGTTTTTACCCCAGTTTCACAGTCCACTGAACATAGAAAATGATAGTGCGGATGAGGCGTTCATGTACTATGGACACATTCTTGTTTATACTGAAAAAGAAAAGCTTAATTTGATAATTGCATTGCCAGTGAAGAGCAGAATAATTAATACAAATTACTGTTTAGCAGGTTGTTTTCGTAGGTGTAAAACTTCAAGATTTTCATTAAATGAGGTATATGAAATATTTTGGCGGTTTGAAAACTTTTATCATTACCTTTGCATGAACACTTTTAAATTGACGGAATTTATCTAAGGTATTTTGTTCTATCCGCCAAAATAAGCAAAAATTTACACCCTGCTAAATTAACCAGGTATGATATAAACAAATTTTTAATATTCATTTAATATGCAATATCATTAGAAAACAGTAAATTTTTCATCTTCAAAAAGTTAGATATAAATTGCATTTCCACTTTTAGGTGAAAGCTCTTTATGACTTTGAAGCTGCTGAAGACAATGAGTTAACCTTCAAAGCAGGAGAGCTTATAAGTGTAGTCGATGACAGGTAAGGAGAAAAATATAACATACACAATTATTCCTTTAACCATTGAACTTAAATGTATATTTTTAGTCAATAAAAAAACAGTCTCAACTGTTCTTAACTTCTTTTTGTAACTTTATTGGGGTGTAAAAGCGTTGACCGAAGTACATTTTGTATGAAGCGCGGAAGCGCTTCATTCTAAAAATGTGCGCACTGTCAACGCTTTTACAACCCTATGAAGTTACAAAAAAAAGCATTCAATACTTATAATTACATTTTGTAGCTATGATCATGAAAACACCATTTTTTTTTATTTATTTAATTCACCTGTGCACTTTTTTGTTGGACCACGTGTTATCATTAATGAAAAGTTTTATTGAGTAATGCAATTGCTTAAGGAATAACACATTATGTGCAGTTAGCCAATCAGAATAAAGTATTATAATGAAACATACATCTAATGTAATTATTGTAAGATGATCATGCATGACATCCTTCAGAGTGACTGTGTACAATACACATCTGCTTACAAAACACACCTGTTTACAATACACACCGGCATACAAAACGCACACTGTAAAATACACACATGCATACAACGTACAATACACACAAGTATCTCCATATATATAAAGGTGTATTTAATTGATAATATTTCTGTTTCAGTGACCCTAACTGGTGGAAGGGTTTTAACCACCGGGGAGAAGGATTGTTTCCTGCTAACTTTGCCACAGCAGATCTTACTGTTGAACCTGAGGAACGTAAGTATTTATTTAAACCATTTCCGATTGTGTATCCTTAATCAAATATCAAAACAGTCAATTAAGTGCTAATGTAATTCATTAAAAAATCTCTACAGATCACACTTAAATTTTCATTTTGGGCTATTCCATAAAAATGTATGAGGAAGGGTAGGAAGGAACTTTTAAAATATCCCTACAACCAAGAACCATTTATATAGATAATTTTGTATAATGGTGATAGATGCATCCTGAAAAAAGACCCATGACCCACATTCAATAATTAAATTTTGCTTCCAACCCTCCCACATACATCTTAATGGAATATTCCTAATTAAAAGACTTTGACAAATATTTTATCAATTGAAAATTAAAAGTTTGGTTATAAGTGCACTGTTTTGTGGCAAAATTTACCATCCTGTCTCATCAGGTTTTCTTGAATCAAATGGTCACATTTTTAAGCAGATCTGTTGCCGCTCTTTCAGGGGGAAACGAAAAACTTTTTTGTGTCATTTTTAGTCATTAATAAGTATGAAAATACAGAAATATAGGCCAAGATTCATACATGAAAGTTTGAACACAATGGAGAATTAATTTTTATATCTGCTTTATAAAAGATTGAATTTGTAAATATCATTTACATCATTATATCTTTACAGCGGAACATTTGAAGAAAGTGCATTTTAATGAAGAGGTACAAGTCAAGACCGTAGAAACTGCTCCAGAAGATGTTGAAATTGATGAGGTAATTGCAATTGAGTTCATATCATCTTGAATGATGTTCATATAATTGAAGGGGTGATTTAAGGCAAGTCTCAAATTTTGTTGTCAGAGAATAAGCTAATTGGAACTACATCATAAAAATAAATTTACATAGAATAAATGTTGCAAAAAAATACTACAATGTAGATACAATTTTATTTAAGTTTTAATATGATTTCAACTGCTTGGAAAATTTTCAGAAATCAATTTGTACAGAATGTACATTTGTACTTTAACCCAGTGAAGCCAAGGGAGAAAACAAAATGAAAAGAATATTGTGAAATTTTAATTCGTATAATATTATAAGATGATCTTTAAATTTTTATATACTGTAAATTCAGCAATTATTGCATGCATTTATTATTGCGATTTTGATGCTTTAGACTAAAACAGGGGTTTTTTTGGTGTTTTTTTTTTTTGCGATATTGAGGAAAATCCTGTTTTATTCATATTAAAATGTCAAAATGCGAGTTTCAACTTTTGCGATTTAACCCTGTCGCATGTTTGGCAATAATAAAAACATCGCAATAATTTCTGAATTTACAATATTGTTTTCAAGAGGCAAAACCAAATAAATTTGAAATGTATTGTACATATTTTTGTATGCTACTCTTTTGAAATGTGAATCAGGCTTCATTTCAAATCTTCTAATAAAATAAATAAGATATGTTTGTATGTCCATCCTTGTATTTGTAGATCAATTCAGTTGATGTACTGCTAATTTTCAGTTTGACTAAATGCAAACTTTTGTACATTATTAAACAGGAAAAGATAGATAAAGTTTTACAGTTGATACAGAATGCAGATCCTACAGGAGAAACTCAACCAGATTCTCAAGAAATGTTACAGCTAGAAGGTATTATAAATTGGTGTAAAGCAACTAAATATTCTCTGTAGAACAAATATTTATTGTGCTATATATATCTTCATGTCATACAGATCTACTTATTTGGCAAGTGTTTCAGTTTAGTCATATTGCAACTGTGAATAGTAATTCTCTGTAACCACCATCATTTCTGACATTGATAAGTACTGTAAATTCAGAAATTATTTCGAGTTTTTTTTTAATGCCAATAATGCGAATGAGTGAGAATTGCAATAATATGGACTCATATTCTATACCTGATTCATATTTCTGTATGCAGATTTTCCTCACATCGCAAGAATTAATCTGGCATTTTTGTACAATATTTCAAAAATCGCAATAATAAATGCATGCATTAATTTCTGAATTTACAGTAATGTTTTGTAATAGTCACTTAATGGTTTATATTTAGACTTTAAGATATGCTTTATGGGATAGTTGCTGGTAGTTGGTGTGAGGAAATCATTTTAAATATTTTGACTGATCAAATCAAGGCATATTAATTAACTTTTATGACAGAATGCTAGCATCCCATTGGATAAAATTTGTATTTATAAAAACCATAATAAAATATATTGAACACTATGAATTATTTAAGTAGCCATAAGTTCTTGTATACTACATTTATTACTAAAGGTTTAAATATTAAAACCTCACTTATTATTTTCAGAACAGTGTAAAGCAATGGGACCTTTAATAGATTGTGAACTTGAGAAAATAGACAAGTAAGTGACTTTGTTTAGACTGTATATAGAAAATATTTAACGGCAAATTTTGCATCATGTGTTCTCTGATCAATATAAGAAATACAGATAAGGTGTATGATTGGCTATTAATGAGACAGTCAGAATCAAAATGATCTGGATTTAAGCAGTTAAAGGATAATATATATTAAGCCTTTAACAATGAGCAAAACACTGTCTGTATAGGTAGCTCAGAAAAATCCAAATAAGAATAATATGAAATAATTCAACTGTAAAAACTACTGGCCTATATATATATATTTAATAACAAAATAATTGATGTAAAAAAATAATATGTTCACTTAATCACATGGTATAGTGTGCCAAACTTTTAACATCTTTGTTTGAACAATTAGTGAATGTGAATATTGTTTTCAATTTTTCATTGAATTATTCATTCTAATTTTATTCTAAAACTTTTAATAAAGCATATTTTCTCACACAATTGTTAGAAAAAAATAAAACAAAAAACCACTTAAGCCGCATTGCATTGGTCAGAATATGAAACGATTCAGAAAAGCATTAATTCAAATAAATATTTTTTCCATAAGTCATGGTGGTCAAGGGGTCAAAGTTGGTAAACTCCTGTTTCACCAGCCTGTCAATACTAAGGTTAAGATTTCGAATTCTACAAGTGGTAGTGTGCCAGACTTCAATCTTAATGGACTTGGATTGTTAATTTTTGTACCAAAGATTAATAGTTTGCTTCAGCTTCCTCCACAGGGGCAGATCCAGTCATTTAAAAAGGGGGGTCCTAACCCAGGACAAAGGGGGTTTCCAACTTCATGTCCCCATTCAAACGCATTGATCATCCAAAAAAAATTGGGGTTTCCAACCCCCGAAACCCCCCCCTTTCCTGGATCTGCCACTGCTCCAATATAAAGAACTGACAGCAACAAAATAGCACAATAGCGCTGTGATGAATGTGATGTTAAACACCAATCAATCCATTTATCAACAGTCCATGTACATCTTTCTGGGTTTAAATAAAAAATTGGATATATTTATTTATGATTGAAAGTTAATTTTTTTATCAATTTACAGAAAATATGCTGGTTTGTGTGAACTGAATACCAAGATAATGGAGTCCTTGCAGATGTATCACAATTTGATGAAGGAGACTCCAACACCATATATTAAAGGTGGCATGTCCACAGGACCTTATTCTCTACCCATGCAGATGCCACCCCCTCAAGATTTTTCTAGTCAAGTAAGTGGAATTGTATGATAGTTTAGATTATTTTAAGGAGTAACAGTTCTGCCAACTTTTCATGAAGCAAATGCGTGAGATTTAACCAAAATTGAAAAGATCAAAGAGAAAAAACAATAGATCAAAGGAAAAGGCCACCAAAAAAGCATAAACATGCATGAGTCTCACACTTAATGCTTGAGACTTGGCAGCCCTGGAGTAATATAACATGCTGGAATTTAAGACAGTTTTTTTTCTTTAAAAATACTGTATAAAACTTCTTTAACATGCACACGCTGCATTTTAAGATGTTAACATTTTGTTTCCTTAAATTGATATATTTTGTTTGTTGTCACAGTTTGGTTTATTTGGCACTTATAAGTTTAAATAACCAAAATTTAACACATCAAAATAAAATATTCTTCAAAAAGATATATGCAGCACAAAAATTCTTTGAAATGCATTTGCTGCAATTCAAGGTTTAAAATTTTGTTCTTTAAATGTGATATTTTGGCTGAGTCATGTTTTGCTTACTGTTAATTCAGAAATTATTGCAATGTTATTATTATTGTGAAAAATGTGACAGGTTTATAATCGCTATACTTAAAACTGGCATTTTGAAATCTTATATATGAATCAGACAGGCCTTTTCTAAATAAATAAAATCGCATTTTAGTCTAAAATCGTAATAATAAATACACGCAAAAATTTCTGAATTTATAGTATTTGGCACCTTAGATTAAACACCAAAACAAAACAATCTTTAAAAGATAAATTCATAATTTCAATAATCATAAGTAAAATATTTAAATCTTAGCAATAATTATGCAAATAGAATAAAAAATAAAGAGTTGCCATATATATTTTTATAAACATCTAAAATTCTAAATACTGTCAGGTTCTTTTAATATCTTGGATATTATTTTTTTTCCTAATTACTACATTTTCAGATGTATAATGGTCAACCTCAATTCATTCCTCAAATAAATGCACAAGTTGGAGGTCAAATGACAGTGCCAAGTCAAGGGCAAATGCCACAGATGACAACCCAAGTTCAAGGCCAAGTGCCACAGATGCCACAGCCTGCACAAAATTATGGTCAGGCACCCAACTCACAGAATTACTCAAGGTAAAGTCATATTATTATATATTATTGAGATATTTGTAACAATTGATTTATTTTTGTGAGAAGAAAAAAATCTAAGATAAATTTTTGCAAGAATGTAAGACTTTGAAATCCCTTATATGAATGCATTCAGGAAATAAGAAAATCTGGAAAGTTAATCCCTGTAAGGTTAAATAGTAAACACAAAATAAAGTGTCTACGAAAAATATTAAAGTTGTTTCGACTGTATTAAAGAAAAAAGAAAGATTACGAGGTATCCATCCATAACAATAAATCAGAAAAAGCACCAAAAAAAGCAGTGATTTTATTGCTGTTGTATGAATTACTTTTTTAATTGCGTCTGTTTCGTAGCACACAATATTTATATCTGGGTTTAATTGTTTTGCTGGATCTAACAAGTCAAAATAGTGATCAAGGAAGAAACTGTGTTGAGAGTTTGGAAAAAAGGAATTCAAAAATAAAAATAAAAAAGCAATGAAATATACAATTCAAAAATACACTATCAGCAGTATATTGGCATTCAGATAAAAGATAAAAGTATGTTCAATACAAAACAAAATTGACAACATAGAGAATATGAAACAAATTAAGTTAAACAATTAATTTATATAGCTATTTTCAATTTCAGTAATGCAACAGACCCACAGCAAATGTATAGTCAGCCACCTGTTCGACCAGATGTCCCTAGTGTTCAATCCCATAATCCTCCACAGAATAACATCCAATCACAGCCGGTGTTACAAAACAATTATAGTGTTCACCCAGTACAGCAACAGTTTTACCAGCCTCAGCAACAACCATTGTTATAACAAAATATTTGTAAACAGAAAATAATTGATTATTTTTAAAATTTGAGTGGGTGTTTCTATAAATAGAAAAATGAAGAGTTGAACTTTTGTAAGTGCAACCATTTTGCAATAAAGTGGAATGATAGTAAATGAACCACAATTAATAAAAATATATGAAGTAACTTAAAAATGTAAATAAAACTTTATCAAAATAGACCATTACTGGCATTTTAAGACTATTTGGGGCTGTCTGACTGCATTCAGATGAGATCATTTAAGGCAAAAAAATATTGAATAAAAGAAAGGATTTGTGGACAAAATTTCTGAATTTGGTATAGATGTGTGTTGAAATAAAATAATCTTAGTACTTCATTCAATGTTGCTTAATTTGCAAAAATTGTTGCATTTTATTATGTGAGAAATAAGTTCAATTACAGAAATGATAGTCAATGATGAAATTATATACAAAATCATAAAAGCTAGCTTATACATGTTATACTTATATTTTCAGGATAATTCAATTTATCAAAGGACATTGCAATTGTTCAAATGAATAAATTAAATGTCCATTTCTAGTGTTCTTTGTAATTAACCATTCCTAAATTATCTTCTAAACTGAATTTTAGTTTATTAAAGGTGGGAATGACAGTATTAACCATGTTAGCAGTAGCTTAGCATGCAGGAAACCATTTTTTTCTGAATTTTTTTGTAACTCAAATCAAAGTTATACTTCATGACATGACCATATTGAAAAGTCTTTTAGAACTTTTAACATATTGAGTACTGAGAATAGTAGTGAGATTTTTTTTTTGAGATAGAGGAGCAATTGCTTCTCATGTATAATCGACGTGCAATGGGTGAGCCTGAAATAAGAGTGGAAGTTTTGCTTTGTTTTGAACATGCATTGATCAAACTTCAATTATCAAGCATTCTTTCTGAAATCATTACATCCTTCAATAAGCTAGCTTATAATTTTTTTTTCTTTTCAATAATTTTTACATTGTTCAAAGAGATGTGAGGAAAATGTCAACGAGACAGCAATCAAACAGGAAGAGTTGACATTTTTTAAGTTCACATATTGTAGATTAATATATTTATTTGTGGGCATCAATTTTCTTGGTTTGGTTTTACACAAAAAATAATAAATCCATATTACATTTATATGATATTGCTGTTTTTTTGCCAATTTAACACTAGAGACTACTACAATAAATATAAGACAAAGACCTCGGAGTCTGTATGTTTCACCTTAGCAATTCTAGTTTTAATAAGAACAATTGTAAGAAAAGATTTGTTTTTCAGAGGGTCTCTCCTTGCTAGCATGTTCAAATGGAACAATTATTTTTTTTACATTGATTTCATACAACTTATAATATCTGAACGATTTGCAAATAGGAATATGTCTTTGTTTTGTAGAGTTTCTGATGTTACAAGTAGGACGTCTGACATTTTGTGTTTTTAGAATTGTGTTACATTTTACACTTGTGAATTTGTAAAATGTTTAATTTTTGATTGGGTCATTTTCACATTTTACTGCAATTTATGACATTCATCCACAATTTCTAAATAACTTATCATAAGTCAATGAAAGTCCAACTCAAGTCACAGTATATGAGTTGCCTAATAAAGATTTTATTCATTTCATTTTGAAACTCATCTGAATTCCTATAATTTATGTCTATTGAGTAGTAAAACAAATTTCCTTAATTTTGTTTGCCTTTATTATACCCCTGCTAGCAAATTTTTAATCCTATGTTCAGTATTTTAACCCGTGGATGGCCATGTTTTACTATAACATAACTTAACCAATGGAAATCTATCTCATTTAATTAAATCTTTGAGAAAGGGGATTATGGTTGATATAAGTTTTCTTGAAGGTTTTCCGGATTAGCTGGAATTCTAGATTTTGACATTTTTCCCATGTATATCTGAACTAAATATTGATTTTTTTACCTGATTTCTGGTTGCTGGCATCTTTTGTGCTTTAACCCATTTGAATACAAGACATAAAAAAGTGAAGGAAATAGCTATAACAGTTGTGTAATATTGAGTTATCCCATTCTAGGTGAATACTTTATTTTGTCAACTACCTCCCCCTCTTTCCCCTTCTTGAGGTTGGTGTATTTTTTGTGTCCTGAAAATCTAAGAGTTTGAATTTTACGTTTTAAATACAGACTGTTTTAATAGTGATTGACTTAATATTTGGTACCTAAATACATGTTTAAGTGCCCCAATGCCTTCCTTCACATGTTTTATTTTCAAAAATACTAAGAAAATGTTGGTGTTTTTTTTTCCAAAGTAATAATTTCTATATTTTTGAAAATTTTTGAAAATGCCTGTTCAAAATGAAGGTATATATATTTGTTTAAGTTCCAACCCAACTGAAGATATACTTTTAGAAAGAATTTGCATCTTGACATATATTCATTCCTTTTGTGATGTTGCTTGAATTGTAGAGCTTGACATATATATATATATATAGAAACTTTTGATAGCAAATTTAAATTTGTGTGAGAAAGTCTTATCAAACTTCATTTAATGTATTTCAGTCATGAAGACAATTTTCTTTCAGTAAGGGTTTAACATGAGGAACAAAACATGTCTCCTAAAAATAAATTTTCTTTCTCTACGTACTCCTGCTATTAAATAGTATTTAACTGAATGTTTTTATTAATCATGTTTTAATACATACTCAGCTTACTACAATGTTACACTGCTAAGCTGTTTTGCATTTAAGATATTGTGGGATAAAAGATACATATGATAAATGTGCCATGCACATGTGAAATAGAAGATATATAACATGTTATTTATTCATGTATAATTTGTTATACCAAAAATATTGGTATGTTTTATGTGATATGTTGTAAAATTTATTGTATTGTAAATAATCCAGAATAAACCATGATCTTATACATTTGTTTTAATTTATTATTAATTTCTTATTGAAAATTATAATACATGTATTTTTTCTTTACTGTCAGAAGACATCAGAAGCTGTTACTGTAAATTCAGAAATTATTGTGTGCATTTATTATTGCGATTTTCTCATATCAGACTAAAATGTGATTTTAATTTTTGCGATTTTGTAAAAAAATCATGTTTAATTCATATAAAAATTATTGCGATTATAACCTCGTTGCATTTTTCGCAATAATAAAAACATTGCAACAATTTCTGAATTTACAGTAATTAATTATCAAAAAGTCTCTCTCAGGTCAAGGATCACCTGGATGGGGTCATTAATCAGCTGTCAATTTCATCTTTAAAGACCTTTCAGCAACTGTAAATGTAAAGAACAGCAAAAAGTGTTGTTCCTTTGATATAAAGCTTTTTTTATTTGTGTTAATTGCCACTTTCAGTGACTTTGCCTGTATTATGTGGACACAGGTTTATTGAAGGAGGAGCTAAGCTTAGTACCTGGTTAGAGTCTAGGCATTTGGAAATAGACAGTCCTTGTCAAGTTTTAAAGATCAGAAACAAATGAATATTGTCACAAGCCAAGTTGAACTCACGACATCAGTGAACACTGCAGACTGACACCTTTCACACAGCTAGGCCATCACATATCTATAATCCACTTCATTTCTGTAATTTCCAAAACTGTATATTCAGATATTATTGTGATGTTTTTATTATTGCTAAAAAATGTGACAGGGTTATAATTGCAATAATTTAAACTCGCTTTTTTTGGTTTTTTTGTATGCATTAAACAGGATTTTCTCAATATTGCAAAAATAAAAATCGCTTTTTAGTCTTAAATAACAAAATCACAATAATAAATGCATGCAATAGTTTCTGAATTTACAGTAAATGAACAATGACAAAAGCCTTGGTGATCAAGTAGTGTTCTAGTATATCAACATCTATGTCACTGGTGGTACAGTCAAACTAGTAGTATTTGTAAAGGTTAGTTAACTGCTTGCAGACAATACTCATATCATAAAACATCTTGATATACTCAAACAATGAAAATGATCACCATAAAATTTAATGATTACTGTGGCAATCTATCAAAACAAGAACGAACACTGCCACTGCAAGTTTTTTAATAAATAATTGGATAAGTTGTGAAACAAGCTTATTTCCGTCTGAAAATTTGTTACAAGTTTTGCTATTTTGTATGCAAGGTATTGTTAATGTTCATGTTTATATATACAGCATGTGCAAATATGTAGGATAATCTGGACCATTTTTTTTCAATAGATTGGCCCACTTTTTGAAGTTGAAGTTGTTGGTAGTCATGATCAGTATGGTATGTAGGCTTGGCTTCGCCTTGATTTTTCTTAGATTTGACTCAGTTGACAATGTTAACAACCTGCATGCTGTATTGCCCACAAGGCTGTTGATTTATATTCAGGTAAATCTTTGGTAAGTATAGATTATCTGGTTTTGTACACATTGATATCGTAAAATACCAGACATGAGCCACAAGCTGAACCAAGTGAGTGCAGAAAACGAGACAAAAATCTTCACAATTGTGTCAAGCAGCTGATATTTTATGATATCTATATACAAAGAAAACCCGATTTTCTGTGTATCGTTCTGTTACTGGTCGTTTTCCTCTCCGTAAGACAGTTTTACCCTTTTCGAAAGCAAGCTTGTTAATATTTCTCACACTGTGACGTTGCTGAAAATGCCTGCTTGTTTTAAAGCCGAGATACAAAAAAAACGGAGTGACTGAGCAGGGTGATATAGGAGAAGGGAAGGAGGATAAATCTTGTTTATGCCATGCCAGAAAAAAATTGAGTATTTACAATAAGTAGTTTTTGAATAATAGAGAAAATGGGTGAGGGATATAAAAGAAATGATTTTACCAAAAACATAAACATCACATATCAACTTTTTGTTTTTAAAATTTCTTAGATATGTATTTTTTCAATCTATTATAACAGGGAAGTTGAAATAATATGCATTTTGTTCTTAAAAAAGAGAAAAATCACAAATTTACAAAATTGACAGCATGGTAAATTTGACATTCTAACATGACGTCCTTCAAACGCTTTGAGTACACACCCGTGGTAAAATATGAATATATTGCCAGTGCTGTTCCGATTGTACTCACTCCCACGTCATATGCTTTTTTATGAATGAGATACCCGACGTCATAGAACAATGACGATAGAATGTAAGCATTTTACGGGAAAATACACGCTTGTGAATCCGAAAATCATCACAAGGAAACATACACAAATGATGCTAAAATGTGGCAAAAGCCCTTTATTGTACATCATATAAGACATATAAATAAATTATCATTCAAATTCATCCAAAACTGTCTAAATACATTATTTTAAATAGTTTAAGCATGTCACTAATGCAGTTTGCTCCGTTCTTTTACGCTAGTTTATTAGTGCGTTTATTTATGGGAACGGCAAATATTTGCCTACACCTAGAGCGCTTCGATCCAAAAGAATTGCCGTATGTGTCCTATCAGAATCGAAATAATTCATGGGGGCTTGAATATATCTAGATTTTACCACGGGTTGTCCCTTTATGCCGATATTTTACCCCTCGCTATCGCTCAGGGGTAAAATATTTGTCATAAAGGGCCAACCCGTGGTAAAATCACGATATATTCAAGCCCCCATGAATTATTTCTTAATTATAAAAAGCATCAAAATATGATAAAACTTTCTTATATTAACACCTTTAATGGTACCTATAGTTTTTTAAGTTAAATTTTTTCAGATCGATACACTTCAATATGAAAAAAAGTTTAATTGCAAAACTGTAATTTTTTTCAAGATAATAGGCCAAAAATAGGTAAAAATTTATCATGTTGATGAAAAATGGGAAAATTATCAAAATCACTAATTTTCAAAGGACCGTAATCAAAAAAAGAAGTGCATTATTTTTTCTTCATTAATTATTTTTTTTACTGTCATATATAAACCCAAAAATCAGGTTAAGAAAAAAGTTTTTAATTCTAGAAATTTTTTATCTCCTCAGGTGCTCCGTTGAGGAATTTATGACGAAAAAAAGACTTTCCTGAATTTTATACCTTTCTAATATCTTAAAATATATGATTGTTAAAGTTCTAGAGTTTAGATTTACATTTAGTGATGGCATCAATGATTTTTATAACCTGTTAGACCGGATTCGTCAAATCGGAAATTAGTACGTCTACATTCCGACATCGGTAAACATTTTACTATCGCCATGGAAAGCAAAGGTCGACCGGCTTCTAAAAATCAGAAGAATTCCCTTGTTACAGCTTATCTTGTTGCTTATAATGTTGCTCAAATTCTAGGGTAAGCACTAGAAAGTTAGCGGCTTTTGACTATAGCTGTAAACGTTTAGAAAGAGGTATTTCGTTGGGTATTTACAGAAATATAAAGTTCCTATCATGTCTGTTGCTAAGCCTACAGGTTTTCCATCCGATTCTCAAAAACCTAGTCATAAAATATCGATAATTAGGGCCGTAAGATGCTATGGTTTCTCAGCTTGAGTTTTCTATGCGATAGGATACATAACGTTCAGAGATTCGATGGTGTGGTCCACAGTGGACAGGTGGATGTGGGGGACTAGCTATTTGTTTATCAAATTTTATCAAAGTAAAGAGGGGGGGATACACCAGTTTTGGAGGTAAATAGCTTACAAAACCACATATAATAATAATGTATCTACCTTTGAGGGGTGGTTTTAAGCTCAGGATTTCAGGGTTGACCCTTTGGGGATCTGGCAATTCTTTTTTTTCGAAATTTTGGGACTTAAGGATTATTTAAATGCGTGACTTCAGGATTTCGTGTTTTAAGCCTTGGTTTTCAGGATCATCACCCCTCCTACCCCCCTCAGTAAAGCTTTGGCAGAAATAGATTATTGATATAATTTCTTTTGTTTATGAGCATGATGAGATTCTTGACTGTATGACTGTGTTAGTCGACTTTATTAAGTGGGTCTCATTGGGGTCTATTAAGCGTGACACAGGTTTGATGAATTTTTTAAATGAAGTCTAGACGGACACGGGAAATTTAAAAAAAATGAGAATTGCTTACATACATACATGTCATAGTGTACAATTGTGACCGTGTAAGTGGGATACAGGCATCTAACAAAACAGATTAAGCAGGATACAGGAAACTGACAAAACAGTTTAAGAGAGATATATATGCCTATGGGAATCTGACAAAACAGTTTAAACTGGATCTGGGATCAGATTAAGCACCCAATGAGACCTCCTTTAAATTAATTACAAACTTTCAAATAACTTTTATTGACACATGATTGATATAATTTCTGATTCCTTTAAAAATATTTTGCAATTCCATAGATACTATAGAAAAAACTTGTTGCATACATTTGTCCGTCAGGGGTACTACTTGTACAACTAATTTTTATACGACCCCAAAAAAATTTTGGGATCGTATAATGGTATGATGTCGTCGTCGTCCGAAGACACATGGGTTTCCGGATAATAACTTTAGTTTAAGTGAATAGATCTTTATGAAATTTTTTCAGAAGGTTCAATACCACAAAATGAAGGTTGGGATCAATTTTGGGGATGATGGTCCCAACCGTTTAGGAATTAGGGGCCCAAAAGGGGCCTAAAACAAGCATTTTTCTAGTTTCAGGATAATAACTTGTGAACAAGTATTTCAATTGCTCTGAAATTATATCACAATGTTTAAAACCACAAGTAGAAGGTTTGGATTCATTTTCAGGGTTATGGGGCCAAAGTTTAGGAATTAAGAGCCAAAAAGGGGCCAAAACAAGCATTTTTCTAGTTTCCAGACAATAACATGTGTTTAATTGTTAGGATCTCTCTGAAATTGTACCACAACGTATCATATAACAAAGGGGAGGCTGGGATTAAGTTTTGGGTTAATTGCCCAAAATATGTAGGATTTAGGGGCCTATAAAGGGCCAAAAAGAAGCACGTTTCTAGTTTTCAAACAATCATGACGATAACTTGTGTTTAAGTCTATGGATCTCTCTGAAATTGTACTACAAGGTTCAATACTACAAAAGAAAGCATGGGATTGAGTTTGAGGGTTATTGCTCCAATGGGGGTTTCAAAAAGTGGGGGGGGGGGGGTTTGGGGATTTTTTGTTCACCATTTTTAAAGGGATTCCTTTTTTTTTCAAAATTTTTCAAATTTCAAATTTTGAAAAGTTTCAAGAAGAAATATTCAATTGCACAGTATTGTGCAATAGATTTGTTAGATCTTTGACCACATTAATTTTGTGACAAAAACCCATATTATGTAAAAAATTTGATCACAATCCAAATTCAGACAGTATCAAGCTTGAATATTGTGACCAAATTTGCCCCCACTGTTCAGGGTTCGACCACTGGGGGCGTATATAGCTGCGCCCTGCGGAGCACCCGTTTATTTACTTGAAGTAAAAAAAAATATACTTATATTTACTTTACTTATACAAGTGAATTTTATTTTCTTGTATAGGTAAAAAATTCTATAAGTGAAAAAGTCATCTGATCTTCATTTCTTAAGTTCTTAGGATTTCTTTGCTCTAATATAATTTTAATTTGTCTTCCCATTGCAGATGTTTTTACTAATCATTTAAGTGTAATTTCATTGACAATGAAAATCCCATTTGTCTGTTATCTTCAGAACACTGGTCATTTCCAACCCTTAAAGGAGCAATTTTTGAAGGCTTTGTGCAAATACTTAAGATCTTTGCTCAATCAGTTTCTTTGTTGATTTAATGAGATTAAACATTGAACTCTTATCAGAAATTATGAGCTTACCTGGAAAAAATCATTAAAGGCATGATTGTTCATCTCAAATCTTGAGAATTTTGGTGGGATTGTAATTTTTATACGACCGCAAAAATTGAAATATTTTGGTCGTATATATTGGTATCACGTTGGCGTTGTTGTCATTGTCGTCGTCGTTGTCCGAATACTTTTAGTTTTCGCACTATAACTTTAGTAAAAGTGAATCTATGAAATTTTAACACGAGGTTTATGACCACAAAAGGAAGTTTGGGATTGATTTTGGGAGTTTTGGTTCCAACAGTTTAGGAATTAGGGGCCAAAAAAGGGCCCAAAGAAGCATTATTCTTGGTTTTCGCACAATAACTTTAGTATAAGTAAATAGAAATCAATGAAATTCAAACACAAGGTTTATGACCACAAAAGGAAGATTGGGATTGATTTTGGGAGTTGAGGTCTCAACTGTTTTGGAATTAGGGGCCAAAAAGGGGCCCAAATAAGCATTCTTGGTTTTCGCACCATAACTTCAGTTTAGGTAAATAGAAATCTATGAAATTTAAACACAAGGTTTATGACCATAAAAGGAAGGTTGGGTTTGATTTTAGGAGTTTTGGTCCTAACAGTTTAGGAATATGGGACCCAAAGGGTCCAAAATTGAACTTTGTTTGATTTCATAAAAAATTGATTAATTGGGGTTCTTTGATATGCCAAATCTAACTGTGTATATAGATTCTTAATTTTTGGTCCCGTTTTCAAATTGGTCTACATTAACAATCACTGATTAAGGTCCAAAGGGTCTAAAATTAAACTTAGTTTGATTTTAACAAAAATTGAATCCTTGGGGTTCTTTGATATGCTGAATCTAAAAATGTACTTAGATTTTTTATTATTGGCCCAGTTTTCAAGTTGGTCCAAATCGGGGTCCAAAATTAAACTTTGTTTGATTTCATAAAAAATTGATTAATTGGGGTTCTTTGATATGCCAAATCTAACTGTGTATGTAGATTCTTAATTTTTGGTCCCGTTTTCAAATTGGTCTACATTAAGGTCCAAAGGGTCCAAAATTAAACTAAGTTTGATTTTAACAAAAATTGAATTCTTGGGCTTTTCTGATATGCTGTCAGAATCTAAACATGTACTTAGATTTTTGATTATGGGCCCAGTTTTCAAGTTGGTTCAAATCGGATCCAAAATTAATATATTAAGTATTGTGCAATAGCAAATATTTTCAATTGCACAGCATTGCGCAATTGCAAGAAATATCTAATTGCACAATATTGTGCAATAGCAAGAAATTTTCAATTTTAAGTTTATTAGACCATATTCATTCTGTCTCAACTATTCAGTCACAATCCAAATTTAGAGCTGAATCCAGCTTGAATGTTGTGTCCATACTTGCCCCAACCGTTCAGGGTTCAACCTCTGCGGTCGTATAAAGCTGCGCCCTGTGGAGCATCTGGTTTTCACTGGTATACATGGTAAGTAAATTTTTAAAAAAATTAGTGGAGATTATTCAAACATTATAATTTACTTATACATGTATCTAAGTATATTTTTTTTTACTTCTTCAAGTAAATAAAAATAATTTGTACAAGTAGTACCCCTGACTGTTTGTACTAGTTTCATTATGGTTAGTGAAATAGTTAATTCAACCTTTACACATGTTACACCTCTAAAACAAATATCTCAAACTCAATTTATGTCATATTAAAATCCATCCATACCAGACATGCCAGAAGACAATATCTGTATAAAATACTTTTATTACGCAAATATATAAATCACAACTTTTACCCTGGATTTGTGAAGTAAAAATTTTCTGATTATAACCTATAGTCTTTGAATCATCTAAGGTTACTTAGTTACATGACTAACTTTGATACTGTTAATTCTGAAATAAATGTGTGCATTTATCATCATGATCATGTTTATTATTGGGTTTTTTTAAAACATACATGTTAAAGATGGACAAAAATGCAAGATTAATTATTGCAAGTTTAGGATAATAAATGTATAACATATTAGAATACAAGTTCATATTACATTGTATTGCGATACACACCCAATCACATTCATTATATAAAAACCTTGCAATAGTTTCTGAATATACATGAGTCTCTACTGTCATCAATTGAAGTTTATTATGTGATAAAAAAATATGTTTATATTAATTTGATTGGCTCTCAATTGCAGATGGAGTGCTTTGGGCATATTATTAATAAATCATCTTGTGAAGAAGGGTACATATGTTGGACTGTATCAAGATGTATCTGTGTTACTCTATATATTCCAAACAGCTGCAGTTTTGGAGGTAAATAGCTTACAAAAACACTATATTGTTAATATTGATGTATCTACCTTAAATAGTATTCATTTGGGAAGAAGATATAACCAATTCTAAAAGGTTTTAGTATCAATTTAAAACCTCAATTATGGTGCAGACACTTGTATTTGTCAGTTGCATGATGACCTCTAATATCTCTTAAGGGCATCCGATACAGTTTCTCGATATAATGTCATTTTTATAATTTTGAAATATGTTGTAGGCCTTGGCGAGTTATAAAATAAAACACAAAATAAAACATAGGTCACCGTGCTTGTTTTCGAGAAAATTGAGGCTGAAAATTGGGGATTTGTGCAATTTTGTAAAAAAATTAGGCAATGTTATAAAATTTTTGGAGCAGATATTCTTCGTCGTAAATTATTAAGATCGGGTTCAATCTGAAGCTGTGATAAGTGGCAATAAAGAAAAAAATAATTCACTACACGAATAACTATAAAATTATTCAAGTCTTGCTTGACATTGCGGACCAGATGCTCAAAGTGGTATTTTTCTAAACCTAAAAAAATGAAAAAAAAACTGTTTCTGAAAATGTCATTTTTATCATTTTTCTGTATAAACTGCATTTTGTCATGCTTTCTCCAAATCTCAAATAAAAAATATAGGTCACCGTGCTGGATTCCATGATAATCGCGATTAATCCTAAAAAATTGCGTCACCCCTTTGTAACCTCAACGTTAGCGCTAAAGTGCACGACGTCGCTGGCAGACAATTTCGACGTTATCGCTTCAAATTACCGGCGACATTTTTCAGATGTATAAATATTGCTTGTAAAGTACTATCTATAAATTGGTAACATTGTTTTCGGAAGTAAAATCATGTGAATAACAAATACCTCTCTGTGTTTGTGGTCTAAGTGAAAACATCCCAAGAAAAGTTATTACGGACTGTTGATAATTTTTACGGCTTTCAAAAGTTAAAGACTCGGCAATTTAGAACATGACATACAGGTACATTTACTGTACACACTCGTATATTATTTCATACTGTATGATGACCTCTAGATGTTGTTATTTGTTTTGTTTTGTTTGGTTGGCTGCTGTTTCATTACACATACTCCTTAATATCCTTTAATTTACGTTTTTATCACTGAGAAAATCCGTTTTTGTTGATACGAATTTTAAAAAAGTTAGCGTCGATTGGACAGTAATCAAATTTGACGCTCATTGCAATTTGAATTAGAATTTACGCTAGGACGTAAAACATTTCGAATGCGAATTAAACTAATTCGAATTAGGTGTGAACTTAGCATTCTCCTGCAAACGGAACTTATTTTTTTTGTACATAGATTGCAGCACATAAATTATGCCGTTACTTTTCTCGTTTGAGTTGTTTAATTTCTGTGTCATGTTTGTCTCTTGTTGAGAGTTGTCTAATTGGCAATTATACCACATCTTCTGTTTTATGTGGTCAGAAAACAGAAGCAAAATCTTACAAAGGAGAATCTTCAATTTGCTAATGGATGCTTTTGTCCAGACAGAGAAACTATAATTTTGAAATGTTTGATTTGGCTAAAAAACGATTGAATTAATAGCGAGAGGACTGGATATATTACGATTAGTTGCGATTAAAATCATTCTCTCATAGCGTAATTTTATTGGTAAATAACTATTTATTTTTTTCACCACAGCGCGTATATAAAATACCGCATGTCCATTCCCCTGTCTGTCCTTTCGGACTTCTGGTTAATTAGATTTTTCAAGTGTACAATTCTTTCTATAAAACTGATATCGTATGGACACGTTGGAAAATCAGTGCATATCAACTATTCTTTAAAAGAGTTATGCCATTTGGAAATATTAATTGTATTGAAAATTGCATTGTATTTTCTGTCATTCCGTCATTTCTCTAATATATCTATAAAAAAAAATGAAGAAAAAAATAAACAGCTGCGCTTCGAGCGCATGATACGCCCTTCGTCTTATGAAAAAAAACCCAACATAATATATGTTTTTAAAATAACACGGGGGTTGTACGGGAATTCATGCTAGGTATATCCTGACTCATTCATTATTCTTGCTCAATAGGAAGTTTATATATCACAACATGTTTTATATGATCCCCAAATTGAAGCTCAATAAAAATTCAAGAACTCAAAAATGAATTAAAGAATCATCACCAAAGTATACAGATCGTAAGAATAATTTAACTAAAAAGCATGTGAAGTTTTATGCAATAATTATAGATAGTTTCTGAGATACGGCGCGACATGTGAACCCCCTACCCCTTTTTGTCATAAACTCAATAACTCTAAAATCAAATTCTGAATCATTTTCAAAAGTATATACAAATTTTTCAGAATTATATAACCAAGAAGTGTGTAAAGTTTTGAGCAATAGACATAAAACGTTTTCTAGATACAGCGCGAACTGTAAAAAAACTGTTCTAGTTACAAAGTCCTGTAACTCATAAAGTTCACCAAAAATGATACAGATCGTTTGACCATCATGACTGAAAAAAACAACCATGTTCAGTTTAATGATAATATGCTGTACCATATTTACGACGGACAGACGGACGCGGGCATTTTTATACCATTATGTCCCGTCAAAATTTTTTTGGGTGTATAAACATATTGTTTGCTATTGCCTTTTGTTAGATACACTACGTGCAACGTGGAGAAAATAGAAACTTTGTTCTTTTATAAAAGTTGTATCATTGTTTGTATTAGCGGCACAGAGGCGGATTTAGGGGGGAGAAGGGGGCCCGCCCCCCCCCTTTTTTGGAAAACATTTGGTTGCTTATATAGGGAATCACTGAAGCGTGACTGGAGCGGGCCCCCTCTTAGGTCAGTCAGTGGGCCCCCACTTATGAAAATTTCTGGATCCGCCACTGCGGCATACCATTATTTTTTTTACATAAATAAATTGAATAAATTGTTCAGAAAGAAAATTGACTTCTTCGTGTACATACATTTTCGGTATTAGTTTTAAAATATCATTGGTTTTCTGTGCTGTAATAAAAAATCGGATCCGGACCAAATCGTGGATGATGAATGATAATAAAATTTTAATTGACATGCATGATATTAGTAACACCAAAAGGGTCAGTCATCTTGAGATTGCTCACTATACGATATTTGTTGAAGATCTCAAAGAAACACTAATGTGTTTTATTTCTTATTATGTTATTATGTTATTACACTGTTATCCTGGTAGAATCAAATGCACTGACTAATATTAATGGCGTAGAAATTAGCATGCGGGAGAAACAGAAATTGGAGCATGGAAATTCCACATTACGTTTCTTATTACGGAAAATGACACGCATTACGTCCCGCAAAAAGTGACGTTTTGCGGGAATTCAAACGCTTAACGTCGCGCCAAGAGTTAACTCCCTTGAAACTGTATCGGATGCCCTTAATATCTTTTTTTTGGTTTTGTTATAAATTCATTTATACTCATGGATACCAATTTCCACAGACTCAGGTACAATTGTATCATCATGAATATATATGATTTTGTGAGTTTGCAAAGCACATAGTCATCATGGTCATACATGAACTTTTGAACTCATTGAAAATTCCACAAAAATTGGTATCCCATGAATAATGATTAATACACAGTAAGGAGATCTGGTATATATGATTGCCAGAGAAACAACTATCCACTATCATAATCATAGTTCAAATAACATGGGTATAGTAAGCTGAGATTAGCCCGGCCCCTGACATGGAAAATGATTTTATTACAAACAGCCTAATTTATGACAATTTAAATACTGTGGATTTATTGATATTCGTTGGATACTAATTTTCATGGATTTTGTGGGTACAGCCACAGGGGAACCACAAATTTAAATGTTCAACGAATAACAAATTTTGTAAAGAAATGAATGCAGACTTTGCCAAAACCATAAATTAAATATCCCAGAATACATGGAATATATGCAAATTTTCCTCAAACAACAATAATTGGTATCCCCGAATATAAATAAATCCACAATATCCACTTTCTTGACCATAGTTCAAATGATATCTGTTCAGTAAGCCTAGAAGCCTTAGAAGTCCTGACATGGAAAATGTGAAATAATTTATACAAACAGCCTAATTTATAACAATTCAATTAACGAATAACAAAAAAATGTCAGACATTACCAGCAACATATTTATCTTTTAACAGGTACTTAACTGTGCAGTAGGATTTGTTAAATCAAATGTAGTGCTGACTGGTTTCCAAGTGTTCTCTAGAGTTTTCCTCACATGGGGCATAGCTTACAGTGTCCCCTCAGTAAGTTTGTCAGGGTCCAGTTTTCAATTTAAATTATTATTGAGAAATGATGTAAATTTGACTGAAACCAAAAAGAAATTATTGCAGTAAATTGAACAGACCAAGGTTAGGGGACAAAAAAATCTCAAGATGGCAATCATATTGATGCTTTAAACTTGAAACTTTAGCTGTTTATCACTAAAATGTGAATAAAATTCCCAAACACAAATAGTTTGTACAAATCAACATTATTGATGTGATAGGGGATTCATTGAAGTCATAAAATATCAACTTGAACATGAAAGAGACAAATCAGAAACAACAAGAATCAGAGTACAAACAAACAAAAAAAGATATGTTCAGCCACAATAATAAAAATCTCTACAACAATACATCTTATCAAAGAAAACAATAATGAGAAAACAGTAAAGATAATTCTCTATGTAAATATATATATCATATGGGTAAATAGTCCATTTGCCAATTACCGATTTGATTCTGTTATTACACACTTTTTAAACAAATTACTTCCCTTTGTCAATCGTAGACTGGTTCCATACCGGACAAAATTGGCTATTGCCAATGCAAAGTATGATGAATTGAAAGTGATGTATCGGTGGTTTAACTAATTTTTCATAAAAAATAATTTTTGATGTCAAAAGAATTTAGATAAACAACAAATTAATGTAATTAAAAGATTTGAAAACCTTAAAGATTACTCACATTACGCACAGGTAAATTTGTTCGTTCTGCTAGCTCCATTATAAATGAAAATTAATGTCCCTCATAAGGGAGACAACTGAAAGAGGGATCTCACATTACAGGGTCAATAAAAGGAATTCGCAAATAGCCTATTACTCATAAATAAAACTGCATAGGACATGCTCCAAGTGAAAAAGTATGCAAATCTTTTATATTTATTTGTATATTTGCCTTTCCAGACTACAACAAAGCTAATATAGAGGTCACAAAGGACTATATTACGCATTCAGTATTTACTAACGGGTCTAAAATAAATTCAACAGGGCATTTCATTATAATAATAATATATATGAATACTTGATAATATAAATACTCAATGACAAACGAAGGTCAGCTGAAAACTCTGATTTTACTGTAACATAATGCTGAATGGGAAGTTTCTAAATAAATTTCTCAAAATTTCATTTAAAAAAATTTGTGACATAAAATCTTTATTCAAAAATTTTTTTTTAACAGGTACAGAATAACATTGGCGTATGTATGTTTTTATCAGCCTGGACATTGACGGAGGTCATTAGATATTCATTCTATCTATTTGCATTAATTGGAGAAGTTCCATACATCATACAGTGGTGCAGGTACTCATAGTTTAAAAATACCTTCGAAAATTTTAGGAATCAACATTGAAACTATTTTCATGTGGAAGTTCCACACATAATACAGTGTTACTTTTGGAAAAATTCTATGTTGTTACATTTTTGCAAGCATAAATACTTTTAAAAACTACCTTCTAATTTATCCATGAACTGAAATATTGAAGAGTGACTGATCAACACTATAACTCCTGTGTATTTTTTAAAGCACATCATGCACATGTGAATTATCACTGTTGCTAGGTCTCAAGGAGTATATTTTTTTAGATATTAGAATTCTTGAATTAGTTATTCTTTTTATTACATTGACTTACATGACTTTAAATATAAATGTATATGTTGCATTTTGCCTGAACTAGTGCACATTTTTGTTAAGGGGCCAGCTGATTCCAGCCTCCGGTTGAGGGATTTTTTCACTGTGTTAATGCCCCATCAGTGGTCAGAATGTTGTCTCTTTGAAGTATTCTCCATTGCCATTCTCAATTTTATTCTTTATACTTCATTTTGATACAATATCATTGGCAATATATTGACTATACCTATTGCTATATGAAGTCAGAGGAATGGAAATATAGGCAAATGTGCCAAATTTCCAGCTTTATGGGAGGTTTTGACCTGAACCTTATAAAACTCAATTCCTGTGGATTCATTTATTTCTGTGGGTATCAATTTTGTGGATTGAGAAAAACATGCATTTTCTTGGATATTTGATTTCGTGATTTTGTGAAAGTCTGGATACAACCTTATAGAAAATTTGTTATTTATTTGAACATTTAAATTCGTGGTTTACCTGTACCCACTATATCCACGAAAATTAGTATCCACCGAAAAATAATGAATCCACAGTATTTAGACTTAACACTTAATAAAAAGGCATTCAGAACAATTAAAAATATTTCAACACATGCATACTCATTGAAAACCAAAGAAAAAAGTATGTATTAACATTTCTGTTTTCTTTCCAGATACACCTTTTTTATCATCTTATATCCAGTAGGTGTGACTGTAAGTATATATATTTTATTTGGGATTTAGATCTGGGGTAAATATCTATGAAACAGCAACCCAATGACAACCAGATGCTCCGCAGGGCGTAGCTTTATACGACCGCAGAGGTTGAACCCTGAACGGTTAGGGCAAGTATGGACACAACATTCAAGCTGGATTCAGCTCTAAATTTGGATTGTGATTAAATAGTTGACACAGCATAGGTTTCTGACACAGAATGAATGTGTTCTAATGAACTTAAAATTTTTTGTTTCTCTTAGAGCAATTCACTATGCTGTTGAATATTAATCCTCTCAAAAAAATGTTTGAAGAAATTTTCTTTTTTATTTATGAAATTTCAAATGAGAAAAAGTGAACCCAATTTTTTTAATCACATCCCCCTTTCCCTTATTCCAAAACTAATCTCAATTAAAATTTCTAATGGAGTTTGCAACAATAACTACTCATTTAAATACATCATAAAATATTAAGATGTAAAAAAACTGCTTGTTATCACTGAATGGTAAAGATTATTTTAATTTATCAGTTGGTAGTAAAAAGTGAATATACATTGTATATTGTATATAACAAAGATTTAAGTTGATTCTGGACAAAGAAAGATAACTCCAATTAAAAAAAAATCTTGCTATTGCACAATATTTTGCAATTAGATATTTCTTGCTTACTATTCTGGACAAAGAAAGATAACTCTAATTAAAAAAAAATTTGATATTTCACAATATTGTGCAATTAGATATTTCTTGCCATTGCGCAATACTGTGCAATTGAAAAGACTTGCTATTGCACAATACTTAATATAATAATTTTAGATCCTGATTTGGACCAACTTGAAAACTGGGCCCATAATAAAAAATCTAAGTACATTTTTGAATTCAGCATATCAAAGAACTTCAAGATTTCAATTTTTGTTAAAATCAGACTAAGTTTAATTTTGGACCCTTTGGACTTTAGTGTAGACCAATTTGAAAACAGGACCAAAAATGAAGAATCTACATACACAGTTAGATTTGGTATATCAAAGAACCCCATTTATTCAATTTTTGATGAAATCAAACAAAGTTTAATTTTGGACCCCGATTTGGACCAACTTGAAAACTGGGCCAATAATCAAGAATCTAAGTACATTTTTAGATTCAGCATATCAAAGAACCTAACTGATTCATTTTTTGTCAAAATCAAACTAAGTTTAATTTTGGACCCTTTGGACCTTAATGTAGACCAATTTGAAAACGGGACCAAAAGTTAAGAATCTACATACACAGTCATGACAGTTAGATTCAGCATATCAAAGAACCCCAATTATTCAATTTTGATGAAATCAAACAAAAGTTTAATTTTGGACCCTTTGGGCCCCTTATTATGTTGGGACCAAAACTCCCAAAATCAAACCCAACCTTTCTTTTATGGTCATAAACCTAGTGTTTAAATTTCATAGATTTCTATTTACTTATACTAACGTTATGGTGCGAAAACCAAGAAAAATGCTTATTTGGGTCCCTTTTTGGCCCCTAATTCCTAAACTGTTGGGACTTAAACTCCCAAAATCAATACCAACCTTCCTTTTGTAGTCATTAACATTGTGTTTAAATTTCATTGATTTCTATTTACTTAAACTAATGTTATTGTGCGAAAACCAAGAATAATGCTTATTTGGGCCCTTTTTTGGCCCCTAATTCCTAAACTGTTGAGACCAAAACTCCCAAAATCAATCCCAACCGTTCTTTTGTGGTCATAAACCTTGTGTCAAAATTTCATAGATTTCTATTAACTTAAACTAAAGTTATAGTGCGAAAACCAAGAAAATGCTTATTTGGGCCCTTTTTGGCCCCTAATTCCTAAAATGTTGGGACCAAAACTCCCAAAATCAATACCAACCTTCCTTTTGTGGTCATAAACCTTGTGTTAAAATTTCATAGATTTCCATTCACTTTTACTAAAGTTAGAGTGCGAAAACTAAAAGTATTCGGACGCCGGACGACGACGACGACGACGACGACGACGCCGACGCCAACGTGATAGCAATATACGACGAAAATTTTTTCAAAATTTGCGGTCGTATAAAAAGGCATAGTTTAGTGGTTTTTGTTTGTTTATGTGGTTTATAAGTGTTTCTGGTTTATCGTTTTTTATATAGATTAGACCATTGGTTTTCCAGTTTGAATGGATTTATGATAATGCTTTACTTTTACAAATTGAGACTTGGATAGAGAGTTGTCTCATTGGCACTGATAACACATCTTCCTATATCTATATATAGCTATAGACATGAATGAGGGCAACATATAGTATTCCACAATAGACAAGTGTCTTTACAATATGTGTTGCTGTATTAGTCTATTAAAGATGTAAACAAATTTGAAAGAGAGATCTGCCATTAACAATGAATTCTCCAAATAGCGAAAAACATTTTTATATGTGAACGAGTGAATAGATTCTTGTAAGGATGAAACTACCAAGCTTCCCCCTTTTTGTTCTTTTCATTTGGTTTCCATTGTCCTTCTTGTTCATTATCTCTTACAACAATATTTTTTGAAACTAGTGGGCCAATTACAATCAAATAATCTGCAAGACCAGATCTGGAAATAAATCAACATTGCCAGAATTATCAATAGGAGTAAAAAGGAAAAAGAGAAAATGTAAACAGAATTTTTTTCAAAAATTCATGATGAAAAAAAGTGCATATTTTTGTCTTCAATGTTCAAATTCACATAGATCCAGGTGAGCAACGAAAGTTTTTTTTTTAGCATATGGCCACGGTTTTTTAATTTGTTGGTTTACGGATTTTCTCCATGAAAAAGTCGGGTCGGGCGGTCGGGAAAAAAATAAAAAAAATATCTTTCAAGACAGAAAACTGATATGCAAAATAAATATATATTTCACCTTTCTATAATAATATGTTTGTTATCCTATTTTGTCATCATTTCTTAAATTTTAGTTTAATGAAATATTATTGCTCAGTTGTAATAAAAATTGCATGACATTGCCTAATAATTTCCCGTAAAAAAGGGGGTGCACGGACAAAGACGTAATTAAATTTCATAAAGGAAGACAAATTCACATAGCTCTTAATCAATTCCAGAAAACTTGGTGAATAATGATCTTCAAGAACGAAAACTGATAAAGAAATAAATGTAAAAGCGTGGTAAGAAAATAATTTTCAACACACGCGTCAAAAACGTAATAGACTCGTCCACTGGAAAAAATGAGAATATCGGGTTAATCTGTTGTCACGCATTCCCGTTTTTATCCAAATGGACGAATTTTTTTATTATCTATGAAACAAGAAAATTTTAAATGATCTGTTAATATTCAGTACTTTAACTTGATGTCCTGAACTTCCACCTGTCCACATTTGGACAAGTCTATTTCTATGAGAAGATGCATCTTACGGACTGTTGACAAATAAGAGAAACGAACTTATTGTGTAATTGGTTTTAAACACGGGTTTCGTTCCACAAAAATATTTGTCCAAACGACATGTCAAGGCCATTAATAATTGATTTATCTATTTTTAGAAACGTAAACTGGAAGTTTCATTTTTTCACAACAGAAAGTGTTATCAATTCTGTTAGTGATTAATGCATTTCATTTTATAAAAAAAGGATAATTTATTTATTTTTCAGGGATAATGAATTTGTTAGGGTCGGCGGGAATGAAAAAGCATGAAAAGTCAATTTTATTTTTATTCTGGAAATCGGCAAAATCAGGTCGGCGGATTCGTAAACCAACAAATTAAAAAATCCTGGCCTATGTTTAGAGCTTTGTTCCATATATGTCATATATGTAGAGTACCAAAATGTTCATAAACAAACATACAACAAAAACCAGTTCAGGAAAAGCACTTGTTTACTTATTTTATGTTTAATTCAAGTTGTATTAGTTTACATTCTTAAATACATGACAGTATTTACCTATAGGTGCCTCGATGACTGAGTGACCTTAATAGTTCTACTATCATGACTATTGTATCACTAGCTATAGCTTGTCAACACTAAGGGTGTTAGTTCAAATCCCACATGTGATAGACAGCCAGTTTCCTACTGAAGGTCCTAACTTAGTTCTCTATGGGCACTCTGGCTCCCTTTACCAATAAAAACTGACCGCCATGAAATACCTTATAGTGGTGTTGAACACCAATCAATCAATCAATTTATTAATGATTGTGAATTTTTAATTTCAGGGAGAATTGCTATCAATTTATGGAAGTCTAAATGAGGTGGTTGAGAAAAAGTTGTATTATCTAGAATTACCAAATAGAGCCAACATAGCATTCAACTTCTATTATTATTTAATATTTACCATGCTGATGTATATACCAAGTAAGTATTGTTTGGGGTTCAATAGAGGGGAATTAGGTAGTACCAAATGCATTCAACCTAGAAAAAATTCTATTTCTAAAACTTTTTAAAATTTCTTACTTTAATTTATTGATACATTGTTTGACCTGATCAGGTCAGGTATCGAGAGAAATTATTACTGCAGGTTTATTAATATTCATGGATATTTTTGGGTATGGTTAATATAAACAATGAATTTAAAGGTTCAACCAAATTCAAGTTTTTTATATATGTAAAGCTTATATGGGGAATTTGGCAAAATCAAGAAATCAAATATCCATGAAGCTTCAATTATTCTTCTCTTATTTCTGACAAATTTGTTGCCACGAAAATAAATGAATCCAGTTTTTGTACTGATCAGATATTGTAAGGTGAGGAAACAAAGAAACAAGTACATTATACCTATTTTCAAAACAATTTTCATTGCATTTTAGCACAAAATAATAAGGTGACTGCATGTTATATCAACTTGTGATCTCTGTACCAGATTCAATACAAGCAATACTTATTTCTTGAATAGATTTCTCAGGTTTTATTTAATATTATATTTTTTTTTTTATTTTTCAGTTTTTCCACAGTTGTATTTCCACATGGTAGCACAGAGGAAGAAAGTCATTGGTGGAAGAACAAAATCAGACTAAATTGTTTTATATGACTTTGTAACATTTGAAACATCACCATTTTTTAAAATTTCATATAAAAGATTTATTTATAGTTTTAATTCATCATTTTTATATGACAAAGAAACTATAATCAGTATTAAAATTGATCAAGTCAATCTCTGCAGTGCATGTTTATCCTATACATTTGTATTTGACTAGAATGTCATCTATATAAAATTATGTGGTATGATTGCCAATGAGACGAACTATCCATCAAAGTTCAAATAAAGTGGATGTAAGCAATTATTGGCCTCCATATGCCCTTTTAAACAATGAGAAAAACCCATACCTTAGCCCAAGACATGAAAAATATGAAACAGTTCAAATGAGAAAAGTAACGGTCTAATTTATAACAAAACAGTTTATGAAAAAACTAGAGGCTCTTAAGAGCCTGTGTCGCTCACCTTGGTCTATGTGAATATTAAAGGAAGCAGATGGATTCATGACAAAATTGTGTTTTGGTGATGGTGATGTGTTTGTACATCTTACTTTACTGAACATTCTTGCTGCTTAAAATTATCTCTATCTATAATGAACTTGGCCCATTAGTTTCAGTGGAAAATGTTAGTAAAAATTTACAAATTTTATGAAAATTGTTAAAAATTGACTATAAAGAACAATAACTCCTAAGGGGGTCAATTGACCATTTCGGTCATGTTGACTTATTTGTAAATGTTACTTTTCTGAACATAATTGTTGTTTAAAGTTTATCTCTATCAATAATAATATTCAAGATAATGACCAAAAACAGCAAAATTTCCTTAAAACTAACAATTCAGGGTCAGCAACCCAACAATGGGTTGTCCGATTCATCTAAAAATTTCAGAGAAGATAAATGTTGACCTGATAAACAATTTTACCCCATGTCAGATTTGCTCTAAATGCTTTGGGTTTTGAGTTATAAGCCAAAAACTGCATTTTACCCCTATGTTCTATTTTTAGCCATGGCGGCCATCTTGGTTGGATGGCCGGGTCACCAGACACATTTTTCAAACTACTAACCCAAAAGATGATTGTGGCCAAGTTTGGATTAATTTGGCCAAGTAGTTTCAGAGGAGAAGATTTTTGTAAAAGATTACTAAGATTTACGAAAAATGGTTAAAAATTGACTATAAAGGGCAATAACTCCTAAAGGGGTCAACTGACCATTTCAGTCATGTTGACTTATTTGTAAATCTTACTTTGCTGAACATTATTGCTGTTTACTGTTTATCTCTATCTATAATAATATTCAAGATAATAACCAAAAACAGCAAAATTTCCTTAAAATTACTAATTCAGGGGCAGCAACCCAACAACGTGTTATCCGATTCATCTGAAAATTTCAGGGCAGATAGATCTTCACCTGTTTAACAATTCTACCCCTTGTCAGATTTGCTCTAAATGCTTTGGTTTTTAAGTTATAAGCCAAAAACTGCATTTTACCCCTATGTTCTATTTTTAGCCATGGTGGCCATCTTGGATGGTTGGCCGGGTCACTGGACACATTTTTTAAACTAGATACCCCAATGATGATTGTTGCCAAGTTTGGTTTAATTTGGCCCAGTAGTTTCAGAGGAGAAGATTTTTGTAAAAGTTAACGACGAAACCGGACGCCGTATGCCGGACGCCGGACGCCAAGTGATGAGAAAAGCTCACTTGGCCTTTAAGGCCAGGTGAGCTAAAAAATGAGACAGACAGGAAACAAACAACATCCACTGAACTACAGGCTCCTGACTTGAGACAGACAGGAAACAACAACATCCACTAAACTACAGGCTCCTGACTTGAGACAGATACATAAAGATTTCAGGGTTGAACATTCTTCTTGCCAATTTCAACTTGAAAGGTAACCTACTCCTCACTGCTTTTATGTAAAGTGCTCTGTCAGCAGGGAATTTATAAGATGGAAGCAGTTCGCAAGTTGAGGTGTAAAGGTCATATAGATCATTTTTACAGGCATGTAACAAGTCTTTCTCACTGGTCAATGAATCTGAAGGGGGAAATATTTTTTTACAGAATTACACTTGAAATAATCCACCACTCTTCTGTTTTGCCCTCCTTTTAATATATGTTGAGGTAACATTTCCATTTGTTGAAGAAGTGTTGAAGACATAATTACATGATAGGTGTGTTTACAAGTAGATGGTGTCTGTCGAAAAATGGCAGCAATGTTCTTCTGTCAAACTTCATTGGAAATATTCCTTTTTCATTTGAATGATTGATTAATAAATTATTTAATTTTAGATGTAACGCATCTTCTGATTGGCTGACGTTATTTTGTTATGAGCCCATAGACATAATTAAGTCATGTGACCGTGACGTCATCAACGTTTTTTCATGGTTTTCTACGGTTTAAAATGGAATTTAGAATTAAATTATAAAAAATGGCTTATATTTTTTCTGTCTATTCGAAATAACATAAAAAATGTGGTGCACACTGTTAGATAACCCGCTACGCACGTTATTCAGTGTGCCCCAAATTTTTTATGTTATTTCTTCATAGACAGAAAAAATATTACAGTCATTCCTTAAATATATTTGTCCAGTGGAAATATTTCATTGATACTCAAGACTTATCAATTCACCAGGAGAAATTAATGCATGGCTGCCACAACATGTCTGAATTCTGGTTGATCAATTTTCAAATTTCTTTTCCACAAAAGAGTAAAGACTACAATCTTTTATACCTTTCAAATCATTTAAAGTATAGTGTATTCATAAGTACAATCAGTTCGGTATGTACGGGAACCACAACTTTGTCATAGCAAACAAAACACTTTTAATAAATTCTTAAAGAATGCCTTCTTGGCTATGTCAACCTTTAGCTATTTCTATCATCAGTATTGTTTTTGTCATATAAAATAGAGAATGGAAATGAGGAATGAATCCAGAGACAATGAACAGCTGCGCCATGAGCGCATGATACGCCCATCGTCTTGTGTGTAAGGTTTATGCAATAATCAGAATAGGTTTCTGAGATACAGCGTGACATCTGAAAATCCCCCTTTTTTTAACAAAAAACTCGAAAATAAAATTTTGAATCCTCACCAAAAAGTATACAGATCTTTAAATTAATATAACTAAGAAGTGTGTAAAGTTTTAAGCAATAATCTTAAATTGTTTTTGAGATACACACTATTACTGCCAAAAAAGGACGTCACACAAAACTAACAGATACAAATGAACCAAAATTATAAAAAAACACAAGACTAACAAAGTTTATAGGTTTTTGACTTGGGACAAGTGCAAACATGGGGTTAAACATGTTTTTGATTTTTTTTTTAGTAACAAACCTCCCCCTATACCTCTAGCTAATATGGAATAAACAAACACATAACGAAAAACTAACAGCTTGTAAAGAATAAATACATCCCTAGCTACTTTATAGATTTGAGGGTTCAAGGGTTAAATCAAACATAAAAAACAATTTAACAATTTTATTTAATAATCTAAAGCTTATAAAATCTAATACTTTGTATACAAAACAAATGTGCTTTCAGCACACTAATAATATATGTTTAATTCTACATCACCATGGCAACACATAGAAGGATTTTAAATTATGATTCAAAGGTCAAATCTTATAAATGTTGACCTTTGTACAATTAAATTTATGTATAAAACATGAACTTTGGTCTTTTACACATACACAAAATTGTATCTCAAACTTAATTCTGGTCAGCAGTGTATGTAAGTATTAAATAAAAAAAATATTACCCTGATAGAAATGCAAATAATTAAAAAGTTTATAGAAAATTTAAATGACAAGTATACTACTCCTCATGTGCTTCAGGCTTTTATTATTGAAAAATGTGTTAGTGTTGTATTTGATCCTGACTGTCTTGTCAAAATTTAAAATCTTACAAAAAACACAAATTTACAACTCTAGCATTAGCACAGTCACATAAAAAATGATATAAATTTCTGTACACTTGAACGGTATATTGTACTGAAACAACATTTTTACAGATTGTCATTACAAAATACAATTTATATAAAAAAATTGATAATCATGGTATAAATATATGTAATATATGTATATATATTATATGTATATGAATATTTATATCAATTAGAAATCATAATTATAAAATACCAAATACAACATTGATGTATTTATCTCAAAATCAACTCTTCAAAAAGACCAAAAACTCATTTTTCAATATGTATTTCAATGTTCTAAAATCAATCAAAAGTCTTATATATGTATGCATAAGGTTGATTTTTATCCAACACAGCTAAGGGAGCTACCATTTGATTTTTATGGGGGGGGGGGGGGGGGCTAGGATGAAAAATTTTGTCCTGCATTTTTTTTTTAGCTGTGTAATCTCTGTCCTGCCTTTTTATTTTTCACTCTGTGAATCGGTCCTGCCTTTTTTTTTATAGTTTTATCCTGACTTTTTTTTACCGAAATTGTCGTCCTGTCTTTTTTTTTTTGCAAGTGTCTCATCCTGCCTTTTTTTTTTACTCAAAACTCCTGTCCTGCCTATTTTTTCAAATTTCATCCTAGCCCCCCCATAAATATCAAATGGTAGCTCCCTAAATCTATAAATCTATAAATTTATAAAAAATTTGAATGATACCATAGATATTAAGTAACATGATTGCTTGGGACTTTCAATTAAAAAAAACTTCTTATGGCATAAATCACAAAATCAGTGTAAATTAAATAGATATAAATTGATATAGATAAGTGACAGCCATATTTATAAAATATAAAAAAATATTATTTCTAAATAACCCGGTATCATGGTAAGCAAAATTTAACATCATGTTGTTTTATTTTTTGTAACAAAATTCACTACAAATACACTGGCATCTAGAGGTACATTACACAAATATCAGACTTAGAAGACATTCTTCTAATGCATTAGTAATCCTGGTTGAAGGAAATTGTATTATGTTTGAATGATCTCCCATTTACCAGAAAAAAAATTAAACAGCATGTTTGTTCCTTTTCTAGATGCCTGCGGCAAAAGATTTGAAAAAAATACATTAAATTTGGTATTAAACTTGTGTTTTCATTTTAAAAAATCCTTTAAATTGGTGTGCTATGAATAAATATACTAGCTTTTACACAGTGTAAATACAAATGCAGTGCTTGTTAACATTTTTAATCTAAGTAAATAATAAACAGCATATACAATATAACAGTATATGTATTTTCTATCCAGAATTGAATGCATCTCTTTTGTATGAAGGACATGTAAAATTGTACCGTTATCTCAAACAGCAGAAACATATTTAATGCCCTAATTGAAATCTCCCTGAGCAGAACACTACTTTTCTTTTGATTTCTGTGATTTTAATACAATTGTCTTGAATTTGGCACAAATTGACCTAAGGTCCGTCATAAAACAATCATCACTTTTCATTTGTGACATCAAAATAAATTACTGTTGATTCAACATTATTCATGTGATACCACTTTTTGTGGGTTTTGTGGGTACAGGAACCATAAAATACAAATATTCATGCAATGAATGACAAAATTTCTATAGATTTTGTGTGCAGAGATTGGAATAACCATGAAATCAAAAACCCACTAAAATGCAAATTTTCCTCAATTCACAAAAAATTGATATCCCACGAAAATAAATGAATCCACAGTAAGTACATTTGTAGAGTAGATTTACAGGTTGGTGTGGCCAAATATTCATTATGACCTTGAATTACCTTGACAATGAATATTTGTATACTAATTCTAGATTTGCAGCTTACAGAAATGTTATAAAATATACCTCTATGGTCGGGTTGTTGTCTCTTTGATACATTCCCGATTTCCATTCTCAATTTTATCTAACTTAAAAAGGAACAAAATCAAGCATCATACAAATATGTTAAGTCTTTTACACTTGTAAAAAAGATGCACTCATTTCAGGATTGAAATCATTTCATCTCAACTATAACAAACAATACTGATCATGGACATTAGGTACCATTGTCAATTATTCTATTTTCTTTTGTCTTCCTTTGAAATCATCCATGGAGTTTGATGCACCAAAATATAAACATATCAAAGCCAGCACTTTGGTTGGAACCACTCTGTAAAAGACAAAAAAAATAATTATAATACAAATTAAGAGCCTAGATCTTTAGGATGGTACCTCAAACCAGTGTGATTAAGTCATCCACCTTAGATTAGATGTTGAATGCACATATATAAGTATCACATGTGCTTGAAACATTGTACCTTGATTCTCTTACTTTTTAATTGTTATAAAGGAAGCCAGTATCTTTAAACAAGAGGCTATATAAAAGAGCCTATGTTGATCATCTGGTGAGATCACAGGCTCTTGTCTCAGAATGTATTTTTTTCTTTATACCTTAATATGAAAAAAATATTCTGAGACAAGTGCCTGTGGGTGAGATGGATAATTTCAATATTAATATGGACAAAAATGTAATTCATGACTAAAATATCTTTTTTGTTCATCTTGTATTGCTCATAATTTTTACTAATATAATACAAAAATACCAATTCCAAAAATTGGTAAAAAAAAATGTCATATACAGTGTAGTTTTATAATAGCCACTATCAGGAGTCTTCTAGCTGACCAAGTTGGCTATGATGACCTATTTGTAGATCTTGTCTTGCTGATCATTCTTCGCTGATTAATGTTTCGTAAGGATTTGAAGTTAAATTTCAGTTATGTTGTTTAAATTGTAGATCTTGTCTTACTGATCATATATGATAACAAATTGTACCCTTTTGGTCTTTTCAGAAGTTGTAAAGAGATGTTATGCGACTAATCCCAAATGGAAAGGTCAAATCTCTTAGGTCAAATTGTACCAAGGTTGCCTTAATGACCCAAACATTTTTCATTATAAACGATTCCTGTACATATAAGGGTTTTAGAGATATCTCAAAAAAGAAGTAAGGTCAAAGGTCAAGGTCAAACTTTAAATTGCTTTCAAGCACACTTAATTAAAGCCTTGAAGATCAGGTCAAAAACACATAATTTGCTCCCTGGGACATTTCCCTTTGACCTTGTGGTTGTTGTCAAAGTCATTAGTCCAAATTTTATTGCTGACGACCCCATTGGCCTAGGACCTTTGGTTTGATAGTTATAGCTAAATTTGACTTTTCAGAAACAGTTAACAGGGGTTTTGCCCCTTACAGCAAGGTAATATTTCTTCAGTCAAATTGAGGGGGGGTGGGGTAGGGTAAGGAGGGGTCCTGATCCTCAAATCGCGGGCTTAAAAACACAAAATCTTGAGGTCCCAAAATTTAAATAAATTTAAATTCTTACATCCTGAAATTCAGAAGAAGAATTCCCGGATCGCAAAAGGGTCAATCCAGAAATCCTGAGCTTAAAAACACCCCATCCTGGAGTCCCGATAAAGGTTCTATCCCCCTCCAAACTGTAACAAAGTCACGTTTTAAGGAGCCAAACATTTCAGTATTCAAGACTCCTGAAAGTATAATGGTTTCTGAGAGTTTCTGTTAACAAGGTGTAAGGTCAAGGTAAATATTATATGAATAACACATAGCTGAGAGGGTGATAGAGCAGATTGTTACCCGAGAAAACATTGTCAACCGCGGCGCAAGCCAAGGTTGACAATGCTTTTTCAGGGGGTACTAATCTGCTCTATCACCCTCTCAGCTATGTGTTACTTAATTGATTATACTGAATGTTCTACGATTAATGTCTTTTACAGATTAATTTTATTATAAAAGTATTTTCTATGACGTCACGAAAAAATAACAATGGTATTAGAAAAAAAACCACTAAAGTGAAGATGTTGTTTTATTATTTTATTTTGACAGTCAAATAATAAAATCTGAGCCTAAACGTAGAACTTTAAGGCATTGCATTTAATTGCTTGATGTAATCTCAATTCATTGTCCTTTAAATTATCGATTTTTGATTATCGAGGGTAACATTAAATAACAATGTCACCATCTCAGCCATGTGATAGAGTAAATTAACACCCTCATATTAGCCAATCAAAATATTGCATTTTAACGTGAAGCATAATAAAAACAATTGAAATAATGTATAATAATAAGAAATAAAGTAAGGTCTTTCCCTTTTGAAAAAGGAAAGACCATTATAAATAATATATATGATTTATCTTGATAACATATATAACAAGAGGCTGTCACAACGACAGCAAACCGGATTTATTAACATTTATTTGTGTCCTGGCAATATCACAAGAACCATAACTGATGAATGGTGAAAGTGAAAATCGTCAATATCAAATTTGACCTCCATTTTGTCATCAGTATCAACATATTAAAATTTGAAAACTTAGATTGAATGGTTCATGAGTAAATGCAACAACGTGAATGGAAATGCCATTTTACGATCTTTCAAGAACCATAACTCCTGAACGGTAAAAGTCAAAATCGTCATTATTGAACTTGACCTCTATTTTGTCATCAGTAACAACATATTAAAATCTCAAAAGCTTTGGTTGAATGGTTCATGAGAAAATGCACGGACACGACGGGAAACACCATTTTTCAATCTTTCAAGAACCATAACTCCTGAACGGTAAAAGTCAATATGGTCATTATTGAACTTGACCTCCATTTTGTCATTAGTAACAGCATATTAAAATTTCGGAAGCTTTGGTAGAACAGTTCATGCATAAATGCACAGACATGACTGGAAACTCCATTTTTCAATCTTTCAAGAACCATAACTCCTGAACGGTAAAAGTCAAAATCGTCATTATTGAACTTGACTTCCATTCTGTCATCAGTAACAACATATTAAAATTTGGGAAGCTTTGGTAGAACAGTTCATGTGTAAATGCACGGACACGACTGGAAACTCCATTTTTTAATCTTTAATCGCCATTATTGAACTTGACCTTCGTATAGTTGTCAGTAATAACATATTAAAATTTTAAAAGCTTTGGTTGAACGGTTCATGAGTTAATGCACGGACAACATTTGATTGCCGCCCGCCCGACCGCCCGGCCGCCCCGCCGTACATCCCCAAATCAATAACCGACATTTTTGTCACAAAAATCCGGTTAATATAGTTTAAAATAAAATAATTAATAAAATAATAACTTTTTTTTCAAATTTCATCATTGTGATAAATATGAGTCACATAGAAGCAATAGTTGGTATCTGCTTGACTGTTGAGGCAGTTACCAAGTTTTCAATATTTATAGATTATCGTTGATCATCTCAACGAGATTGGTTTTCTCGCTTGAGCTGGTACAGCGAAAGTGAGAAAAGCAATCGAGTTGAGATGACCATTGATAATCTGTTTATCGAAATTTTACCTATGAAGACGTTGTCAATTTCATGTCAATTTCGTTATCAACGCCACGTGGCCTCCTTAGTTTCTAGCGATAATTTTTCCATCTCAAGCGAGAAGCATGATATGAAAATTATCACAAAATAAGATCAAAAGAAAAATGCACAAAATAGCGATAAATATCAATAATTATGTTTTTTTTTTTAACAAAATGGATAGTTTTCACCATTTAACTTATGTACATAAACCTTTTTCTGAAGAAAATTCTTTAATTTGTCCACAATTAGAAGAAGTTTACTTTTTTTTAATTGCTTGCTTCCAGGAAGCAATTCGCCGACATATTTTCCATATGCAAAGTGACCTAAGCGTGACTCTCCTCGTGAAAATCTGGTGATCGCAATACGCATACGTCACTAAAATAAACTATAATCTGATTGTACATGTTATACACGTGCTCAATATCCATGTTTATTGTTGATTGTTAACTATAAGGTGACAATCGGTAAACTACGGCTTCAAAACTCGACAATTAATGAGCGGCCACATTTTCATCTTATAACTGATAAAAAGAAAAAAAAATTGACAATTATACGATATGTTTGCATAAAAAATGATAAATTCGTACACAAAAGACTAAAGGACGACATCAAAAAATCAATGAAGGATAAAAAACTTAATTCAAATAGTTTGGGGGTGGGGGTGAAATTGCTGCAAGTTTTGTATAAATTGACATCGATTTTACATATATATATACAGTCGACTCTCGTTATGTCGAAGTCAGCCGGACCAGAGAAATATTTCGAGATACACGTAGTTCGACTCAAACGAACACCAGAAAGTAGCCAATCTAAGGGACACAACTCTTGCTTAGCTTGGTAAAGCTAAAATAAATCCGGGTGAATATGACAAGGGGATCGATATTCTAGTATCAGATCGATGTATTTGTATGTCACAGTCTTTTATTATTATAATGACTGTTATTTTTACTTATTCAATTGTTTCAATTAAAAAAAAAATCCTATGGCTTTTCCAAGAGAGTAATTTCCAATCGACAGTTTCGTAATTCAGGTCGCTAATAGCTGACAAAATTGTTTATTCTCGGATACAAGAGATTTAAGAAAATTTTGATTTCTATTCATTTTGTTTTATCTCACTCTTTGTTTTCAAAAGAACATATAATAAGATTAAAGACGCCGTTTGAGTAGTTTTTAGGTGATCATTAACGGAAGCCATAATCCTCACTTTATACACACCCAAGCTCATTAGTGTAAATCACAAATTAATTGTTTTGTAAACAATTAAAATACTTTTTCATGAACATTAACAATTTATCAGTAATTATTTATAAAAATTCTACAAAAGATAATCTTAGGAAAACACTCATGAAAATAGCATGTCATAAATCAATACAGTGGTCAGTGACCGGAAATTTAATTACACGTGTATTGTCAGATTAACTCTTCAATCCATTTAAATCCCGGAGGTCATGTTTTGACATATGTGTATTAGTTCGAGATAAAAAATGATTTTTGAATGCTTTTGTTTACCTTGGGACCGTAAATTTAGTTCGACTCAACCGAAATTTCGACTCATCCAATTTCGACTCATCAGGAGTCGAATTACATACTTTTGTATGGAATAAAGTTCGGGACCACGTGAAAACTTCGACTCATCCGAAATTTCGAGTCAACCGAGTTCGAGACAACGAGAGTTAACTGTATATCCTTATTGGTCAATCATCTTTTTCCAAATTAAGTTAAGAGGGGGGTAGGGGGTCAGTGAAAAAACTATATGAATTAAGTTTTTCATTCTTCATTAAACTTTTGATGTCGTCCCTAAGTTTATGATATATACAATCATCACAATTCACAAGTTGAATTTTTTGTCAATCAAGATTCCCAGAAAATAAATTTTCATGATCATGGATCACGAAAATATAAAAAAAAAAATCTGTAGAAAAACTGATCACAATAGCGAAAATGGGCTGATGACGAAGAACGAAAATAACCCATCAGGCCCCTCATCTATAACTTGCCATGTTGTAAACTACATAAAAAAAAGCATACCAGTCACACTTTCAAAGCACTTTTAGCCTGAGACTGTCACTATTTAAACAACAGAAGAGTAAGATTCACACAATCAAAGCAAAAGAAGCATATAGAGTTCTAGTAAGGTCCTCACTATCAAAGTAAAAGAAGGGTAAGGTACACTTTGTCATAGCAATATAAGCAAAGGGTCCAGAAGCACAGAGTATATATGTAAGGTCCTCACTATCAAAGTAAAAGAAGGGTAAGGTACACACTGTCAAAGCAATATAAGCATATAGTAAATTATAGATTTCTAGTAAGGTCCTCACTATCAAAGTAAAAGAAGAGTAAGGTACACACTGTCATAGCAGTATAAGCAAAGGGTCCACACTATGAACACAACAGAATTATATGGTCCACACTATTACATTATTACTATTACATCTTTTTATAACCTAATTTTTGTCCTCATTCCTGTATGTCTGAAGCCACAATTTTGAACCATACACTTATTCCACTTTCATTTGCCACCTACCAATAAATCAGTATAGATGAGCCTTCTCAATCCGTTTTTGTGCTTTTTCCTCTGAAATTATCCATCACATTTGAAACTCCAAAATAGTAACAAACACAGGAAAGCACTTTACATGGTAAAACCCTGCCAAAGCAAACATAGTTTTATAAAATCAACTGTATTTTATGATGATTCACTCACTTGTAACCGTTGATTAATTGATGGTGTGTAATGCCACTTTCAGCACTTTTGGCTGTATCATTGGGGCCAGTCAAATGCACCTGGTCACAAGTAGAGTTTCAAACTCACTACCTCTGTGTTGAAAGGTTACTGTTTTAATACCATAAATGAACTACTTAGACCACTCTGCCACAGAGGTCCCTTTCAACGAACTTTCTAACCCAGAGGACAGAAATTTAAACCAAAGCCAAAATTTCATGAATTGGAAAGGCACAGGAATAAAGCAAGGGAAAAATAAGGAAAGCACGCACTGCCAACTAGCACTGAATAAACCAGCATGCACACTTTACTGACTTACATTAAAAAGCTTTATTCTAATTTTTGGTTTCTTCCTTTGAAATCGTCCATAACATTATTTATCCCAAAATATTGGCATGCAAGAAATTGAACTTTAGCTGGCAGGATTCTGAAATGTATGATAGGCTATCAGTAATACAATTTGTCTGGTTCAACAAGTCACTTCATGAAGAGAAAGGGTTGATTATAACTAATTCCATGCAACATCGTTTGTAATGTTCATTTGGATTGGATAACATCACCAATTCTCAAGGCTTCAATTAACAATACACCTTATCGCTATTTGTCCGCCATTACTGGACATCACACAGGTTCCCGTAAAATTTTGACGTCATAATTCAAAATATCTGACGCCACAATGGAAAAGTGATTGTTGTATGACGCCAATAGTTCAAGCGGAACAGATTCTCGGGTCAAGCGGGAATAGCGATAAGGTGTATTGATGCTATGAAAATGACTATGAATGACAAATTTTTAATGTGTGATTTGACGTTGTTTTCTGTCAGTTTCATTAGAATGGAGATGACAATATTGTATTTAAAGCTCTGACAGCATCAATTGGTGATTCGATGGTTGCAAATAACCGTTAACTGGATGCGCTAATGCGTCTCAAGTAAACTTAATTTGCAACCATCAAATCACCAACTGATGTTGTCAGAGCTTAAAATACAATACAGTTATCTCCTACTGTAATTGGAATGTCTATAATAAAAGAAGATGTGGAATGATTGCCAATCAGACAACTATCCACTAAAGACCAAAATGACACAGACATTAACAACTTTAGGTCACCGTACGGCCTTCAACAATGAGCACAGCCCATACCGCATAGTCAGCTATAAAAGGCCCCAATAAGACAATGTAAAACAATTCAAACGAGAAAACTAACGGCCTTATTTATGTAAAAAAATGAACGAAAAAACAAATATGTAACACAAAAACTTACGACAACCACTGAATTACAGGCTCCTGACTAGATTACCAAAATGACCATTGGTGAATATTTGTCCTATATCTCGGCTAGTATAAGTCAGTCAGGGGTACTACTTGTACAAGTGTATTTTATTTACTTGAAGAAGTAAATAAAAATATACACATATAAGTAAATAAATAATGTTTGAATAATCTCCCCTTAATTTTCTAAAAAATTTACTTGTATAAGTAAATTTTTCTTACAATCCCACAAAAATCCTCAAGTTTTGAGATGTAAAATCATGCCTTTAATGATTTTTCCCAGGTTTGCTCAAATTTTTTCATTAAAGTTCAATGTTTCATCTCATTAAGGTAGATAGGGTGTCTTCCTCCATCTTGGATTTTGAAAAACTAGAAAACAAGGTCTAGATCTTTGATGAAATGTGCAAATTTTTATAGTAGTAGGTAATTCATGTGTGAGAATTTTCATTATAATATAGAAAATGCCATGTTTGATCAGATTTATGATTGTATTTTACAAAAATAAGAATTCTTTTGTTTGATTCATTTTTTTCCAACTTTATCAAATAAGGGGAGGCAACTCAAATGCAAGGGCAGATAATCCAGATAGTATTACTTTTACAATAGAATGTGTTAGGAATTTACCCATTTTTACATGTAGCAAGAAAATGAGTCCTGTGACCCCATTTTTTCTTTTTCTTATCTGAAAGCATAATATTGAAGCTATCTTCTCATATTTTATCTCTAAATTCTATGGTGTGGTTTGCGTTTTATGGCGGAAAAATGGGTTTTCCATGCATAATCTATACAAAATCTTGACAATTTTGAACAACCTGTAGGGTGAAAATAAGTTCGGTGACCCATTCTTTTTATTAATGTTTTTAAACAAGCAGGATATGAACTACATTTTGGCAAATTATTAAAAGATTCTATGGATTATAATTTAGACACCCCATCTACCTTAATTCATCAAAGAAACTGATTGAGCAAAGATCTTGTATATTTGTGCAAGGCCTTCAAATATTGCTCCTTTGGGGCTTGTAAATGAGCAGTGTTCTGAAGATGACAGACAAATGGGATTTTCATTGTCCATGAAATTACACTTAAATGATTAGTAAAGACATCTGTAAAGGGTACACAATTTAAAATTCTATTAGAGCAAAGAAATCTTAAGAATTCAAGAAAAGAAGAAAGGATGATTTTTTTACTTATACAAGTAAAAAATTCTGAATGCCTAAGGGACATAACTTAGCCAATTTTTTTTTACCTATACAAGTAAATAAAATTCACTTGTATAAGTATCATACAAATTTACTTATTATTTATATGTGTATATTTTTTTTTACTTCTTCAAGTAAATAAAATACACTTGTACAAGTAGTACCCCTGACTGTAAGTAGTATTCAAACAATCCTCAAATATAATATTTATGATATTAATTGCAGTCTTAAATAGCAATGAAAAAAGTCTGTATGTCATATTCCAAATTAAGTACATGCCAGTAAAACATCTTGTCAGGGTTGTTTCTATTTTCTTAATATACATTTTTTTACCATCGGGAGGATATTATTTTTTGTGGATTTCATAGGAATAAGTGAACCATGTCTTCCAATGTTCAACATAATGACTTATATGCAAGACTTTGACAAGACCACCAAATAAAATACATATGTATCTACAAAGAGAGAATTTTTCCTCAATTCACAAAAATTGATATAATAACTTTACCGGAAATGTCTATGAGTACATTGTATTATACAAACAATAAACTTTTTTTCTCACGTAAATTGGACCATAAAGGGGTGTGCAATATACATTAATGCACACTATCCACAAATGCACACTATATACACATGGGAATAAGTGAACCATGTCTTCCAATGTTCAACGTAATGACTTATATGCAAGACTTTGGCAAGATCATTACCAAATCAAATATAGATCTACAAAAATACAATTTTTCCTCAATCCACAAAAATTGATATAATAACTTTACCGGAAATGTCTATAAATATTATACAAACAATAAACTTTTTTCTCAAGTAAATTGGACCATATAGGGGTGTGCAATATACATAAATGCGCACTATACACCCCGAACTACGGTACTTACCCCTTCAATGCCATAAAGAAATACAGACTCTTTGGCAACATGACAATGTGTTGATTACAGAGAACAGCATCTACAATTTTGTTGACTGTGTCTTCTGGCTCTAGTATGGGTAGAATAAATGGCCATCTGAAAAATAAAAATTTAGCTACTAGAAATATCTACCAATCCAAACAAATATATATAAACAATAAAGTCATGTAATTGAGAAACAGAAAAATACACTGATCTATTGATACTTTTCTGTAAGGGTTATTTGCATGAAATGAGAAATTTAAAATTTATTTTTTATAAAAAATCAAACACCAAAAATACTAACATATTCATGATTTCACAATTTATACATTCAATCTCTATTTTGACACAATTCTATATCCTTAAGATAATTTCCTTCAAAAGAAACAGAAAAAAAATAATGTTTCAAAAGAGTCATTCTGTTAAAGGGGCACTAGCTACGAGATATATAAAAAATCTAAAGTTTGATTTTTTTTATCCAATCAATAATGAAAGTGAAATAGTGAAATAAAAATTCGCTTTTTGCAGCCAAAAAGGTTCAATTTTGTCAAATTACGCTAAGAAACATTGATTATTTGTTAATTCACTTGCAAGTGAATGAGACGACCTCTTTAAATCCGTATTCATGTGAACTTCAATTTAACCCCTAGCTAGAGATTGACAACGCATGCATTTTACGTGTACTGGTTATTTAAAGAAAAAGAATGTCAACAATGAAAGTGAAACTACGGTAAATCATTTGATTACTAATTCGATGCACATAAAATCATTCTTATACGGTTAAAAGCAATGCGAAACATCTATTTTTAATCTATAAAATAAAATCAAACAGACCTATAAAAATCCAATTGCACGTGTTGGTTTAATCTATTCATATCTTTATTTATGTTTACATAGCTTATATGGTCATCTGAGGTCAAATCGATAGTTAATTAGATGGCGTCTGGACTAAAATACACACGACACGAACCTATATATTATCTACCCCATGCTCTGTAAACTGTTTATTTTAGACTTTTGATAAGTTTGGATAAATGTTTTACATTGTTATAAATCAAATAGGAGAATTTGAGTCAGATCGGTGACCATGAATTTGACAGCTTGTGCCCCTTTAAACCAAGAATGCAATCAATTTTGAATTACATAGGATTGTTGCACTAATTCTTAACAATTGATCTCTTAATATATATATAGGATTCCATTATAATTCTTACACAATTTTATTTTTCATTGGGATTTCATTGTTTTTACAAAATTTTCTGATAAATAAATCCAAATTCCAAAATATGAATGTTTATAAGATTTACCTGGTTTTAGCACCATCAAACATCCCTGTATTTATATAAAATGGGCAGATAACTGTAGTTTTCACTTCCTTTCCCATCATTTCAAGTTCAAATCGCATGGATTCATCGAATCCAACAGCCGCAAACTTACTAGCACAATAATCGGAAAGCCCATTTACCCCAAGGTATCCAGCAGAACTAGCAATAGTAACAATGTGGCCGTGATTCCTCTCCATCATTCCCGGCAAAAATGCCTTGCAGGTCTGCAACAAAAACAGTTTAATATGTGAAGTACAATTCAGACGCAAAATAACAAGTACATGAAAGAACCTTTACATTTTACATAAGGAAGCTACCATTTGATTTTTATGGGGGGGGGGGGGGGGGGGGGGGGCTAGGATGAAATTTGAAAAAAATAGGCAGGACAGGAGTTTTGAGTAAAAAAAAAAGGCAGGATGAGAAACTTGTTAAAAAAAAAAGGCAGGATGACAATTTGTGTAAAAAAAGTCAGGATAAACTAGTAAAAAAAAAGGCAGGACCGAATAGAGTAAAAAATAAAAAGGCAGGACAGAGATTACAACTAAAAAAAAAAGCAGGACACAATTTTTCATCCTAGCCCCCCCATAAAAATCAAATGGTAGCTCCCTAATAACAACAATGTATGATCAATTAATTATAGATTCCACCACTGCAACAAGTGTGTTACAATATTTCTCCAATGGAGACATTTAAATGTTAATATTGAAAGCGCAAAGCTTGCAGAGCTTTTTAATTAAGAATAATTTAAATGTGAAAATAACACAAAAATTAAAGAAAGATATTTTATAATTATAAGATATGATGCTGAATGTTGTTGTATTTTAAACACTGCACCAAGTCTACATTGCATAAATTACATGTTGATTTTGCAGCCATATATAATTATACGAAGATGTTGTATAATTGGCCGTTTCAGAATCTAAAGGACTATCGGTAATTTCATTGTTCGTACCCCAAAATGAAATTAACGTCACACCATTGGTTGAATTTTCATTGTTTTGGACGTTTTCAACCAATCACGACGTTTTGGTGTACACTTTTGAAAATATTACCCAGAATGCATCAGATTCTGAAACGGTGAATTGTCAATGAGATAACTACCAACCTGAGAGCAAATGACGTAGGAGCTAGCAAGTTTTTGACTTTTGATAGTTATAAGTCTTTCAATTTTAAAGACATTAAGTTTTAATTACTGTAAATTCAGAGGTTTATATATTTGCAAAAAATGCAACAGAGTTGTAAACACAATAATTTAAACTCGCAATTTGAAATATTTTATATGAAATAAACAGGATTTTTCTCAAAATCTTTACAGTCTAAAATGACAAAAAAATTGCAAAAAGAAATGCATGCAATATAATCTGAATTTACAGTACCAGGCCTTGAAGGCATAAAACTTTGCTCAGTGCTCGGAGCACAAAAATCATGCTCGAAAAACATGAAATCCATCAATTTGATTGGTTGATTTTCGAGTCTGAGTACAAAAATCATGCTCGAAAGTTTTATGACCGTGAGGCCAGATGTTTTGTCTTGTTTACACTAATGCATAGTAGGCCAACTTGTTTATATTGGAAAAAGTTTAAAAAAATCAAGTTGGGAATAGAATAAGAACTGTGAGGGAATACACTAAAAGATAAGCCAGTCCTGCAAAATTGATTATCTCCCCTTTAACCTATTACACTATGTGCAGTGTAAACGTGCAGTACCTCTGTATGGTAAATGACGTAATCAACGCCGGTATTATTGATTTTTTTCTCAGAAGAAGGACATAACTCCAAAGTTATCTATTGCTTTCATTTTCTTAAAACATCATGACATCTGCTTACATTTTGTAACTAGACAATTGATAATATTTTTTTTGGACAACAAATTGAAGAAAACAGAAAAATATATTACCCAGAAATGAGCCAGGGTGTTTACTTCAAATGTTTTCTGTATCATGTTGTCAGAACATTCGAGGAATTTTTTCCCAGTAACAATACCAGCATTGTTAACTAGAATATCAATATCTCCAGCCTCTTCTTTTGTCTGAAATAAACATGATAAAATGAGTTAAACATTTACTGATATAAGATTAAAAAGATATGGTATAATTGCCAATGAGACAACTCTACACCAGAGACCAAATTACGATAAAAGGTTGGCTAGTATAGATTGCCATACAACCTTCAATAATGAGAATCAAAGAGCTGAAAGCTCTGAGGAAAAATGACGCCACTGTCTCTTATATTGGGATAGTTTTTATGCAAGTCTTGATTTTCACATACCTTAATTAGTTTAACAATGCAACATGTCTCGTAAGCATATAATTGTTATTTGTATATGTGTGTGTGTGAAGTGAAGGTGACAACTGGCTGTTTTTTTTAAGACAAATGAATAGGTCAAGACTACCTGAATTGTACAAATAAATACCGTATAAAGGCTTGTATATTTCTCACTGGTACATAGTCTGAATCCGGGTCAGTTCGCGCCCATTCACGTTTGCGCCCACTCATGTTCGCCCCCTTTCATTTTCACACCCTACATGTTCGCACCCAATCTTAATTGGTTTTGTGTTTAATAACTCTGTAAGCAAGTGTTTTCTTATAAGTATAATTGTTGTCATTGTCTCAAAATAAAGTGTGGAATAAATCTTAATCATGTTTTGGATAGTGTATTGTTAAAAATAATAATAATCCTTTCTAAATAAAGTGGTATTTTGTCAACGTTTTATTTTGTGTTGAATAACTCTTAATCATGTTTTGGTTAGTGTATTGCTATAACTTTGTTTCATTGACTTGTTTCAAAATGAAATGAGATTCTGACTATGTTTTTTTCTGTGTGGTGAATAAATTTTATCATGTTTTGATTATAATAGTGGATTGCTATATTTTGGTTCCTATATTTTATTGCTTCTTTGTTTCAGATCAAAGGGACCAAGCTGTTAAAAACAATTATCTTTTGTGTTTTTCCTTTAAAATCTTCAATGTTTACTCATACCAAGCTATAAATACATTCAGTATTTACACCAAAGCAATTTAAAACAACAATCATGATTTTCCAATTATTCAACTTGAATTTGAATTAAAATTGGGCGCGAATGAGTGAAGTGCGAACAGACCTTGGGTGCGACCGTGCGAGCTGCGAACGTGTAGGGTGCGAAAGTGTATTGGGCGCGAACAGACCTGATACCACAGTCTGAACCCCCTTCTCCCACAAAATATTAAGTAAATAATCTTTTTGTTACTGTTATCAAAGGTCTAATGAAACTCAGGTAATTTCAAACATTTGTCAAAGAATTCTAGTCAAACCGGCACCTGGTTAAATTGGCACCTCGACAAATCAGCACCTGGTTAAATCGACACCTGATTTAGTCAATTCATCACCCATGTTAAATATATATTTTTAACAGTATTTTAAGCAAAAAGAGTAAAAATAAGAAAGGGGTTGCCAGAATTTAGCAATTTTTGGGTGTTCATGTACATTTTGTATATATTTATTTTTCTCAACTAAATGACTTTTTTGGTGTATTTTTAATGATATATATATGAGTAGTCCAAATAATTATTACGTCTGGCAAGGCTTTTTTAATTTTATTCTGGGACACCTTCCTATGACCGCAAGGCTATGTTAATTATTTTCTGAGACGCCTTCCTACGAACGTCGTAGGAAGGCGTCCCAGAAAAAAAATAAAATATCCTTGCCAGACGTCATAATTATTTGGACTAATACATGAGATATTGGATATTTTTATGCATTATTTTAACCAGTTGAGCATTTTACAGAATTGTTGGTTTAATGCTGTTTAAACTTTACTGAAAAAAAACACCTTAAATTGGCTAATTATTTGGCATGAAAGTTTGATTTATTGAAAAGGACACATAGTTTTCCATTTTATTTTAATAATTGTCTAATTGTTAAAACAACAGTTGGGTAAGGGCTTCGTTGTTTACCTTTATACACAACAACATATTCACTTTGGTTTCCTTGTTTACCTAAATACACAACAACATATTCACTATGTACTTGGTAACAGTTATTAATTAATTGAATAGAAAATATTATAACAAATATTATTGGATGCCGAATTGACGTCAAATAGGTTCCGATTTGACTAGATGCCAATTTAACCAGGTGCCGACTAGTCCAAATAATTATGACGTCTTGAAAGGCTATTATAATTTTTTTCTTTGACGCCTTACATCGATGTAAGGCGTCAAAGAAAAAAATTATAATAGCCTTTCAAGACGTCATAATTATTTGGACTAGGTGCCGACTTGACTTGTACGTTTCAATTCCTCTGCGATCGTTTGCGGTATTTTCTTGAGAAAACATATTTTCCATCATCAAAGAGAAGAAGAAACTGCTTGAAAATGATTCTGGAACGCTTCATGATTGTAAAAATAAGTTTAATTCACACAAATAACAATTTTGAAACTTGCGATGTTTAAACAAGAAGTTTCAAAAGCACGTGTAAAAGAAGAAAATAACCGGTGAGAGTGGAAATCCGTACATGACAGATATCACTATAGTACGACTTTGAAAGTAAAACAGTTCCATCCTTTTGTAAAACAGTCTTTAATATACCTATCACATTAATGTTTGAAGGGTCTTAAGCTTATTCAAACCATTTAAGTCGGTATGAAACACCAAAACGGAATGAACAATAACCGATTACGTTTTGTAGTTTACAAATTCTAAACTGGTTCCCGTCAAACTACAACACTTTGTTCGAGTGTAATGGAATACAAACAGAAACCAGTTAGTAAATATGAAACCGAGTGTAAACTGGTTCCTGGCTGATAACTACACAATGATCATGCATAATGATAACACAAGCAGATTCCAGTTTGTATGGAAAATAGTAAATACGAAACCAAGCGCGGTAGGCAGAGAAATGTAATGAAGTTCAGGTCGGCAGTAATGGAACAATGACTGCGTCATTTTCCAAAAACCCATACTGCATAGAAAGCTATAAAAGCCCACGAAATGACAAATGTAAAACAATTCATATGAGAGGGAAAAAAAGCCAGATCTACGTTTAATATGATTATGAATAAACAGCAAAAAAAAAAACCAACCACTGAGAGGATTTAGTTACAAACTTATTATAAGTCCATCTGTTTCCTTGTCCAATTCAACCTTACTTTTCTTGGAAAGTTTTCTGCAATTGAAGTGCTATTTACCAGTCAGAGCTCAGGCAGTTGTCGTTTGTTTATGTAATATATACGTGTTTCTCGTTTCTCGTTTTGTTTATATAGATTAGACCGTTGTTTTTCCCGTTTGAATGATTTTACACTAGTAATTTTGGGGCCCTTTATAGCTTGTTGTTCGGTGTGAGCCAAGGCTCCGTGTTGAAGGCCGTACTTTAACCTATAATGGTTTACTTTTTAAATTGTTATTTGTATGGAGAGTTGTCTCATTGGCACTCACACCACATCTTCCTATATCTATGAACAAGTCTGTTTTTGTTTCTGACTTATAAATAAACTCATCATAGATACCAGGACTAAATTTTATATATACGCCAGACGTGGTTTCGTCTACCATGTCTACAAGACTCATCAGTGACGCTCGAATCCAAAAAAGTTAAAAAGGCCAAATAAAGTACGAAGTTGAAGAGCATTGAGGACCAAAATTCCTAAAAGTTTTGCCAAATACAGCTAAGGTAATCTATGCCTGAGGTAGAAAAACCTTAGTATTTCAAAAAATTCAAAATTTTGTAAACAGTTAAAATGTATAAAGGATTTAACTTTCTTGAAAAAAATAAAATATAGAACACTTGTAGTTTGTATAATAAAGAGATATAACTCTTAAATTGTGACAGAAAAACACAACCATTTTTAAAAGCTATCAAATTTTGTATGAAGACACTTTTTTTGAGTCAAGAAGTATCAAGACACTTGATTGGAGTCAAGAAGTATCAAGACACTTGTTTTGATCCAAGAAGTATCAGGATTTTTGTTTTGAGTCGAGAAGTATCAGACACTTGTTTTGAGTCAAGAAGTATTACGACACTTGATTTGAGTCAAGAAATATAAAGACACTTGTTTTGATCCAAGAAATATCAAGACACTTGTTTTGATCCAAGAAGTATCAGGACACTTGTTTTGATCCAAGAAATATCAAGACACTTGTTTTGAGTCAAGTATCAGGACACTTGTTTTGATCCAAGAAGTATCAGGACACTTATGTTTTGATCCAAGAAATATCAAGACACTTGTTTCGAGTCAAGAAGTATCAAGACACTTAAGAAATATCAAGACACTTGTTTTGATCCAAGAAGTATCAGGACACTTGTTTCGAGTCAAGAAGTATCAAGACACTTAAGAAATATCAAGACACTTGTTTTAATCCAACAAGTATCAGGACACTTGTTTTGATCCAAGAAATATCAAGACACTTGTTTTGATCCAAGAAGTATCAAGACACTGGTTTTGATCCAAGAAGTATCAGGACACTTGTTTTGATCCAAGAAAAATCAAGACACTTGTTTTGAGTCGAGAAGTATCAGGACACTTGTTTTGATCCAAGAAGTATCAAGAAACTTGTTTTGATCCAAGAGGTATCAGAACACTTGTTTTGATCAAAGAAGTATCAGGACACTAATGTTTTGATCCAAAAAATATCAAGACTCTTGTTTTGAGTCAAGAAGTATCAAGACACTTGATTTGAGTCAAGAAGTATCAAGACACTTTTTTTGAGTCAAGAAATATAAAGACACTTGTTTCGAGTCAAGAAGTATCAGGACACTTGTTTTGATCCAAGAAATATCAGGACACTTGTTTTGATCCAAGAAGCATCAGGACACTAATGTTTTGATCCAAGAAATATCAAGACACTTGTTTTGAATCAAGAAGTATCAAGACACTTAAGAAATATCAAGACACTTGTTTTGATCCAAGAAGTATCAGGACACTAATGTTTTGATCCAAGAAATATCAAGACACTTGTTTTGAGTCAAGAAGTATCAAGACACTTAAGAAATATCAAGACACTTGTTTTGAGTCAAGAAGTATCAAGACACTTAAGAAATATCAAGACACTTGTTTTGATCCAAGAAGTATCAGGACACTAATGTTTTGATCCAAGAAATATCAAGACACTTGTTTTGAGTCAAGAAGTATCAAGACACTTGTTTTGATCCAAGAAGTATCAGGACACTTGTTTTGATCCAAGAAGTATCAGGACACTTGTTTTGATCCAAGAAGTATCAGGACACTAATGTTTTGATCCAAGAAATATCAAGACACTTGTTTTGAGTCAAGAAATATCAAGACACTTAAGAAATATCAAGACACTTGTTTTGATCCAAGAAGTATCATGACTTTTGTTTTGATCCAAGAAGTATCAGGACACTAATGTTTTGATCCAAGCAATATCAAGACACTTGTTTTGAGTCAAGAAGTATCAAGACACTTAAGAAATATCAAGACACTTGTTTTGATCCAAGAAGTATCAGGACACTTGTTTTGAGTTAAGAAGTATCAGGACACTTGTTTTGAGTTAAGAAATAGTTTTCTATGTAATGTTTTGTGTACTGTTGTTTGTCTGTTTGTTTGTTGGTCTGTTTGTTTGTTTGTCTGTTTGCCTGTTGGTCTTTTTCTTTGTTTAGCCATGGCGATGTCAGTTTATCTTTGACTTATGAGTTTGAATGTCTCTTTGATATCTTTCGCCTCTCTTTTCATGATTTTCTAACTTTGTTGATGTATTCCTAAGTTGGGTCTACACTGTCTGTATAATGTTCCAATGTTAGATTGTTACCATATAATGTTGATTTGACACAAAGTGCGCCATGTGATCACTTAAATTGGATGCTGTTTGGTTCATCTAATAGAAATGGTATCATGTGAACGGAGAGCAGTAAATTTTCCCTAGCAATATAAAATTGGACAAGTTGAAGCATTTGAAAATCCAACCAGTGCAACATGTGCAAGGGGACTTCTAAAAATTGCAAATAGGTTAGATTTTTTTGCTCCATGTTGAAGGCCTCATTGTGACTTAAAGATGAAGAACAGGAATAAAAGAGTAAATATATTTGCTGTGGTGGTTTTTGCTCTGCATGTGCTTATTATGTATCATGGATGGATGCCCCATATACTCTTTTTTCTATTGTCATAACCACTCAATTTAGAACATGATGAAGGCCATGCATAAAAAAAAAAAATTATATATAAAAAAGAAGATGTGGTATGATTGCCAATGAGACAACTCTCTACAAGAGACCAAAATGACACAGAAATTAACAACTATAGGTCACTGTACATCCTTCAACAATGAGAAAAGCCCATACCGCATAGTCAGCTATAAAAGGCCTCGAAATGGCAATGTAAAACAATTCAAACGAGAAAACTATCAGCCTGATTTATGCATTTTGTTAAATTACAAACCTTTGCAGCTACACTATAAATATTATCTCTATTACTTAAATCAATTTTGTAAGTTTTAACATATGCTCCTAATGCCTTTATCTGTTTTGCGGTTTCTTCATTGCCTTTGTCATTCACATCCCATAAAACTAATCGACATCCAAGTCTGGCAAAACGTAATGCTATTAGCCTTCCAATTCCACTTCCTAAAAAAAGAAATAACAATTAAAACAGGGTCTCATTTGGGTCTAAGTGTGACGCAGGATTGCCGTTTTTTTTGTAAGCTTGACACATGAAAGTCACAAATTATTGTGCCGTGAAAACGGGAAATGAAGTCTAGCGTGACACGGGAAATTACAAAAAAATGAGAATTGCTTACGTACATAGTTATAGTGTAAGCGGGTTACGGGTATCTGACAAAACAGTAAGCGGGATCCGGGATCAGAACCCCCCCAATGAGACTCCCTTAAAAGAAAGTTTTTAATTTGGCTACATGAATTAACAAATGATTAAAAGCGGAAACTAAGCATATCAAGTATAATTAAAGGAATATGTGCAATGTATGACAGACATTAAAGGCAAGCCAAATGATTTAAAATGAACTGACCCTTTTTCATATGTAACCATAAACACACAATTTTTTTTTTAAAGCATATAGTGAAGGGATTTAATTAAGAAATAATTGATGCAAGCTATACTTTATTGGTTGTTTTAACATGGGTAGGCATTATATTCCTGATTATTGTTGCCCGAGTGATAGTGAGGGCTAAAATAACATGAATATAATGCCTACCCATGTTAAAACAACAAATAAAGTATTTTAATTATTGATTTGCATTTCTTTTAAAAATTCTCTGGTTATGCTAGTGTTGCAGAACTTCTCAGGTATCCTGGTAATCAATTAGTGTGCTTGTTTTTACCCAAAGACTGAAAGTGTTTATAGAAAAATCGGTTAAGCATCACCTTATATTGTGTGCTCTGTACTGTCATGACTGTAGAGTAATGAACCCTAAACAATTTTTTGCAATTTCATGAATTTACAAAACAATCTCAAATCCCATTGTTTGTTAGTGTAAAATGTGCATTCATTTTGTTTACACAATGCCTAATGAAAAACCTAAAGGACAAATGAAATTACCATTGAAGCAACATACCAGTCTGCACCAAAAACTTTTTTAACTACTAGTCCAAAGACCAATATTCTGACATTTTTCTTATTGGTCCAAACAAAGTTTTGCAAATACTTACTAGTCCGAATGAAATTTTACTAGTCTGGGGCATCGGACTAGTGGCTAACCGTGCAGACTGACATACCAATACAAATAGCAAAAAATTCTTTTTAGACTTTTTAGACTGTTGGCCACCTCCCCCCAAAAAAATCTTTGGCCATGACCCTTTGACTTTAAGGACCTTAACGAGGGGGGTAGGAGGGGTCCTGATCCCGAAATCCCAGGTTTAAAAACACGAAATCCCGAAATCCCGGGCTTAAAAATAGGAAAACCTGAGGTCCCGAAATTCGAAAAAAAATAATTCCCAGGTCGTGAAAGGGTCAATCCCGAAATCCCGCACTTAAAAACACCCGATCCCGGAGTCCTGATAAAGGTCCTATCCCCCCTCCTTAAAGTCACTTTATATTTAATTGGGAATTATTACACAAAACATACAAATATTTTGGCAACTATGATTAATTTTTTCATGCTGTTTCACTAAAATGTAAATAGAACCAAGTTGCACATGACCAAAGGAGTAGGTTCTGTAAGACCCCTTTTTGGCCCCAAAATATAGCATTTTTGGAAAATTGTGAAAATGTAATCTTTAAGCTATATTTTGGAAAGTAAAATGCTTCTGCTACATAAATATGAGCTGTTTTTGACAATACAATGCACAAATATCGCGTTCTAGCATCATTAAGTCATGCTAAATTACTGAACTCTTCAAAATGTTAGCATTTTGGTTAATTTTTAGACGGTTTCCATCTAAAATGAAAGTGGCCACATTCGTGTTCATTTATAATGAAATGTAAGTTGTATTTGATGATAATACAAAACATATATAAAGGTTGAGGATGAACATGGATGCGGCCACTTTCATTTTTGACAAAAACCATCTGAAAAGTGACGATTTTTGGCATATTTGATAGATTTTTCATATTTAAGTTTGAATCAGAGGGTTTTTAATGACTAAATCAGTTAAAATCATTCACTTAAACTAATCGAATCAATTGAAAGACATTTAAGTGTTTAAAAAGTGTCCAAAAACTTTCGTGATGTGAACCTAAAATTTGAGGCCAAAATCGGCCCTTTAAATATACCGGACCTATACTTTTTTGTAGCAAATGTAACTGTTGAAAACTTTTATAAATTGCTTCTTTGGGACTTTGTCCGGCATACGTTTTAACATGGTCCCTTAAAACAATTTAAAAGGTAATTAAATGACTCGAACATTGAACCAGAAAATAATTATCATTCCACACCTGCCCCTGTAACGAGCACCGTCTCTCCAGCAACATCTTTTGCACGCCAGCTCGATGGAATAAATGCCAAAATAATAGCTTGAATCCAGTAGTATAAAATGAAGAAAAATGTTATGGAAAACTCTTTTAACCCAAGTAAAATGTCTGCCATTTCCTCTTTTTTCCTTACAACTTGAAAAAATACATAGATGAATATGTCAGTTTGGACTTTGATCAACGGAAGCATATGCAACGGAAGGTCAATATTCAGAACGACCGTACTGTATCTGTCTAACTTCTGCCAGTAACGGCACACCTCCACAAGTTGGGAGTAGTGGAATTTTTAATCCTCCGCCAATAATCAGTTTAGTTTGTACATTCACAATCCATTATTTAAAAAATCACTTTCTCCAATCCTCCACCAATAAAAGGTAAAGTTTATTTCCAACACACTGTATAATCCACTAGATTAATATAAGATCTTAAGAGTTCAACTGTGAGCAATAATAATATTGATTGATTAAGAATTTTAGCAACTCAAAGTGTTAAGCTCATACTTTGGCAAAAAGCACACTGCACACTTCAACATGTTCATTAATTTCCAGAATTAGTGGCATTCGTATAGTGTCCAACTCGATACACACTAGAATAAACTTTGATGACCTAGAGTTTCATCGCTTTTTTTGCATAGCATCATCGGCACTCCCGGATGGATAGGGATTAGTGTTGTTCAATATGGCTCTTTCCGTTTGCAGTATATAGCTTCCAGTCAGGATCTTTAAACGGATTGAGATTCTTGAGATATCTCTAGTGTTCGCAGAGCAAGAAGTTGCGGTTGGGTGACATTTTCCTATGCGATACATATTCCACCAAGAAATTGTAGAGAGCTGAACATCGAGGTATCTTGTTGGATACGCTCAATCCAGTAAGTGCTGACTTTTTGGTTAATCAGGTGTTTCCATTTCATTTTTGTTATATAGTTTTGTCAAATAAACAATATATAACATGTATAAGGGTCTTGTATTCCATATTTAAAGGATATTGTTTTAATTGAGAGCAATAAACCAGCTGTTACTTTTTGTGTTTTTATCCCAATTAAGTTCAGTGTCTTTCTGCAATTTTCCATTCTGCAGCTGCAGTACAGTCTCACGGCTCCGCAAATAAAATAAAGGCTTCCTGGTGTATTATTGCCTCTGCCGGTAGTGAGCCACAGATTATATAGATTGCTGGATCTGCTACATTTATTGGTAGTGAAAGAATTTGTTTGATTATTTTCTTGATTTTGTTATTAAATCAACGACCAGGAGCAGTGAATATTATAATTATTTTTTATCCTCCCTCCTTTTGTAGGCGACAATCTAGCTTTTTACAACCATTAATTTGCTGAATCCCTTTCCGCCACTCAGTACAACCTCTAATAGAGTATTATAACATTAAAATAGTTTTAAAATCCTCCATCATCCCGAATATTATACAAGTATATATTATTGAACAGTTTATTTATTAAATGCATGACCACGCCCGTCTTAATTTGCGTCCGTTCCTTTTTCATTTTGATATCTTAAAAAGCAAAACGAAATTTTAATATAATAAATTGACAATGAGAGTAGGTAGAGAACAAAATTGTACGATAAAAGAGATGATTTTAGCCTCGAAATTGTTAACTTTCCATTTCTAAGTAGCAACATTCCAGTATGGTGTGCAAATGGAGTATATATGTTTCCCAGTTAATAATACGATATTCCAGAGCTTGCATTTCTTATAATGATTTTCTGTATCATGTTTATAGAGCATGTAAAATGTTGCTCTTTAAAAAAATGTATAACGAATAATTCAAAGTGATGAAGTTGAAATCATATCTTCGAAAATTTTAAAGACGCCATCACGAGGACAAAAAACTTCTTGTACTATAATCTTAACTTAACTTTAATACGTACAAAAAAAAAATCAAATCAAGTTACACATTTCAGAGCATAACAACCAGATGCATGGGTGATTAAAGAATTTAATAAAGTGATAGTTAGATGATGATCTAAAATGTCGCCTTTAATGACACAAACATATACGTTTTGTATCGCCAGTTTTAAAGGCGAAAATGATATTACAGCAAGTTCATTTCTATATGCTATCGTTTCCTGGTGATGTAAAAAAAAAATCTCAAATGAAATTTATATTCACAACTTTAAAAAAAATATGAAAATATAACATTTTATGAAATTGATGTGTCAACCAAAGAAAAAAATACAATAAAAAAGGAATGTGTTTATTTACCCGACCTTTTTGTAGTCAGTATTGAGTTAAACCACAAAATAAAATTCCAGTTACAATAATTATTTAATTTCTACGTTGTATTAATGCTTTTATCATAGCACTTGCTAAACTATCTCTACATATTGACAGGTTCCCCTTCCTTGACTTATGATTCAATAAAATATAAAATTCCCAACAATCTGTGAGCAAAATGAGAAGGCAAAAGGCTTTCAGGTAGACCAAAACCGTTCTGATAGATCGAGATTCAAATATTTATCAATTAAATTCATATTGAACTGGGTACTGAAAACTGATTACTGATAATGGATGGACCAAATGTGTGGAATGAAGAACTGATAAAATGTTACATATCGTACATTAATTTTAATTATGATCATTGTTCATTTAGTAGTATTTTTCACCAGTAGTACGTCATACTTCAGAAAAAAAAATATATTGTTAATCCTCAATTCAAAGATATTTGTTCAAATGGATCAAAAATTTAAGAAATTATGACATTTTACGTAATATTTAAGTTACTACTGAAATTAACATGTTTAATGAAAATTTTCAAATTACGTTTATCAAAATACTAAATAAGTGGCCTGCTTTTCACATTCATTTGTATAGGAAATACTGGGGAAATTCTTTCTTTCTTGTATCAGTTCGTTTAAAATTTCATTAACAAAACATCATTTTTTCAAAACTAATATTTTGCACTCTTGTATTCCATTCGTCTCAACTCGGCCGATTCCGTACCCTCATCTAACGATAGAAGGAGAGTAGCGGATTCTACCGAGGATTGCCGAATGTCTTGTATTCTTGTGTTAGTGAAAAAAGTTCCGTCAAGGTCGCTTCAGATTGTAACATATAAAATAATTCAAAATACAAAAACTGTAATAGAAATTAAAGTGTAAAAAACTATAAATCAAACAACAAGCCATCCATCAGTATTTACACATCCTTTTTGGTGAAAGTTCACGATTAAACTTATCTTTATCTAAGTATCTGCCAAATTTGCTTTCAATTATAACGACGAAAAAAATCTTTTCACGTAAAAAAAACTCAAATTGGCGGAGTGAACAGTCTTGCAAAAGTATATAATATTACTACAGGTTACCTAAGTTTGTATTCCAAAATGAATTAATCGTCGAAATTATTGCAAGTGCAACTACCATTAAGATATAATCACCTCATACTTTTATTATTAGCTCTAAAAGTCCCACTTATTTTACACTCTTTAGAAGTTTTAGTGATGAGATTTTAATATGCAACCTTCATACGTCTTTCTATCTGGTACATAAAACAGTAATTGTTGATATCTTATGAAAGAATTCTCAACTTCTTCTCCATTTGTTCTTTTGCGACACATCACCATGATCACCATAATAACACAATTGATGCACAAAACAAACACATAAAAAGATAACTCGGTCTTGTAAGCATTTTGCACCTTGGAGACTTACTGTGTGTGTGTTTTTTTTGTGTGTGTGCTGTGGTTGCATTGACATTTACCACAAAAAATATTTCAGTAATCAACTTGAATTTTCAGTTGTATTCAACTTTAAAATAGTCTACATAAGAAGTACATTCGTTTTCATACAAAATAAGTATTAAGTAAATCCCCATTATATAAATGCATTTTATGTTGAGATGTCAAGAAATGTTGATGTGAGAGAAAAGCATACGTTTCTACATCTATTTAAACAAATATTCATCCATAGTTAAGTAGAAATTGCTTACCCTTTAGGAGTACTAAAGGTTCCCATCATAACCCATAACTCAGTTTTTGATCGGACTCGTATAGATCAATCTTTTAATTTGTGTGAAGTATCTTACTGATCTAACATGCATATCGTCTTTTTATGACATGATCATATTTTTGTATTGTTTTTTATAAAAGCGAGATACTATAACAATCAGTTAAGTGTTGCTTATGACGATCTTTTACCATGTGCCGTGAGTGTTTGTGTGGGTGTGGGTGTGTGTCGTAATGAGTGTGTTTTCTGTGCTTCTGTTTCGTTAAGTTGTATTCCTGCAAATCTTTTTTATTTCTGTATTTTGACTTGCATTATCTTTTGAATACAACTGTATGATGAAAGTTCTAAGGAACATTAAGATTCTGAATGATAAGCACTTGACCTATACTGAGAAATCCCTAACTGGTACACGACTTGCTGAAATAAACCTGACATGAAGTTTGAACCCTTGTCGGACTGTATAGACTTAGGAAGTCCTACTAACGTGAACAATTTGACAAGAGCCTGGACAATAATTGGTGTCTTGATATTTCACAATGGAAAAGCCTCAGGAAATCAAGTGGATGTACACATGATCGTCAATAAATGCGCATTTCCAGTCTTGGTATTTGTAAAGGTCCAACAAAATCAATGAGTACTCGGATGAAAGGTTCTTCAAAGGCTGAATTGGCAGAAATGGTATTTTCTGGTTAGGCTTACCAACAACATGGCATTTATGGCATGATTTGCAGTATTTTGCTACATCATTTCTAATTCTGGGCAAATAGAAATGCTGCAAGATCTTAAGGTAAGTCTTATTTATACATAAATGGCCAACCAAGGGGGTGTCATGGGCAAGACCAATAATGTCTTGCCTATAGACTTTAGGCACCACCACTTAGTATACCACTCTCCATTCCTCCACTAGAATAGCACCAGGGAGCCTCCACTTCCTCAATAAAATGCCGTCTTGATGGTAGTAGCATTCGGCCACTTTGTCTGCTTCCTCCTGTGTTTGAGCCCTCTGGCTGAGTTAAAGAACCTCAGGGTCTTTATTTTGTTCTTCAACAAATTTCCTTGTTGTTCCCATGAATGGCTGTTCACGTCTGGCCATATCATAATTACATTCTTGTTAGTACTAGATGGTCTTACTTCGGCCTTTTCAGGGCTACCGGGACCTTCAATGTCGGCAAGGAAAGTGTCAGAAAGGCCCATGTAATCAAATCCTCATTTTGTTTTTTTTCAAGCCATTGCCCTAGTAACAACACACGCTGGATACAGTTCAGCATCATCTTCTGGTGATTAAACATCCACAACCGGTTCACTGGTAACAATTGGTTCAGCAAACACTTTTTCCCTAGCTAGATCATTTCCTAGCAATAATGAAACACCATCAACAGGGTGATAGATCCCGAACGAGCCTCCAATTTCTTTTACTGTCAGAAATCACTTTTAAATTGTAGCAATCAAAATACATAAATCAATTTAAAATTTAACAATATTTATTATACACAAGTTTACTACACAAATAGAAATGTCAACAAAATATAACGTCCAATAAGTCACAATATAGTATGATGTTCGTAAATAAAAGTGTCACTAATGTCTATCAAATCTATCTAATGCTAAAGGTTTTGTTTCCTTTGGTTTTTGTAAGTCTTTATTATGTGGTTTGAATGTTCTCGATCGGTGTTATGATATTGAAACTATTAGGCTTATTTATTTTGGCCTTATTTGTTTTGTGTGACCTTATAGTTGTTTACAAGGTGAACTTATATTGTGCAGTTTAGAAATCAATTGAACAATCATAGATACTGATTAAAAATATCTATTTTACTTACACAACGATTCCAGAATGATCCTTATAAAAGATGCGTAATCTAAACGTCAACATTGTTCTAGAAGTTTCCTTTCTACAGTTTTCTATGAATTTCCTGTTCTAGAAGTTTCCGATAGTATAGAGATATACAAACTATAAACACTTCTTAGCAAATCCAGCAGTAAAGAATTGGGAATATTACAAAGTTAACAAATCCATGGTCTATCTCCAATGAACATATCGTCGCTGGGCTTCTAAAATGTCGTATATGACTTTTTTGGCTAATAATACTTTTTTACACCTATGGTCTGGGCGGGAGGAAATCTTTGGTATTACAAATAGCATATAGTTAGACCAATCAAAACGTTTGAAATAAGACATATTACAAAATTGCCAATGCCAGTTGTTTGTAAAGTTTGCTTCCAAAATGTTGTATGAAAATTTGAAAATCGTTGTGTAGTGGCTTTGGGAATAAAATAATTCCTTTATTTCTGTGAAAACAATTTAAGTTCTCGGTTAATCCAGAAATGACAAAGTTTTTATTTCATTGCTATTTGCAAAAATGTTCAAGTTCACATACAACATTTTGGAAGCATGCATTTTGTCGAAATTTTCCAAGTCTGTTTGTGAGATATTTTTTTCTTGAAAAATTTGTAATTTACAACATTTTGGAAGCCCAGCGACAATATAGGGATAAATTTTTAAAACTGCATTGTTTTTAGTGAAATGGGGGTTGCTTTATTTTCTAAGTTGCTTATCTATTAAAAAAAAACCAATGTAAAATTTTAAGAAAAAATTCTTAAGAATAAGAAATATATCAATCTGGATCTTTATATGTATATAAATCTTTATAAATTGTTTTTCTATAAAAATAAAAAAATGCATTCAAATAATCAGCATTGAAAATCTAATTGCGATTTAATGTAACAATGACATTAGAAAGTTGAAAGTTTAATTCTTAAACAAATCTTGTTCAAATGTTTTCGTTGTTTAAAAGTGAAAGTACCAGTATATGTGTGTAAGTTCATTTTATTCTTACTAGCTGTTGTCATTTTCATGATTTTATTCTAAATATAGCTCTTACATGTCTTTGATTAAAACTAAGCGAATTGTAATTAATTACATTGGCAATGTAATTGCAATGTAATCAAATACATTTGAAAATCAATGTAATTGTGATATGATTTATTACATTTAAAAATCAATGTAATTTCAATTGTTAAATGTAATTAATTGATTACATTACAATTATTTTTTAAGATCGTCAATATGCATCATATTCACACAAACTTGATATTCAATATATTAATTTTGACATGTAATTGACCCCAGGTCTGGTTCATAGTTCATTAAGTAGTATTTTTCTCCTTGTATATACATTTAACTGCAAATAAGAGATATTTTCAACTCTGAATTCAGGAGATATGTTCAAATAGAACAGAAAAGAAATTATGACATTTTATGTAATATTTAAGTTCCTTCTGAATTTAAAGGGACATTAGCTGTCAAACTGATGATCACCGATTTGGCTTAAATTCTCATTTTTCACTAATAACATACTTAAATGTAAATCCAAATTACAAAAAGTCTAAAAGAAACAATTAACAATGCATGGACTAGATATAATGTATCAGCATTTCGTGCGTATTTAAGACGAGACGCCATCTAATTAACCACCAAGATTACCTCCGAAGATTGCCGATAGTCATTCGACCCGATTTAAACATAAATATAAATATAAAATAGACTGAGAAGCATGTGGAGTTGTGTATTGACGATCTTACGAGGTCTGTTTAATTTCATGTCATAGATTTGAAAAATGTAAATCATGGTTTTTACCTGGATATAGATAATTTCTTGTGGGTCAAATCGGTCAAATAATTTTTTTTTCTATGGTGGATCACTTGTTTCACTTTTCAATGTTCTTTTCTTTTTAGTTTCTGAACACACTAGGGCCATGCGTAACCAATCCAGATTAAGGTCAAGTTAGAGTTCCATCAATACGGATTCAACTGAGGTTGAATTATTCACTTGCAAGTCAATAATACATTTGCAATGTTTTCGATCTTACTTTGGCCGCTTTAATTACTATTTGAGACAAAAACATTTTTTTTTATCTGAATGGCATCTAACATGTCTAATGCCCCTTTAACAGGTTTAAAGAATTTTCAAATTTTGTGGCGTTATTTTAACATACTTTTTGTATTATAGCAAATACTGTAAAAATTCTCCCTTCTTGTATCAGAAAGACCGTTTAAGATTTTGTCAACAACTCATCATATTTACAAAACTAATATCTTGCATTCTTGTGTCGGTGAAAAGGTCCGTCAAGGTCGATTCAGATTGTAACATTTATATAAAATCAAAAATACAAAAACTGTAATAGAAATTAACGTGTAATACCATAAATTAAACAACAACCCATCCAGAATTATTTACACATCCTTTGAAGAAAATTCATGTACAAACTTATACATGTTATATGTATCTGAATATCTGTCAAATTTGCTTTTAAGTATAACGATGACAATCTTCACAAGTGATAAAGACAAATTGGAGCAGTAAACAGTCTTGCAAAATTATATAATATTACTACAGGTTACCTAAGTTTGTATTCCGAAATGAATTAATTGTCGAAATTATTGCAAGTGCAACTACCATTAAGATATAATCACCTCATACTTTTATTATTAGCTCTAAAAGTCCCACTTATTTTACACTCTTTTGAAGTTTTAGTGATGAGATTTTAATATGCAACCTTCATACGTCTTTCTATCTGGCTCAGTCAGCATGTGAAGCTCTGTAACATGCTTTTAAAAGGCCAGGGGTATTTTATTTGTTTTTATCAAATTTTAAATGGGATATTTTACTGTTTTTCAAAATTATGTAATATTACTATACGGTTACCTAAGTTTGTATTCCAAAATGAATTATTGTCGAAAATAACTGAAGTGCAACAACCATTAAGATATAATCACATCATACGTGAATAATTAGCTCTAAAAGTCCCACTTATTTTACACTCTTTAGAAGTTTTAGTGATGAAATTTCTATATATAACCCTCAGACGTCGTCTCGTCTGATGCAAAAAAAAAAACCAATAATTGTTGCTGTCTAATGAAAGTATTTTCACCCTCTCCTTTACGACAGATATACGATAAAATAACTAAACAGGTACAAATAAACAAACAAATTAAAACAAAACTCAGCTAACTGGTACATGAGACTGTACATTATGACAATCTATTGCCGGTTGCTGTGTGTGTGTGTGTGTGTATTTTTCTTGTACCGATGTTTCATTGACGTGAGACTCAAATCTTATTTTATTTCAGTATTTGACTTCGAATTGTCTTTTGCATTCAACTGTCCAAAATGCCTTCCCAGGTGTATAGTTGTTTACACACGAAATAAGTATACTAAGTTTACCCCCCCCCCCCTTCCCCGCACACATCGTTTTCATGTTGATGTGACAAGAGAGTTTAATATCAGAGACCATAATTTTACACAATATCCATGTAACAAAAAAACGAAGACACTAGTTTAGTAGGAGTTGCTTATATTTAAGAAAAACCAAAGTCCCTTCTTGGATTTTGACTGTATACATTTTTCTTTATATCTTTATAATTATGTGTTTGTAGTCCATTGTGGACAGTTGTTGATCGTGTTGCATGGCAGCGTAGGGCGACAGATCGGGGTCACTTCTCAGCTTACATACTGATGGAGAGAAAACTATGTTAAAGAATGTAAAAACAACAGTTTTGAACCTAAAGAGTGAAATTTAAAACTGAAAATATTGACAAGGACTATCATATCAAAAATTTTTGTCTGACTCCGAGTGACAGCTCAAACCAGAAAGTTAACTACATAGGAAAAAGAGGAGGGAGATTCAAAACATTCAAACCTTACAAATCAAAGAGTCTTTTGACCCTAGCTGTCAATATCTAAATATAATTGAAGATTATAGGCAGCATTGATGGTATCTGTGATATTCTTTGTTTAACGTTCGATTGGACAGATGCGTTCAACATAGGACCAAACCTTTTGAGATAAAAAAAATATTTTGTGAGAGGCCATATTCTATTTAACATTATTTATAGCTTTAATTCCTTGACCGGCTTTGGCTATACTTGTTTTGTCCTTTTTGGTTTAAAACTCTCCATCTTTTTAATAAGCTTTGGATTTTCAAATATTTTGGCGTCCAGCATCATTGAGAGACATTTATTGCCGATATGCGCATATGGTGCAGAAAAATTGGTACCGTTTATGTTATTATCTTCAACGGATCAATTAATCGAGCATTTGTAGAACGTATTCTAAGAAACTGACTAATTAACGTATGTCATATTTTCGTAACAAAGGACAAATTACAAATCTAGACAAGATAACATTTCCATTCTGAAAATAAAGAAGTGACCTCTGGTAAATACTTTGAATCAACATTTTACAACCGGTCTGACAGTTTTAGCTACAAGAAAACATATATTAAGATGCATTTGCTTTCAATAAGTTCCACCGGAATCTACGAGTGAGTTATGCCCATTCTATAATTTCTTTTTCAGTACAGAAGCTTGATAGATTATACTGCTTTTTTGACATGTACAAAAGCATTTTTTAGCCACATGCATGTTTGGTAGAAAAAAAAATGAAAATTCAACTGTATTTAACATTTTAAATTTCACTTCCAAATGTTTCTACTATAAGTTCAAAATCAAAAATGAGTAAAGAAAAAAAAATGGTATAAGAAATTAAAGAATAAAGAAATGCAAACCTCTCTCCAACCCAGACCCTCATACATCAACAAAGTAAGGAAATCGTGACAATAAATTCTAGCGGAGTCAACATGAAAGGTTCGTATTCAGGAATAAAAGTATTCTATATAACTCTTTGATGATCTTGCCTTTCTTGATTCAGTTCCATGTTTGAATAGAACGGAAATTGCATACTACCCATTTTGTTGGCAAATTAAAATCTTGTATATATAGCATCTAAATGTTTTCTGTCGAAACTTTAGAATAAACAGAAACAGAAAGTAATTCCAGCAAAAGTAAACTTGGTGAAACATCCAAAAGTCCAGTCTGCTTGTTTATAAAAGACTAAAACAGAGAGAGAGAGAGAAAAGCCAAACAAACACCGAGAGTACCTTACCACCCCAGTAGTCAGCACTTCTGTGTTGACTTAAATTATCATTGATATGGTCATAATTATAAATTAACTGTCTAAAAAACTTAAAATTTTAAAAAATACTAAGGCTTTTCTACAATTTTTTAAAATACTAAGGCTTTTCTACCTCAGGAATAGATTACCTTAGCTGTATTTGACAAAACTTTAAGGAATATTTGGTCCTCAATGCTCTTCAACTTCGTACTTTATTTGGCCTTTTTAACTTGTTTTTTATTCGAGCGTCACCGATGAGTCTTTTGTAGACGAAACGCGCGACTGGCGCAAATACAAAATTTCAATCCTGGTATCTATGATGATTTTATATTCAGTTACTGAGTAAGGTTAAGCAGACCCTAATGCATTACTTTTATTCGTTTTACGGCGTGTTGATCATAGCCAGTATAATAGACGAATGATGAAAACTTGCAATTCGTGAATTAGCAATGGCGATTTGTGATTTATTTTTATTTTGTTGTTTTATTCCCAAACCCACTCCCATTATCGATTTCTAGATGTTAGATATGAAACATGATATGTTAGGGAGCATCTCGTCTGATTCAGTCTTTTTTCAATTTTTCAAGTTCATATCGCTCGACTCAAAATTTCTTCAAACCTACAACTCCATGTTGATACACCCTACTCATCTTTCTGTCTCAAAGGAATCTGTAGTATCCTTAATTATAAGTTCTATGGACATGATGCGATCAATATATTCTATAGACATGAAATTATTCATGTAAAGACATTATCTATGTAAGAGAACGTCTGATTAAAGGTTAAAGTTTCCTTCCTTCTTTTTGATAAACTTCTGTATATAGTCTGACTTATTGGAATATCCGACCAGCTAGGCAAATCCACAATTTTATGAACACTTACAGAACAATTTTTCCATGACGTCTGTTTGCCAATTCCAGTAATTGACCCTGTAATTAGAGATCCCTTTTTTATTTGTCTCCCTCAGGAGGGACATACATTTTTATTGATAACGGAGAGATAGCGGAAAGAGCAAATTTATCTGTGCGTAATGTGTGTAACCTTTCAGTTTTTCAAATCTTTTAATTAAATTTAATTTGTTGTTAACAAGTGTGGACACAGATCAGTGTGGATAGTATGTTTAGATGTTTGTTTTTCTTTCAAAAACTCAAACATTAGGAGACGAACACATTGGGTATATTTCTGCATGATGTGATTTTAATATGCGAGATGGTATCATGTACTATTTGTTTGGTTGTATTTATGTTCCTTTGTGGTGGTCATTTCTTACTTGGGTTTGTCCACATAAACTGTCAATTAGTTAAGGATCTTCCAAATATAATTTGTAAAAATTTCGTTTAAATGTCGAACTTATTTCTTAGAAGATATCTAACATTTTAAGGTAATGACAATACCTGGCATGACACTTGGGGCTAGATAAGCTAGAAAGTACACTTCTGTGTTATTTTTTTAATTTTTTAATATCTTTTCCCAGGCCTGGTGGAAGTCAACATTTTTTTTTATCAGTATGAAAATGATATCAATTAAAGAACCTTTGTGAGCATGTTTCAAAGACTCATAACTCCAACAAAAGTAAACTGATTAAACTTCTTGTGGATATGAACATCTACATAATATATTGTAATTATTTATAAAGTTTCCTGAAATTCTGTTGTATGGTTTCAGAAGAGGTGCAATGAAAAGAACAAAACTGATGGACAAACAGACTTACAGGTTAAAAAACGTATTTGCTTTGTTTCTCTTGTTTCAAATTTTTTTGTTATATGGATAAAGATTTTAGTGATACCGGTACAGTAATTATAACATAATATAATATATAAGATGCAGTTTTGTTGTGGTGTAAAAGTGAACAGTGATCATGGTGATATAATTAACGTTTACACAAATAAAGAAATTAACGAATGATTAACAAATGTTGAACACAGAAAGATAAGTTTAGAAATCGATAAGGCCATGTGAATTGTCAATCTCCGGCGCAGAGTTCATATCCGTTCCATACATGCTTTGCAATACTGCACTTAATATGAGTGTAGTGTTACAAAGTATTGAACGGAACGGATATGTGATCTCTGCGCCGGAGATTGGTGAATTGTATCCTTTTCTTTTACATAGATAAACACAATGTATAAGTGAATGACCATTTACACTCAGGACTCATCAGTAGGTAGTACAGATGTTGGAAAAAAAGTGTTACAAAACCACCTCGCATCATATTGCTAGTAGCACAAGTAGCATTGTTTGGGACATTTGTGCTTTTTTTATTTGAGATGTGGTACACTACATGTATGCACAGTGAAAGATGAAATCACTGATTAATTCTCCTCTCAAATAAATAGACACCAGATAGGAAAAAAGAATATATCACAATAACAAATTATCTTCACTGGCGATCTTTTATTAATTTTATATTAATATGATTATTTTTGTTATAAGTTTAGATGAAGGTAAAAAATCTTGCAAGTTTTCTCAGTGCTTCAACTATTGATTAAGTGGTCATTTATAGTTTGTTCCAAGTCGGTTTTTTATATTTAGCATAATTGCAAATTTAGTTTGCAACACAAACATTAACTCTTGACTGTTGATTGCCAAATGTCAAGTGCCTAATATCTCATGCATATTTAGAGCAAACATAAGGATTGCAATTACTAAGTATTGTACAGTTGAATTCATTGTTTACAAAGTCAATTATTTTGCACCAATATACTGCAGTGATGCCTAAATATCTTAATAATGTACCAGAGTATTGCACAAACGGCTTCCTACAGGAATGGTTTCTGGGCTTTTAGAGAATAAGTGTTCCATTTTTACAACAAAACAAATGGAAGGATCCTGTAATAATGTCGATTTGATTTATATTTATAAAACTTTTAGGAATTTTGGTTCTCAATGCTCTTCAACTTCGTACTTTATTTGGCCTTTTTAAATTTTTTGGATTCGAGCGTCACTGATGAGTCTTTTGTAGACGAAACGCGCGTCTGGCTTTTATACTAAATTTAGTCCTGGTATCTATGATGAGTTTATTTAAAATATGTGTGATTATTTAAAATCACTATTTAATAACAGTGGACATTTTTGGGCTTCATAAAAAGGACACTCTTTGGTGTTCATTTACGTCTGACATATCGACACTTTTGGGGCCGGATGGACATGTTTCTGAGTATTAATTAATAATGTCACATGCTTATTCAATGATGTCAGATTCTCTAGTATTGTAGAACATCGTCCACCATCTTTTATGTGTGCATACACATTATCCTCATCATAAGCCATTTATTTTGTATAAACTTGAGCAAAAACCATGACATGCAAACAATATGTGCACAGTTAGATGTACACATTACATACAAAGATAGTGCAAAAACAGATAATTCAGAAATTATGTTTGTCAGAAAAATCAGAGAATGAAAATGTCAACCCAAATTGTCAAGGTTCACATTTTTGTCCATTGTTTACATTTTTATGAATTAGGATTGTATATACTTACTGTCAGGAAGGTCGACGCAGTCCAAATGCAATAAAAATCAATTGTAAATAATGCTCACCGACATTACCGAAAACAAAAAGTTTTATTCTTAATTGTCTGAGAAAATCTGAACTTCAAAGTGGTCTTAACACCAACAATCAATCAAGCATCTTAAATTTATAAAACTTCTAAAGGCAAGACATTAATAAGCACATTATGAACCACCAATTAAAATTTTTATCGGATGTTAAGCTATGATTGTCTTTCAGAGATTTAATTTCATTTTCCTTAATATGTCTTTCGATGCAAAATCATTTAAACATATCATAGAATTTCAAAATTGTCTTCAATAAACTCATCATAGATACCAGGATTGAAATTTTATATTTACGCCAGACGCGCGTTTTGTCTACAAAAGACTCATCAGTGACGCTCGAATCAAACAATATTAAAAAGTCCAAATAAAGAACGAAGTTGAAGAGCATTGAGGACCAAAAATTCCTTAAAGTTTTGTCAACTACAGCTAAGGCAATAGCGATGTATACGCGCAATGACATTTTTGTTTTATTAAGACCCTTCACTTTGATATTCAAATTTAGCTAGGTATCATCAACTGTCTTATACTGGAACAAGACCAGGGGAAATTGACCATACTTCTTCGAATGATAGTTACAGACTATGAAGTGGAAGCATGCTTTTCGATTCACCATGAAACTTCTTCTTTCTGAAAAATGAATTGTAAATAATAATCATAATTATTTAAAATATGTTTTTCGTGATTTTGTCTAACATGTGGAAAATAAGTGATCTATAAAACTTTAAATACTTCTATCATTTTGATCTTACCCATTTTAATAAAAATAATGGGTGTTGAATACGCTACAGAAATTGAAAGACAGCAGAGTCATCAAAATTAAAATTTTGAAATCGATTTTGTTTCCTTCATTTCCATTGGCTAACGATCAGCAACCGCTTTCATAAATACCCAGGGTATATAGTTTTCTAGTGAGTTTAGCCAAAGTCGTACTGAGTCTTCATTTGCAGAAGAGTAGTATAACAAGGTAAGTTCTAAAATAGTTTCACATCGACATGCAACAAGAAAACATTTGATCTGACATTGGTTGATTAATTGGTGTTTAACTTATATCGGATACGTATTATATCGTATCCTGAGCATCCCTTGATGACATGTTGCAAAAATACTTTTTAGGTTTAAAAATATTTTACCAATTATCCTTCTATATACAACAGAAACATCTAAAACTTGAAATTTAAAGATTAAACTATATCAAAATTAAGTGTCGTTAAGTGTATTTATAATTTTCAGAACATTCCTTTTAAAATCAAGGACAGATAATTATACTGAATTTGATAGGACTCTTTGTGTTTTTAACAAAACAAGACCCGTGAGCCCCTAATTTCATTTCTATATATCGGAATTATTTATGAAAAGTAATTCTCTCATTGGATTATAACCAATTCTATCGTTTGATGCTTCATTAACATTAAGTTTTTTCCTATATAGCCCATATAAAATAACCGTGATTTCGTTAAATTGCAAAGTATTTTAACGAATAAACAAGGTCCATGACCCCCAATTTTTATATTGACATTTGAAATCACATTGACCGTCACTTCGTTCCTGAAGTTTAAATGGTCGCACCTCTGATTACATTTTTCTTATAACATCTTATTCAACTTTCTATATATTTTCAGCATGATGTTGCAGTTAGCTATCGTATTCTGCATCATATGTGGATGTACCTATGCTAAGAGTCCTGCCGATAATTATTTAAGTACAACAGCGTCAATAATGGGAAAAAGCGATAATGATATCAGAAAGGACTTAGATTCGTGTGCTGAAATGGATTATCCATCCCAAGAAGACATTTCTGCTAAAACTGGCATGGTAAAATGCATTCTTGATGTTGTAAATAACCTCTGTCCTGAGGACACATGTTCTCTAGGAGCGAGAGTTTCACTCAATTTTATTGGCTGGTATAGGATAGAAGAGAAGAAGGAATGTGTAGATCTTGATGAGGATGCAACTTACGATCCTTCCTGTCATATTAGAATAAAGGTGAGATATGCTTCTGGATTATCCCCGGACATTTTTGATCAGCTTTTTTGGTTTTTGTATGATCCAGAGGTCACAGAGATGACAGGATGCAACGAAGAACAGGAACGATCATTACAGTCACCAGTATCACAGAGAAAGAAAAAGAATTTGAGGACCCGTGGAGATCAACCCCCACCACCCCCACCACCCCCACCTCCAGGTAATATAACGTTGAACAAAAAAGCAGCGAGGGATGCCGGGAAAATTAAAGAAACTATCATGAAATCTAGAGATTCCGCAATATTTTCAAACTTGAAAAGAAAACTCAGAAGATTCACCAGTAATTGAAATGCATTATGGGACAAACATTCCTTAAAACCAATGGACCGAATATGGACTTCGATTAGGATGAACAGTTTTATATATAATATGCTCACTTATAGAAATTCTATATAAAAAAGCATAATGGGACAAAAATTCCTTACAACCAACGGACCGAATATGGACTTCGATTATCATGAACAATTTTATATGTAATATGCTCACTTATCATGCTTGTAGAAACTCTATATAAAAGGCATAATGGAACAAAAATTCCTTACAACCAATGGACCGAATATGGACTTCGATCATGATGTATCAAATGCACATGCTCATTTTTATATATTTTTTTAATAAAAAATCAAAGGATAGACATAATAAGTATCAAATTTTTATGGTGAATAAAAGAAGGGGGGGAGGGGGTGGTCAAGCGGTCAAAATGGGTAGTGATATTTTAATGTTTATTTTTGGCACTAAAATTCAAGTAAGTTGGTGTTGATTTTTATTTTTGTTTGTTTTGTTCTGAGAAAGTTGAACACATTTTCGATGCATTCAAACAACTTGATGTCACGATAACTCGATCGACAACAAGTTTTATTGATGCAAGAAAAACCGGTGACCAACGTACACATATGACTTCCGGCGAATAATTCAGTTATCGAAATCATATTGTAATATGGTTGAACATACATTGTTAATTTGCAAAGGACTATTTAGAGACTCCAGTCCCTACCACAGTTTTGATAGGCGTACTTACCGACCTCCTTCTCCTTCTTTCTAAAAAAATATATTTCATACAATGTACTTTGTAAATTCGAAGTAAGCACATTTTTGGATAACTTTTGCAATAATTTAAGCTTCCTTTAAAGAATTTGTACTATGTAATATTACTTTTGTTGGCCCGTGAAAACAATCTCCCAGTCCATTTGGAAATTTGAAGATGAGTTGTTCCAGAATTATGGGAGTTTACTTGTAAAAGGTAAATTTTAGGATGACGCAATATATATATTACGTATCAATCTGATTGTTTTCAAACTCCCCGGCAGTTCCAGCTCTGATCCGCATACTAATATACACTAGTAAAGGGGCACGAGGATAAAACCTGATGTGAACTGTTCCTGCTAGTCACCACTTATAAAAAAGTAGTGCTGCATATACTTACGCGTGTAATCATAAACAATACAATAGGTGCCTGCAGGTCACAACAACATTTATCCGTATCAAATATGCTTGCAGGTCACACCAAAATTTATCTGTACCATAGCCTATCATTTGAGTCTGCAGGTCACACTGTTAATTATCTATACCATAGCCTATAATATCTCCATAGATCTGTACCCTATGGTAATAAAGGTGCCTGCAGGTCACGTTTTCATTTATATATCTGTATCACTGTATGGTAGGTGCCTGCAGGGCACATCATTACAGATTTGCACAATGTATATGAATGGAATATGTGGTATGATTGCCAATGAGACAACTTTTCACAACAGACCCCATGACACCTAATGACACAGAAATTAACACCAATAGGTCCCCCTTACGGCTTTTGACAATGCACAAAGCCCATACTACATAGTCAGCTATAAAAGGCACCGAAATGACAAATATAAAACAATTCATACGAGAAAATTAACGGACTAATATATTTACAAAATAATGAACGAAAAACAAATAAGTAACACAGCAACAATGACAACCACTGAATTAACGGTTCCTGCATTGGGACAAGCACATTCAGAAATAGTTTGAAGGCACCAACCCTTCCCTAACCTGGGACAGTGGTGTAAAAGTACAACATAAGAACAAACTATAAAAATCAGTTGAAAAAGGCTTAACTCATCAGAAGGATACAAATAGAAATAATTGTACATCTAACAAAAACACAAAGTGGACATTGAATAAAATGCGAATAAAAAACAAAAACAACACTAAGTACAGATCTGAGAGTATTGGCAGTTATCATAGGTGCCTGTAGGTCATTTCACTTATGATATGCACCATAGCCTATCATGGGAACCTGCAGATCACACTGCTATTTATCTGTACCATAGCCTATCATAGATGCATGCAGGTCACATCACCAGAGATCAAAACCTATCATGGGTGACTGCGGGTCTCACAGCTTTTTTTCTGTTCCATAGCCCATCATAGGTGCCTGAAGGTTACATCACCATAGAACGGTACTATAGCCTATCACAGGAGCCTGCAAGTCACACTGCTTATTCATCTGTACCATATACTATAATAGGAGACTTCAATACAGATCTGCACTATAGCCTATCATAGGTGCCTGTTGCTCATACAACTTTTTATCTGCACCATGATAGCCTATCATGGGTGCCTGTAGGTCACATCACCATTTATCTGTACCAAATCCTAGCATATGTACCTGCAGGTCCGAAAGCGTTTTATCTGTACCATAGTCTATAGGTGACTGCAGGTCATACAACTTTGTATGTGTACCATAGACTATCATAGGTGCCAGCTGCAAGTCACACTGATATTTATCTGTTCTATAGTCTATCTTAGGTGCCTGCAAGTCACATTAGCATAGATCTGTACCATAGTCTATCATATGTGCCTGCAGGTCATATCTTTCTAGATCTGCACCATAGCCTATCACAGGTGCCTACAGGTCACATCGCCATATGTCTGTACATTAGCCTTTCGTAGGAGCCTGCAGGTCACAATGCTATTTATTTATACGATAGCCTATATATATGTGCTTGTGGGTCACACAGCCTTTTTTATTAACCGGATTCCATCATAGGTGCCTGCAGATTGAGCATAAGTTCCTGTAGGTAACAGCTTTTTGTATGTAACATATCCAGTTATAGATGCCGGTAAGTCACACCGCTATGTTAAGTACCATATCCTATCATAGTGCCTGCAGGTTAATTATTATATGGGTGCCTGTAGTTCACACCGTTTTTTATGTACCATATCCTATCATAAGTGCCTGCAGGTCACACCAAAATTTATCTCTACCTTCATTGCCTTTAGGTCACACTTTTATTCATATGTAACATTAGCCTTTCATAGTTACCTGCAGTTCACACTGATATGTATCTATACCATAGCCCATCATATGAGTCTGCAGTTCACATGACCATTGACATGTATCATAGTTGCATACAGGTCGTATACTCATAGATCTTTTCCAGAGCCCGTCATAGGAGCCTGCAGGTCACACAGATATGTATATGTAATATAGCCTACAGGTCAGAGAATAATTGGTACCGTTAATGTTATTACTACCACTGGGTCGATGCCTCTGCTGGTGGACTGTGAGTCCCCGAGGGTATCACCTGCCCACTAGTCAGTACTTCGGTACTGACATGAAAATACGGATTTTTTTGTTATTAAATTTTGCTGTTACAAAATGTTAGAAATTGTGTTAAATTAAGGAAAGTATCTCCTTCATGCAAAGCTCTGATTCCTTGCCCGGCTTTGGCTATATTCTTTTACTGGGTCTTTTTGGATTATAACTCTTCATTTTCTTAATAAGCTTTTGATTTTCTAGTATTTTGGCCTCCAGCATCAATGAAGATGCATTTACAGTCGAAATGCGCATCTGGTGCAGAAAAATATATACCGTTAATGTTATCAAACTGATATTTATCTATACTTTTGCTCATTATACGAGCCTGCAAATCCAATCAACATATAGATCTGTATTATAAATGCATGAAAGTTGAAACCTTTAATACGATATGGATAAATACCATCGTGACTTACAGTCACCTATGATAAGATAAGAAAATAACAGGGTGACCTACATACACCTATTATATGATATGGATCAATACCATGGTGACTTACAGGCACCCATGAAAGGATATGTAAGATAACAGGATGACCTACAGACACTTATAATAAATATGATATGGAAAATAACATGATGACCTATGAGAGGATATGTAAAATAACGGATGACATACAGGCACCTATGACATAATATGAATAAATACCATGGTGACCTACAGGCACCTAGGATAGGATATGAAGACTAATACGGTTCCCTACAGGCACCTATAATATGAAAATATTATAGGAAAATAACAAGGTCATGACCTACGGGCATCTACATATGATATGGAAAATAAGGAGGTAACCTACGGGCATCTATATATGATGTAGTAAACAACAGGGTGACGTACAGGCACCCTTGAAATGATACGGTAAAGATAAAAAACAGTGTGACATACAGACACATAGGATATGATGTGGAATAGATCAATAACAGGATGACCTACAGTCGCTTTTAATAATTATGATAATATATGGTAATGACAATTGCAGTCCCCTTGTTAGTGAAATTGATTATAACATTGTGACCTGCAGGCACTTATGGTATGGATACATACCAGGATGACCTACAGGCACCTATGATAGGATTTGGTAAATCATATGGTGACCTACAAACACATATAATGTGATATGGAAAATAACAAGGTGCCCTACGTGCATCTATTATATGACATGGTTAACACCAGAGTGACCTACGGGCACTGTTCAAATGATTGGTAAAGATCAAAAGCAGTTTGACATACAGGCACTTAGGATATAATATGGTACAAATCAATAACGGGGTTACCTACGGGCAATTTTGATAATTATGATAGGATATGGTGAAGATAAAGGCATTGGCAATTTTGCCAGCATCGGCAAAACAGCAAATTTGCTATTTTGCCGGCTCGGATTAAAATATTTAATTCAAGCTATTTCTATAGAAAATGTTATTTTACCGGCACTAGCAATATACTGAAATTGTTGCCGGCGCTAGAAACACAGAATATATGTTATTTTGCTAGTATTAGGTTAGCGGAAGCCAAGTTAAAAACAATTTTGTTTATGCAATTCAAATAACTGACTATAATTTCAAAATTCTTGAAGCTATGTGATTCACTTTGTTATATTGTATAATGTTTTGTCAAATTTATGATGCAATGAGATTTTCAACTTTTTAAATTTTTTTTATAACATACAGTTAAAAAATCAAGCTGAAATTGTATACGTATGCATACATTTATCATTAGACTGACTGATTCTAGAAATAATGTCAACTGCATGTTTAGATATGATTTTTTTGGAACAAATGGATGCTCAATACTTTTGTTTTTGTTTTTTCTTGTTATAAATACTTAATAGTTATTTACACTCTGACTGATAAATGTTTTTAAAAGATTATATGTGTCTCAAATATTGTTATCTATTATCTTATTTAACTACAGGTATATCAGTAAGTATTTGATTCTTTTATGTTGACAGTGTACATTGTCATAGTACTTTAAATATTAGATTTCACTCTTTTATATATAACGTATAAAGAACCGGCAAAATAACAAATTCACTATGTGAAGTTGAAAAATCGTCTAAAGGAAATAATCCTCAATGTTTTTCAACATAAAGATGGTAGCATACGCTATACATTAATTACTTTGGGATACCATAAGGCATATTTTGTTAGTAGTGAACAAAAAGGTAAAACATGCTACAAGGGATCAATATGCTGGAGTTTCTTATTGACCACATATTTGTTGAATTTGGAGGTAGACCTTTTCAACAAATTGTCGGCATTTCTATGGGAACGAACTGTGTGCCTCTCCTTGCCGACCTCTTCTTATTTTCATATGAATCGGAGTTCCTTCATACACTTGTCAAAAACAAGAAGATCAAAGAATCCAGATCATTTAATTTCACATTCAGATATATTGATAATGTTCTTTCCATTAACAATCCAAACTTTTGTGATTGAGTTCCATTAATATATCCCCCAAAACTAGAAATTAAAGTAACAACAGACACGGCTTCCTCCGCCTCATATTTAGACTTATACCTCGAATTTGACATACACGGTCATCTCAGTACCAGAATCAATAACAAACGAGACGATTTTAATTTTGAAGTTATCAATTTCCCCCACCTTAGTAGCAATATACCCCTTTCACCTGCATATGGAATATGCATTTCCCAACTTATTCGGTATTCAAGAGCATGCAGCAACTACTCAGACTTTGAAAAACGTTACCAGTGTCTGAGTAGAAAGTTGATGAACCAGGGATATATAAAAAAAAACGTTTCGTCCTTTTTCTAAAAAAGTTCATTGGAAGGTACCAAGATCTTGTTGATAAATATTCCGTATCAACTTCACAAATAATACACGATGGTCTTGAAGTATAGATTTTGTATACTGACGTTGTTTATCATCATAATAACGTGTTATATTATTCTTTTATTTCTCTTTATAATATTATTTTTACTGTTTAGTCTGTTTTTGGTGATATCCATTTGACGTGGCTTTGTACTTATACATCCCGTCATTGTGTTCTATGATCATTTTTGCGTTCTTGTCTTTGTTTTTGCTAATATGCTTTGTCTATATAGATATAAGAAGATGTGGTATGAGTGCCAATAAAACAACTCTCCGTCTAATTTGTAAAAGTAAACCATTATAGGTCAAAGTACGGTCTTCAACACGGAGCCTTGGCTCACAACGAACAGCAAGCTATAAAGGGCCCCACAAATTACTAGTGTAAATCCATTCAAACGGGAAAAACCAACGATTTAATCTATATACAAAACGAGAAACGAGAAACACTTATGAACCACATCAACAAACGACAACTACTGAACATCAGATTCCTGACTTAGGACAGGTGCGAACAAATGCAGCGGGTTTAAACGTTTTAATAGGTACCAACCTTCACCCTTATCTGTAAAAATAGTGTAACATCACAAAATAGAAAGACACACTATAAAATATCAATTGAAATGGTTTAACTCAATCAAAAGACATATTAACACAAGTGAACATACGCTAAAAGAATAAATTTGATCTAGGATACAATGTAAATACAAAATCAATAAAATAAGGGGTGAAAAAATAAAGGTAACAGTATTTTACCGCTGTGAGATATTAAAAATAAAAAAAAAAACTATATGCCTTTTTGTGTTTCTTTTTTACATATGACGTGGCTCTGTACTTATATATCCCGTCATTGTGTTATTATGCCATGGTAAATATTAATATTTGTTTGTTTTTATAGTTAAGATAATAACACAATGTTGACTGCTTTATTCCTATTTTTGACATTTTTACCTATTATGTCTGTTTGTTTTGTTCACACATCGTTGTCAATATAATGTAATTTTATGCGACTGTCATACAAGTGAAAGGTTTAGCTAGCTATAAAAACAGGTTTGATCCACCATTTTCTACATAAGAAAATGCCTGTACCAACTCAGAAATATGACAGTTGTTGTCCATTCGTTTGATGTTTTTGAGCTTTTGATTTTGTCATTTGATTAGGGACTTTCCGTTTTTAATTTTCCTCGGAGTTTAGTATTTTTGTGATTTTACTTTTTGCTGGTGCCGGTAAAATAGCAATTTCTATAAAAATATGCTATTTTGCCGGCTTGAATTAAGATAATTTAATCAAAGCAGGCAAAATAGCATATTTGCTGTTTTGCCGGTGGCGGCAAAATAGCCACTGCCAAGAAAAACAGGCATATGATCTTAAGCAGCTACGATAGATAAAGACACCAGTAGCATAGCGCTGTTCAAAAGACATAAATCGGTATTATGCCACAAGGAAGGTGACATTCATGCACCTTTGAAAGCGTATGATACGGATCAATAGCAATGTGATCTCTTGCACCTTTGAAATGATAGGGTACATATCAACATCAAGGTGGCCTATAGGCAACTTTAAAATGATATGGTACAGATTAATAGCAGGGTGACCTACAGGCATCTTTGAAATGATATGGTACAGATTAATAGCAGGGTGACCTACAGGCATCTTTGAAATGATATGGTACAGATCAATAGCAGGTTCACTTACAGGCATCTTTGAAATGATATGGTACAGATCAATAGCAGGGTGACCTACAGGTAGCTTTGAAATGATATGGGACAGATCACTAGCAGCGTGACCTACAGGTAGTTTTGAAATGATATGGTACAGATCAATAGCAGGTTAAGCTATTGACATCTTTGAAATGATATGGTAAATATCAATAGCAGGGTGACATACAGCCATCTCAGATAATTATGGGAAGGATCAGTAACAAGGTGACCTGCAGACAACGCAGATAATTATTGTACATATCAATAGCAGGGTGACCTACAGACAACTAAGATAATTATGGTACAGATCAATAGCAGGGTTACATACATGCAACTCAGATAATTATGGAACAGATAAATTGCCTACAGGCACCTCAGATAATAATGGTACAGATCAATAGCAGGGTGACCTACAGGCACCTCAGATAATAATGGTACAGATCAATAGCAGGGTGACCTACCGGCACCTCAGATAACAATGGTACAGATCAATAGCAGGATGACCTACAGGCACCTCAGATAATAATGGTACAGATCAATAGCAGGGTGACCTACAGGCACCTCAGATAATAATGGTACAGATCAATAGCAGGGTGACCTACAGGCAACTCAGATAATTATAATAGGATATAATAGAAGATGAACATTAATATCATCGTCAGCATTTATGGTAGGATATGGTAGAGACTAATAGTAGATGACCTTCACGCACATTTGATAGGATATTATAGATATCAATAACATTAATGTGACCTCTTGCACCTTTGATAAGAAATATAAATAAATAAATAAATAATCTGTTTATGAAAGTGTCACATATTGATTGCAATAAAAATAATTCATACACAATATACATACATAATAAAACAACCAATATCCAGCCAAAAACTGACTTACGAGACACTATATGTTATACCAAATGCATATTTACAGATTGAAATAGCGTAAAAATAAAATATTAAAATTAATATACGTCTTTTCCACAAAATAAATAATCCTGAGCTTGAATCTCTAATAATTAGTTATATAAAACATAATGTACTCATTTCGCAAAAAATGATAAAAATTCTCATTTCCATTTATAATTGAATATCAGTTTATAAATCACATTGTCTAATAAATAAAATAAAAATTTAACTATTTATAGAATATAAACTTTTAAAAATGTAAAACCCTTATATTTGTCAAAATTAGGCATAAAAAAGAAAAGAAGTTGGATCATTATAAAAATAATTTTTTACGGATAAAAAATTTGTGTAGATTTCAGTGCCATTCATAATACTTAGAAATTTGTCATTAATTTTCATATTGTCAAAATTCGTAATGTACTTAGAACATTCGTAAAATAAGTCATATCTTAGATCACTATACAAGGGACATTCCAGTAGGAAATGTTTTTCATCTTCAATGGCTCTAGAATCACACAATACACATAATCGTTCTTCTGTAGGCATAGGCGGCCTGGAGTATCTCCCTACTTCAATTGCGAGCGGAAGAGAGCCTGAGCGGAAGAGGGCCATAGTTCGTCTTTCCATTCTAGAAATGTTTAATTTAACGTATGTTTCAGTTTTCACAGAGTCTTTGTACATACGAAATGTCCGAAGCTTGTTCCCATTTCGTGTGTTGGATCTGTCATTAAAAAGTTCTGTATACCATTCTGTATTGTCAAGCTCGATAAGTTTATCATTGACCAATCGCATGGCACATTTTGTTGATATAGATAAGTAATTAACCGTATCTTTAACATGCAACCGATTAATGGTCTTTTCAACTTCGAAAGTCCATCCTTTTATTCGACGTGAAATCCACTTGAAGATTTTATATGATTTTTTCGTTTCATTAGTACGTGAAAGTCTGCACAAAATTCGACAAAAGTGTATGCGTTGTTTTGTCCAACACGATGTCCATCCCATGTCACCTCTTGTCGCGATATTTGATGTATGTTACCCGACAGAAAGAAAGTATTTACAAGCTCTGTTTTGGACGGCAGTGATACAACTGAACTCCTTTGTGCCCCAAATACCGCTTCCGTACATCAATATAGGTTCTACTATAGAGGAGTATAGTTTGGTATATACTTTATGCGTCATACCTCCCGTCTCTACTACTTTTGCAAATAACGTTCCTAACACACGACAAGCAGCCTTTGACAATTCTTTTGCGTTTTTTAAAAAAGTCAAATGTTCATCAAACCAGACTCCAAGATACTTGTAACTGTCACTATAATCGATTACTTTATCAGAACATTGGAATATAAAATCTGATTTACTGCAGGATTGTGGTCGAAAATGAACAATCTTTGTCTTATTAATGTTGATATACAATTTCCACTCTGAACACCAACCTGTCACCACATTTAGCATACTTTGCAAACTGTTCTCATCTGGTGCTATCAATGCGATATCGTCTGCGTACAAGAGAATACTCAATTTGAAGTCATCTATATTTACGCCACAGTTAAGAGAGTTTATACGTTCAGTCAAATCGTTTATGTACACAGAAAAAAGTGTGGGCGACAAAATACAGCCCTGTTTCACAGCAGCCTCTACTTCGAATCACGGGGTTAGATTGTTATTAACACGAACAGTACATCTTAAATCGTTATAAAGTGATTGAACGGCGGTTAAATATTGGTCCTACACCAGCCCTCTGTAGCTTGTACCACAATAAATAGTGTTCAACGGTGTCGAACGCCTTCCGCATGTCAACGAAACACACATAAGATGATTTCCTAGATATTTTTCGGTCATTTAATACGGAGTGAAGCGAGTGTATATGTTCCTCACAGCTGCGACAACCTCTAAATCCATTTTGCTCATCGCATAAAATTTCATTTTAGTCAAGCCAAAGACTTAAACGTTGATTTAATATGTAGCAATATGTTTTGCACGGAACAGAAATCAGAGTTATTCCACGATAGTTTAAAGGTTGTCTGTCGTCATCTGCTCCTGGCTTAAGTATCGGATTGATAAGTCCGCTGTTCCATTGAGAGGGTACCTTTCCTAAGTTGAAGCATTCGCTTATAATTTTAAAAATTAAATCAATTGCTGCTTCTTTTTTTCAGGACCTCGGCAGGAATATCATCTATTCCTGCTGCTTTACGAAGTTTAGCATGAAAAACGGCTTTTACGACTTCCTCTCTAGAAACTGATTCGTTTAAACATGTCACATCTATTTCCGTATTACATATTGTTGTGTCTAAATGCTCATTTATATCTTCGTTACGTTTAAATAAAGTTTCAAAGTCAATTCCTCATTCCAATAAGGCTTATATTTCCTACGTTTGGTGCCTGCATGGCTTTTAAGCGTGGAGAGTTGGTTTTTCATTTCAGTTTTAATCAAAGATTCGAATTCATCGTAAGCGTGCTGAATGTCTTTTTCTGCTATGATATAATTTTCTATTCGCGCTATAGTTTGCATAACATCCTGTCTTATTTCTGCGGACGATAGAAAGTCATGCGGCATTGATTTAATGTTATATTTAGGAGACACTTTGTTGGCATTCGTCTCTATATCCAAGTTCAATGAAATTTTAAAATCACAATATAGCAGAGAATGATCAGGAATGCTCTCAGGAATGTGAGCGGTACCATTTATTATACTTGTCATAGGTAATATTTTAAAGTCACTCACATAGTCTAATTCTTTGTATGGAACACAAATGTAGTCTACTACTGATTTTCCTGCTGTAGAAATACATGTAAATTCATTTTCGTTAAAGCGACCATTTAACATACAGAAATTAATATCCCCTGTTGATTCAGTTAACTTCCAAGATATGCTCTCTAGATATTTTCTGGATTCCAATTTCGATTGCTGGACAGTAAATACCTATGTTTTAACGAACTTAATACGTATACTTTTAATTTTGTTGATTTTTAAAAGTCCAGGGGCTGGTTTTCGAAGGTATCCTAAAATATGTCATAAGATACATCTTATGACAATTTTATGACATCTTATGACTAACATATGAAATGTCATAAGATGGTCATAAAATTTGTCCTAAGATGTATCTTATGACATTGCTTATAATATTTTCGAAAACCAACCCCTGGAATTTAAAAAATCAACAAAATCAAATGTCTTCTTATTAAGTTCGTGAAACATAGGAATTTACTGTCAAGCAACATAATTTGGAATCTAGACAAAAATCTACAGGGGCATATCTAGGAAGGTAACTGAATCAACTTGTGAACTTCGTCTTAATTCAAATGTCGTTTTAGAGGATTCTTGTTTCCATTTTCTTCCTTGAATGTTGCAGTGTAATTTTCCATTTTTTTGGTAATTCATGATGTAAAAGAATGGTGTCGTGTTAAAGGACTTATAAATTTAATTTCTGACCGTTTTACTCTACATAGATCTATTACAAACCCGCAGTAGTTTCACTTACAAGGGGGACATGTATGTGTTCACGTGTGGAATTCACTGGTGGAATCAGTATTCTCTCAGGTAGATAAGTAGTCATGCCAAGACATTTCCTCTGTTGCAATTTTGAAAACATCTCATGGAGCAAATTACACGGACGATTTATGTTGACCATTTGGTATATGGCAAAGGTTTAAGCAAGACGTACATGCAGGTCATACATTAATTTGTTGAATATTTTTTAAAATACTAATGGGTGTCGTAGGAGGTCCACCAAGGTTTTGATTGAACTGGCATGACTAGTACGGCGGGTTGTCAGATCTTTTATTTTTTTAATTAATAATTATAATTATATTTTGGTGAACATTTCGGGTTAACATGTACCACTAGGGTTACTCCCAGGCACATTGATGAAGCAACCAGATAACAGCATCACAGTACCTGCATCTGAAGGAACGAGGAATAGTTTATTTTATAACATCTGCCCCGGCACAATGCAGTTGACACTAAATACTAGAATTACATTTTTCATTGCATAAGTCGCACTAAAAATGCGGGTCTCACTAATTAGCGACAAGAAGTGTCAAGAAGCGACAACAAGCGACAAGAAGCGTCAAGAAGAATAATTTGAGCAACAAGAAGCGACAAGAAGCGACAAGAAGCTATTTAGCGACAAGAAAACATTTTTTTTTTATTAAATATAAAAAAAAATATGCATTTAGTCTTTTTTAATATACGGGCAGAAATAAATTGATTTTTTTATATTATATTGATAGATGAAGAAATTAAATATTTGTAAGAACAAAGGAAATGCACACGCTATAAAATGAAAATATAAACAAAGATTTTTCACTTTCCTTTGAAGGATTTATTGAAACAAAAACATGAAATATTATTTCCTTTCTAACTGTTCAATTCATTTTTCCTGATAGGACCAACGTTAGCTATGGCTTCACCTTAAGGTAATACACAATGTAGAACATCAAATGAGATTAACGAGGCGCGTGTCCCTTGTTTTATTGCTACAATAACATCCAATTAACACCTTCAACATTGTACACGCGTCAGACTATACAATTACACGCGCCAGAATATACAATCATTGTAAATAGTGAACACCTGTTGAAAACTCAAGATTGTCATTAATTTCCTTTAATCTTCAATCAATATGCATAAACATGATAAATATCGTTAAATGAGGCAATACACCAAATAAAATGATGAAAAATTTTAATTATATTTTCCTCTTGTTTGAGTTTAGTTCTTTGTATTTCACAAGTTGTGTCTGTATTTTCAGGACAATGATGTACAAATAATTCATTTTCCAAGCTTAATATATATAAAAAACCAACTTATAAGATAAATATATCATTGTTCTAAAACACAAGGAAAAGTGATCTTATAATACAACAGGGTAAACGTAATACTGGCTGTTATACATGACATACATAATAAATGATAAAATATCATGTAAATAAATGTTTCAATTTTTTTCTATCAAATGAATGTTAACTTTCTTGTTGCTAAAATTGATTTCTTTTCATATTCTTTAATATTTATTAATTTTGATTAAAAAATATGTTTTCTTGTCGCTTCTTGTCGCTAAAATAATTCTTCTTGTCGCTTCTTGTCGCTTCTTGACGCTTCTTGTCGCTAATTAGTGAGACCGAAAAATGCAGATGTATTTCTGCTTGTCAAATGACAATTTACTGGTTATCGAAGACCACACATAGACTAGAGTAACTGCTTCAGGATTTACTGCTAGTCATACAAAATAAACATGAGTTATTGCTAGTCATATTCAATAACATTTGATTTACTGCAATCCATACCCAATAATACATGGATAGCTGCAGGTCAGACGAAAACGTTTGGGTAACGACAGGTTACTCCTGATAACATATTAACTACTACTGGCCATTCCGTATAACATATGAAACTCATTGGGTTTTGCATGTAGATCATCCTGTTATTGATCTGTACCATAATTATCTGAGTTGTCTGTAGGTCACCCTGTTACTGATCTGTACCATAATTATATGAGTTGCCTGTAGGTCACGCTTTTATTGATCTGTACCATAATTATCTGAGGTGCCTGTAAGTCACCCTGCTATTGATCTGTACCATACCATTTCCTAGGTGCCTGCATGTCACACTGCTATTGATCTTTACCATATCATGTCAACGGTGCCTGAACGTCACAATGTTGTTTACCATAACATATCATAGATGCCCGTAGGTCACCTTTGTTATTTTCCATACCATATTATAGGATTCGACCTTCATGCACCTATGATACAGATCTATATGGTGATGTGATCTGCAGGCTCGTATGATGCGCTTAATTATAGATAAATATCAGTGTACCCTGCAGACACATTTGATACGCTAAGGTTTAGATAAAAAGCTGCTTGACCTGCAGGCACCGATTATAGGCTATGTTTTATATACATGGTCATACATAGCAGTGTGACCTGCAGGCTACTATGATAGGCTCTGGTAAAGATCTATGAAGATACGACCTGCATGCACCTATGATACATATCTATGGTGACGTGACCTGCAGGCTCATATGATGGGCTATGGTACAGATAAATATCAGTTTGACCTGCAGGTAGCTATAATAGGCTAATGTTCCATATACATAAAAGTGTGACCTGAAGGCAAGAATAGTATAGATAAATGTTGGTGTGACCTACAGGTACCTATGATAGTATCTGGTACATAAATAAGCCATATGACATACAGGCACCTATGATAGGTTATGGTACATAAATAAGCGGTATGACCTACAGGCACCTATAATAAACCTACAGGCATTATGATAGGATATGACACATTAAAAAAACAGTGTGACTTACTGGCACCAATGATATGATATGGTACATAAAAAAAGAAGTGTGACCTACATGCACCTATTATAAACCTGCAGGCACCTATGATTGGATATGGTACATAAAAAAGCTGTGTGACCTACAGGAACCCATGGTAGGCTATGTCTTAAATAAATAGCAGTGTGACCTTCAGGCTCATATGAAAGGCTAAGGTACTGACATATGGCGATGGCGAAGTGACCTGTAGAAACATATGATATACTGTGTTACAGATCTATGGTGATGTGACCTGTAGGCACTTTTGGTAGACTATGGTACAGATCTATGGTGATGTGACCTACAGGCACCCAGATAAACTACAGAACAGATAAATAGCAGTGTGACCTGCAGGCATCTATGATAGGCTATGGTACAGATAAAAAGTTGAATGACCTGCAGACACCTACAGACTGTGTTACAGATAAAACGCTGTGAGACCTGCAGGCACCTATGCTAGGCTTTGGTGAAGATCTATAGTTAAATGACCTACAAACACCTTTGATAGACTTAGGTACAGATAAATAGCAGTGTGACCTGCAGGTACCTATAATTGTCTATGATACAGATAAATAGCAGTGTGACCTGTAGGCTCCTATGATAGGCTTTGGTGCAGATCTAAGGTGATGTGACCTGCATGCATCTATGATAGGCAATGGTACAGATAACTAGCAGTGTGATCTGCAGGCTCCTATGATAGGTTATGGTGCAGATCATAAGTGAAGTGACCTACAGGCACCTACATGTATGATAACTGCGAGTACTCTCAGATCTGTACTTAGTTTTTTTTAGTTATTCGCATGTCCACGTGTACTTTGTGTTTTTCTTAGATGTATTTCTATTTGTATCCATCTGATGAGTTAAGCCTTTTTCAACTGATTTTTATAGTTTGTTCTTATATTGTGCTGTTACACCACTGTCCCAGGTTAGGGAAGGATTGTTGCCTTCAAACTAGTTTAACCCCGCCACATTCTGTATGTGCATGTCCCAAATCAGGAACCGGTAATCTCGTGGTTGTCATTTGTTGCTGTGTTACATATTTGTTTTTCGTTCATAGTTGTTAATTTCTGTGTAATTTGGTTTATTGTGGAAAGTTGTCTCATTGGCAATCATATCACATCTTCATTTTATATATTTATGGTGCAGATCTATAGTGATGTGCTCTGCGGGCACCTACCATACAGATAAATGAAAGTATGACCTGCAGGCACCTTTAATAGCATATGGGGCAGATCTATGGAGATGTGATATGCAGGTACATATTATAGGATATAGGAAAGATAATTAGCAGCGTGACCTGCAGATGCAAATGATAGGCTATGTGACAGATCTAGTGATGTGATCTGCAGCCACCTATAGCACAGATACATTTTGGTATGACTTGCAGGCACCTATAGATATTTTATTTTCCAAATTATGTCCCCAGGGGGGGGGGGCATACACATTTAACAAATATAATCTTTACAACATACAGTTTTTCACATGAAATTCATATAATACACCTAAAATATTGATATAGAGTGATAAAGGCTATTATATGTTTTAACTTTTGAAAAGTATTTAAGAGTTGCTACTACAGAGATGTGGCAAATATCCTCTCACTTGATTTAATTTGCAGTTATTTTTTTTTCAATATTTTTGCTATATTCAGTCTTGAAATAGATGAATGCGGTCGTCATTAAATTTAACACATTGAAATAGTTTTTATAGGTGGAAGAAGCCGGAGTGCCCGGAGAAAACCACCGACCTTCGATAGGAAAACTGACAATCCTAGTCAATTAAGATTGGAGTCGAGTGCACCCGCACGAGCAGCTTTCGAACTCACAACCTCAGTGTTGACTGGCTAGTGATAACAGTAGTAGAACTACTTAGACCATTTGACCACTAAGCATTTTTGAGAAGCGAACATCTGGAATCAAGATTTTCCAAGCGATTCGATATTTACTACATCGGATTTAAATTCAAATTTTAAACGGATCTTTGCAATATTTATACAAATAATGCTTTATGGGGATTTAATTGATAAAATGTGTTTACAGTTCTTATTTTTATATTTTACTCAAAGTTTTCAATGTGAAATGATAAAAAACCATTAGTCAAAGAAAGACAACTCCATGTCAAATATAAATACGAGTAGACAAGCGTCGAGAAAACTAAATATTTCTATAACTTAGTCTTATTAAATCTAAAATAATTACGAGCGACAGGCGAGCATCTCGAGACATATCGTGGCGGCCATGCAGTTTATATTTATGTAGGAAGCCGAAGTATCCGTAGAAAACCACCGACCTTATCGTTCCTAGTCAATAAGATCGGTGCCAAGTTCTGGGTATGAAACCATAACATCAGTGTAGTCAAGCTAGTCATAATGTAGATGAAAAACTAAGAATAAACTTTTATTTTAAAATAACTATCATACATGTATTTGATTAATATAACAATGAGAAGATTTGGTATGATTGCAAATGAGACAACTCTCCTTCAGAAACTAAATGATGTAAATGTTAACAGCAATAGGTCACCGAACGATTTATAACAATGAACAAAACCAATACCGCATATCAAGTTATAAACGGCTCCGAAATGACAAAGGTAAAACAATTCAAATGAGAGAATTGTAACGCTTAACCGGGCGGGGACGTTTTTGAATTTTTTTATCCTCGGGTTTGTACCATTTTAATACACAAGTTTTGATACATCGAGTATATTTACTTTGAATGATTGATTGTTGTCAGTTTAGTAACGTCCAGCTGCAAATATTTCAAGTATATTTAGAATGAAAAACAAAAAAATAACTTATGGCACAATAGATCGACAAGGGGGAAAGAATACTGACATTGGCAAAAAAGGGTTTGCTGGTTAAGACAAAATCCTTGCTTTAAAATGGCCCACCTTCGTTCGCCTCAAAGAGTTTTGCAGAGAGCATGTCACTTTCCTCAAACGATGCGTCCAAATTCCGACCAGACCTGGCTATGTTCTTATGCATCGCATTCAACCTTACGGATGTCTCTTGCAGGGAAATCGTACCCCTTAGACGGAGAAACTGTGACCTGTTTCTTTACCATTGAGATAATGTTTGGAAGTCCATTTACTTCCTCTTCACATTCTCTAGTCAACCCTTTATTCCTCTGATAAGGAATCGTTGTATCCGTCCTTATTGTGAATTCATCGAATGCGACTCGATTTTTTTAACTTCCCATGAATGAGAACACGATGGATTCCAATATTAGAGCAAGAACTAGTGTATCTCTTACTAAAACACCATGGCTAACCTAAACGAAAGCAGACAAACAGGCAAAAATTAGTCCTCATGACACTACACAGCAAACGAAAGGATCAGCAACACGAATCTCACCAAACACGTCGACCAGTCGGAAGAGTACCCTTCGTAGTTAGGTGAAAGTCAACGAGAGGAGCCTCTGGCCTTTGTTAGTCTTGTATTATTTTAATTTTAGTTTCTTGTGTACAATTTGGAAATTAGTATGGCGTTCATTATCACTGAACTAGTATATATTTGTTTAGGGGCCAGTTGAAGGACGACTCCGGGTGCGGGAATTTCTCGCTACATTGAAGACCTGTTGGTGACCTTCTGCTGTTGTTTTTTTCTATGGTCGGGTTGTTGTCTCTTTGGCACATTCCCCATTTCCATTCTCAGTTTTATTTATCGGTTTCCCTAACACTTATGTGAAATGTAAGCATACTTTGTTTTTATATTGTTGAAATTATGATATATTTGTTATTTGTTATGACTTCGAAGGTAATTTTTTAGGACATACGATGCAATTTTGATCTCACGATGATTTTTTAAAGAAAATTAGCATACAAACTGTTTTTCACCTAGTCAATTTTATTATGTAATAAAAACACATACCTTCCTTCATAAGCTACTTTGAGAGAGAAATGAGGTTAAAATTTTAGACATTTACTCAACATTTCGGACCTTTGGACAGACATGGCTAACTTTTTTGTTTTGAAAGATAAGCACGAGCAGATGTTTGTAAAATCATTTTGAATATCTTCGTAACATAACCTTGCTTTCAGTTTGTGCAACAATTGTTTAGTAATAATATATTTTTATTAAATTTCATGAATTTCGATAAAAAAAAACGGCAATTTTGCTGTATATTTATCTAATTAAAAAAAATATCAACGGTCATTTTTTATAAAAATTGGTACAAACAATCTTCATTATTAATCCTTGTTTTCAAACCATTGATTAAAATTAATCGAAAAATGCATCTTTTCCCAAATACATGTATGCAGGGTTTCCCCTGGCGGTCGCCATTTTCGCATTTGTTTTGAGAAAAAATAAAAATTTCGCGGTTAAAATTCATTGTTGGCGAACCAATTATGCACAAAAAAACATAACGGTTCGACTTTGTTCATCATATTTTGGGGGGGATTGGGTTGTTTCGCGGAATTTTTCCCTGATCAGACAATACTGGGTATTCACCTTGAACTCGTTACACTACGATTTTGAAAGAAAATCAATAATCAGCCTATTGCATTTCATAGCTTTCGGCAGCAATTGACTAATTTCCAAAGGTGTTCAATGTATTGTTTAATAATAAAATTGTGTGGGTAAATAGAGGAAGTAGAGGCTGCTGTATATCGACTACGGACTGGAACAGCTCCAAGGCAAGACCAACAATTTGCTGAATTCTTTAAATATGCAGGTGAAAATTTCATAGAAGCTATGGGGGTTATGATGAACTCCAACGGAATGGAAAAGTGCAGATGTAAAGTTCCTGCGAAAACCTTGGACAACAAGCTACTACTCCACCTCTTCCTACAGACCAATTAGTCTCACATGCGTTATATGCAAATTAATGGAAAGAGTAATATTAGAACAAATAGTTGCATATATTGAGGGACACAGACTGATTGACTTAAACCAAGAAGGGTTTAGAAAAAATCATTCCACTACAAATGCCCTTCTTAGACTGGTTCAAACAATAGTTGATGCTCTGAACAGGAATGAATCGGTTTTGGCTTGGTTAGTAGATTTGGAAAAGGCGTATATGATTCAATATGGCATGAGGGATTCATGGTTAAACTACTATAAATTAGGTATAAAAGAAAAAATCTGGATATGGATAAATGGCTTCCACACTAATGAAACAGCAAGATGTATGTTGCATAATTTCTTTGTGAATCAATTCGAAACAAAAATTGGCTTACCACAAGGTGTCACCTACCCTCTTTAACATTTTTATGGCAGACATTATGGAGAAAACCACAGGACAAAACTACAAATTTGCTGACGATGGCACATTGTGGCACAAGGGACAAAGACGTCAAAGAACTAAATGAAAAAAACATCAAGAGACATTAACAATAGACTAAAAAATGGAGGATCAATGTCAACATGGAAAAATGTGAAGCATGTCTTTTCTCAAAAAAAGATCTAGATTTAACACCAAAAACTCTGACTGTAAATTTATTCAACTTCAAATACAGTCCCACACCCAAACTACTTGGTGTAACTTGGATGAAAAAAATCAAATTAGACATGCACACAGATACAGTACAGAATAGAGCAAACAATGCGCATAATGTTATACCAGAAATAAAGGGCCTAGGAAAAATCTCAAGAATAAAATTACTTCAAATCTATAACAGCATGGTTAGATCCATTATTGAATATGCGTGCCCAGTTTGGCAGATAACATCAATTAAAAATATGAAAAAAACTGGAAGCTATACAAAGAAAACGGTTATCAGGTTGCCTTGGACTACAAGGAACAGCAGGTAGAGAAGCAATTAAAGTAGAGACCAATATGCAACCAATCGACCTCCGAATGGAAGAAATCTCAGTCCGAGAAATAGCAAATAACCAATCAAAAAAAAATAGCCGAACCAATCAAACAACAGATGGAGGAGTATCTTACCAACAATGATACATATGAACGTCAATTATCTCCATTTGGTACGGCTATAAATCAGGCCATCGACATGCATAAAACAACAAAAGTAGATATAAATCTTATAGAGCCAGATTTCACCTACAAGGCAGGAGTGGATGTTATGTTAATGAGAGCACCAAGCTACTGGAGACGATTGGGAAGCTCGAAAAACAAAACTGCAGAACAAACTGCCCAAAACAAACAAATTGTAAAAGAACTGATAGGAGAAAGCTCTGAATCAACAGCTATTGCATTTACAGATTGCTCCTGTCAGGGAAATCCAGGACCATGTGGAGCAGGAGCAGTAGTGACCCATAGTTGTTAGTTTCTGTGTCATTTGGTCTCTTGTGAAGAGTTGTCTCATTGGCAATCATACCACATCTTTTTTATATTAACTACATCGACACTATCACAGACATTACAGAAAGCATTGGGACCCTCCTGAGAGGCGGCATACATACTATCCTATCTTGGATTCCAGGCCATGCTCATATAGCCGGGAACGAGATTGCGGACCAGTTAGCAAAAGATGCAGCACAGGAGGCCTCAAGTCTAAATGACCAGTACAACGTCATAACAATGTCAGATTATAAGTGCAGTCAAGATGTCAACAAAACAAAAAAACAAAACAAAAAATGGCAAAATAGATGAACTTGAAGCGAAACTGGAAGACAACTTCCTATTGTAGGTATGACTCGTCCACTTGATTATCCGAACCCAGTTATAGGGAGAATCATGTCGGAATTAAGAACAGGCTACAACAGACTAAAGAAATGCCGCCATCAGATAGACCAATCCCTCACGCCATACTGCGTATTTGGCGAAGAAGAAAGCACAGAACACTTTCTACTCAAGTGTACAAGATACCACCAGTAACGAGAATAAATGAAAACACAGCTGGAGATACATAACTTCCCAATAGATCTCCAGACACTACTAGCACCAACAAAGAACATACGAGAGAATATAATAGGAGAATATTTAAAGAGTTCAGGGCGATTCAAAGATACACTAAGCCCTGAAGAATTCCGATCCTTCGTCTAAACAATTTAACCAAAGTATACAATGTGACATTACCCATTACAGCAGTTGTGTCAAACTAAATATTGACCTTAGGATCAGAATCTTGATCAAACATGTCACCTTAAGAATTTTTTTACAATTTGATAGAAATAATAGTTTTGGAATGGATACTTCACAATCGTTTTAGGGATGCACGTGTTTGAACTATAGTTAATCTTCTCAACTATTTCTTTTAGCGATGGTCCGTAAAAGAAAACTTTTGTTTAGAAGAACATGTTAAATGCGCATCTGGTGCAGAAAAATTGATACCGTTAATGTTACTAATAAGTTGGAAAAATCTCTTACATTAGTCTGTATCCTTCACCTAGACTGGAAGTATCCGATACACAAACTGAAGATGAATCCCGTGTTCCAAGAAGTTAAATATGATGAATTCATGATTTATATTACAATGTTACATTTTGTTTAAAAAAGTAAACATTTGTTATTATTGAGTATTTATTCATTACAACGTAGATGATAAAATAGATATGTAGAATGTTGATAGATTAGACAACGATGCTGAAAACTGATTTTTGTTTGTTAGAAAGAATATAATTTTAAACAAAAATATGTTTATGTAAATTGAAAGTGGCGAAAAATATATTGTTTTGGCGAAAAAGGTGGAGAAAAATTTAACATTTTTTATGAGATCTCAAACCTTCTCCTACATGTCCCATACCTCTAGCCAATGTGGAATAAACAAACACAGAGCAAAACGCACAGTAATTTTTTGAAAAGGTAACAGAAGAAACTAAGCAAAATGACAATGATCGACATAAATTAACAAAGGACTATTTTTTTTTTGTTATAATAAAACACCCATGCAACCACGCATCCCATATTGCATGATAGGACCCGACACAAATGATTATGTTTTTCGGCAGTTAAGATTGGATGGTCATTTTAAGATGCATTATTTGAATATAATCAAATATGAAAAGTATTCATGTTTATATTGATATATTTATATTTTAATTCTTCTTCAATAGATCTAGTTATTATGACAGATCTGCCATCATCAGGGGTCCAACTGTCAATTTTATGTTAAAGTCTTTAACTTTGATCTACTAAGCATATCTCCAATACTTTTATGTTTGCTATACGCAACTATTGGTGCTGTATTGAATATTTGTACACAGTCTTCGTCGAACTGTAATAAATGCCAGTGTTTCATTATACGTTTCTTTATTTTACGTATATATGGATTACATTTAGTTATTAAAACTAACGGAATACTTTGCTTCTCTTTAGATTTGTTTTGTTGTAATAAATCAGTACGGTCAATTGATAAAGCATCAGTATTACTATCATCTATTTCAACGTTATCATAACCCCTATCTAATAATTTCACTTTGAAATTAGTTATATTGTTTATTCATGTTATTTATTTGTTATGGTCACTTGTATTTCTAATTTGCCGTTTTGCTTCACCTTTAATAAATCCACTGAATATATACTGTGAGTGACAGCTATTTCTGTGCAGAAACAGATAAGAATTTGTTTCTTTAAAATGTATTTCGAAGTCAAGAATGCCATATGTTGTAAATCTTTGATCTTTAATTACATCAACATCCAAGAACGACATTTTATCGTTATTGATTTCATAGGTGAACTTTAATAAGGGGTTATAATCATTTGCTAGATGAAAAAAATCTGTAATTTCATCTGATGTTCCATCATATATTATGAATCCATCGTCTCTATATCTGCCATGATATAATATGTTGTCTTTATATTGAAATGCAGAAATAATTTGATTCATTATTTCAAACATAAGTATGTCACAGATTTCCGGTTAAGGAACTGCACCAATTGTCGTACCTATTATTTGTTTGTAAATTTTCCCTTCAAATTCAAATACATTGTTTTCTAAAATGATTCTCAACAAATGTATTAATACATTGACTGGCGAAGCATTGACTTTCAAGTGTAATTTGTCAAAACTGTCATAGGCTCGTTCAACCGCACTCAATAACGCTTCATGAGGTTGATCAGTAAACATTTGTGTTATATCATACGAAACTAACAGGCTGTTTGCCATAGGTTTTAATTTCTCAATGATATTAATGAACGATGTAGTATCTTTTATATATGTAGACTGATTTTGAACTAATGGTATAAGAAAATAGTCAACGTAATGACCTATAAGTTCAGTTACAGAACCACACTGGGATATTATTGGTCTGCCAGGTGAAATTATATTTAATTCATTTAATCCATCATGTTGTATTTGTTTAAACGTCTCTATTTCAAGACGGTGAATTTTTGGAAGAATATAAATTCTCCCTAATCGTGCATCTCTTAATTTTTGACCATTTGTTAAAAACTGAAATGATATTTTGTCGATAATGCCTTGGTCGTATAATGATTTAGCATACTCAATGACTTGGATTTTCAGTTCTGCCATGTTAAATGAATCTAATTGGCAGTAATGTTTAGTATTTAGTTGTCTTGTGACTTCTGTTATGTAGTATAGTCTGTCTAAAATAGCACAATTTGAATTTTTATCTGCCTTTTTTATTACTATTGTTTCATCATTTTTCAAATTGCGTAGCGCTATTCTTTCGCCCTTAGTAAGATTGTTTTTACATTTCTTTCTTTTGGTAGAAAAGACAATTCAAGCTTGGTTAAATCTATATAATTTTCCAACGTATGGCACGTAGAGGCAGGTTTATATCCTGTATTGCTACGAAATGGATGAAGGTCAGTTTTTTCTTGACTGAACATATACCGACATCGTCATTTTCTAGCAAATTCATTGTTGTCTTTTAGTATAGACATTTTTGCATTTTTGCTTGACGGCGTTGTTATAAATTTCAAGCCTTTCGCCAACAGGATATATTCCTGATTTGATAATCTGCGTTTTGATAGATTAATTACATGCTTTTTCGCATGTGCAGTTCTTTGCTGCATATTGTATTTATTCCGTTCTTTTTTATTGTAGAATCGGAATTTTTGCTTTTTAGCATTTCTATTAAATTATCAAATTCATAAAAAATGTATTGCCAAGCATTTACACTGTGTCTAAACTATCCCGGCAAAAGTCTTTGGACTCGATATAGTATATACTATCCGGTACGGTGACGGACCATCATCAAACAGAGAAAAGTTAGGATTTCTATTCATTTATTTGTTATTTATATAATATTAAAGACTATAAATACACATATAACTATTCTCGATTGTGAGATGTAATATTTTCTTCAATCCTTCTAGATCAACGGAGAAATAATAAAAAAGGTCACGTCAAAATAATGAATTGAGTGAACCTTGCCTCAAATTTTTGTTTAATATCTCGTTAAATTGTGCACATTGTACGAAAAGAAATGTACGGACAGAAAGTTTTTAGTCGGATTCGTATAGTTAAATCTTTTAATTTATGTGAAGTATTTTGTTGGTCTAAAATATCGTCTTTTTATGACATGACCATATATTCTTTGTATTTTGTTCTATTTAAAGCGACATGCTATAACAATCAGTTTATTGTTGCATTTGACGATCTATTACCGTGTGCTGTGAGTGAGTCTGTGTTCTAGTGTTTCAGTGTGTCGGAATGTTTGTGTGTGTTTTCTGTGCTGCTGTTCCATTGACGTATACTGCAAATCTTGTTTTATTTCAGTATTTGACTTGAATTATCTATTGTAAACAACTGTCTAATACGCGCGTAACAAACAAAATACGTATACTAATTATATTCCCAAAATTAAGAAGATGGAGTATAATTATCATTTGTTTGGCAGGGATAACTTACCCTTTAAAAGCACCAAAGCTCACAACCCTCACCCATCCTCCGGTTTTTGGTCGGATGTAAAGATTTGTTTTATCTAAAATATCGTCTTATTATGACATGAATATATACTTTTTGTGTATTTTCAAGTGCAATGGTCTTTTCCCCTAAACAACTATAATACGAGATTTCTACACTCTACGAATTTTGTCAGAACTACACTGTTCTATCTCCACACTTCCATTGTATTATAGTGGCCAATTCATGTAGTAATTTCAGAGAAAAATATTATTAAAGTGGTGTATCTCCACTATTTCTCATGTATTTATGCTGTTAAATAATTATTATCCAAATTATTTTAGTAGTTCTATGATCAAATGGTTTGCATGGTTTGAACGTCAAACTAGGAGCAAATTCATAGAAAATATAGCAGTACAGAATTGGGAATATTAAAAGTTAACAAATCCATGTTCTATCTCAAATGAAGATATAGGGATATTTTTTCTAAAACTGCATTGTTTTTAGTGAAATGTTCTATCTCCCAAAAGGGGGTTGCTTTATTTATCTATTAAAAAAATACATCATTATTAAAAGATCCACACGACGATTTCACCACATCCAACCAAGTCCAAACAAAAATCGATATCAATACTTTTGCATTTTCCATGTTGTAAGGGAGACAAGTTTATTAATAATACTTGCAAAAATATCTCCACATGACAATATGTTTTGTCCTGACTAATGGTTCCATAAAATATCACTTCCCCAACGAACTGTACGGAAATTGACAAAGTTAAAATCAATCAGGTAAACCGAAACAGTTGATGATGAATTGAGATTCCAATATTTGTCAAACTCATGTTGAATATAGTTATCAAAGGTACCAGGATTATAATTTAGTACGCCAGACGCGCGTTTCATCTACATAAGACTCATCAGTGACGCTCATATCAAAATATTTATAAAGCCAAACAAGTACAAAGTTGAACTGACGACTGAAAACTGATTACAGAAATTGGGTGGGCCAAATGTGTGGACTGAAGTTTACCTAATTCAATTTTACCTGTCGTTCATTAAATTTTACTATGCTCTTAGTAGTAGTATGTTTCTCCTTGGGTATACATTATACAGCAGATACAATATATTTTCAACCCTCAATTCAAGGATATATGTTCAAATAGAACAGAAAAGAAATTATGACATTTTATGTAATATTTATGTTTCTAAAGGGGCATTGGCTGTCAAACTCATGATCACCGATTTGACTTAAATTCAAGTATTTGATTCATAACATACTAAAACGTAAATTCAAAATACAAATAGTTACAAAATTAACAATGCATGGACTAGATATAACGTATCAGCATTTCGTGTGTATTTTACACGAGATGCTATCTAACTAACCATCGAGATTACCTCCGAAGACTGTCAATAGTCATTCGACCCACTTTAAACATCAATATAAATATAAATAGACTGAAAAGCATGTGGATTTGTGTAAAGGCAATTTTGCGAGGTCTGTTTGATTTCATGTAATAGATTTGAAAAATGTAAATAAGGGGTGGTCAAATCGGCCAAAGAAATGTTTTTTTTATGGTGGATCACTTGTTTCACTTTTCAATGTTGGCATTCTTTTCTTTTTAGTTTCTGAACATGTAAAGGGCATGTATAACCCATCTTCAGACTAAAGTCAAGTAAGAGTTACATGAATACGGATTCAACTGAGGTTGAATTATTCACTTGCAAGTCAATAATACATTTGTGCTGTTTTCTATCTTAATTTGACCAAATTGTACCAAACTGACTGATACTAGCGATATATCATATCATTACTCCGCTTTCATAACTGTTTGAGACAACAACAAAAAATGTATTTTATTTTTTTGGTCTAAATGGCAGCTATGCCCCTTTAACGTTTCATGAAGATTTTAAAACTTTTTCTCTTGTGTCAGACCGTTTAAGATTTTGTCAACAACACATCATTTTTACTAAACCAATATATTGCATTCTTTTGTCAGTAAATAAGGTCCATGAAGGTCGCTTCAGATTGTAACTTTAAGAAAGTACAAAAAAACAAAAACTGTAATAGAAATTAAAGTGTACAAAACTATAAATTAAACAACAACTCGTCCATCATTGATTACACATCCTTTTAGCAATATTCAGCATCAGATTTATCTTTATCTAAATATTTGTCTAATTTGCTTTTAAGTATAACGATGACAATCTTGACAGGTTTTAAAGACAAGTTAGGGTTGCGAACTGTCTTGCAAAATTATATATTATTACTACAGGTTCATACGTTAGTATTTCAATATGAATTAATTGTCGAAAATAACTGAAGTGCAACAACCATTAAGATATAATCAGATCATACGTGAATAATTAGATCCGAAAGCCCCACTTATTTTACACTCTTTACACTCTTTAGACATTTTAACTAATGAACTTCCAATATATAACATTAAGTAGTCTTCTCAACCGAGGAAGAAAAACCCAATAATTGTTTCTGTCTTATAAAAGCATTTTCACCGTCTCCTTTACGACAAATAAAATAACTAAACTGGTACAAACATACAAACGAGTTAAAAAAAGTCGGTTTTATAAGCAGACTGGTACCTTTAAATAAACTCATTACAGATACCAGGATTAAATTTTGTATTTACGCCAGACGCCCGTTTCGTCTACAATAGACTCATCAGTGACGATCGAATGCAAAAAAGTTAAAAAGGCCAAATTAAGTACAAAGTTGAAGAGCATTGAGGACCAAAAACTCCTAAAAGTTTTGCCACATACAGCTAAGGTAATCTATTCCTGAGGTAGAAAAGCCTTATTATTTTAAAAATATGAAAGATTTGTAAACAGTTAATTAATAAATATGAAAATATCAATGATAAGGCTCTACATTATGACAATCCATTACCAGTTGCTGTGTGTGTTGTGTGTGTGTGTGTGTGTGTGTATGTGTGTTTGCGTTTGTCTTGTACGCTGTGTCATTGAGGTATGCCGCTTATATTGTGTTATTTCAGTATGTGACTTCAAGTTGTCTATTACATTCAACTTTCAAGATGTATAGTCGATATAATGATGTACACACGAAATCGGTATACCCCACAAACATGGCGTTTACTTTGATGTGACTATAGAGGTTATTATGATTGACCATTATCTTACACCATATTCTGGTAACATAACATTAATGAAACTTGTTAAATTATCCACGGGTACCCAACTCAAGATAAAGAGGGAGGTTCCAACCATATGTCCCCATTCAAATGCATTGATCGTCCAAAAAGAGGGGTTTAACCATATGTTCTCATTCAAATGCATTGATCGTCCAAAAAAGAGGGGTTCCAAACCTCGGAACCCTCCCCCTGGATCCTCCACTAGGCTTTATAACATTTGTCTTATTTGCATTTTTAAAAGTATAACGATAGCAATCTTGACAAGTTTTGAAGACAAGTTAGGGATGCTAACCATCTTGCAAAATTATTAACTATTACTACAGGTTACACAAGTTAGTATTTCAATATGAAATAATTGTCGAAAATAACTGAAGTGCAACCACCATTAAGATATGATCACATTATACCTGAATAATAAGATCTAAACGACCCACTTATTTTACACTCTTTAGACATTTAATCTAATGAAATTGCAATATATAACATTCAGTAGTCTTCTCATCTTTGGGAGAAAAAAAAACAATAATTGTTTCTGTCTTATGAAATCATTTTCACGTTTTCCTTTACGACAAATAGAATAACCAAACTTACACAAACAAACAAACGAATTAAAAAAAAAACTCGGTATTATAAGCAGACTGGTACCTATATTGCCAGGTGCTGCATGTGTGCAAGTGTTTTTGATTTTGTCTTGTTCTGCTGTGTCATTGAAGTATGCCACTAATCTTGTTTTATTCCAGTATCTGACTTCGAATTGTCTGTTACATTCAACTTTCCCGCTGTAAAGTTGTTATATTTGTTTACATAGTTATAAAAGGTACCAGGATTATAATTTAGTACGCCAGACGAGCGTTTGGCCTACATAAGACTCATCAGTGACGCTCATATCAAACTATTTATAAAGCCAAACAAGTACAAAGTTGAAGAGCATTGTGGATCAGTATACCCCCCACACATGGTTATTACGTTGATGTGACTAGAGAGGTTATCGTACACTATATCCTGGTAGCATAAAATTAATGACACTTGTTAAGTTGGAATCGCTTATATTCCAGAAACACCAAAATTTCTTCTTTGTTTTCTTATTGAATTGATTTATACTGAATATTTGGATAGGTTTGTAGTTATATGTAGACCGTTCTACGTAATTTTCCATGGCAGCGATAGGGCGCCAGGTTAAGACTACTTCTCAGCTTTCATTCTGATATAAAGAACACTATGTTAATACATGTGAATCAGTTTTGAACCTAAAGAAGTAACTTTTAAACTAAAATATTAAGAACTATTCAGGAACTATCATATAACAAAAATTGTCCCACGTATGGGAGTTAAAGTTTTCTCCATAAGCAAAATAGGTGTAAGATTCAAAACGTTCAAACCTTACAAGTCAACTAGTTTTTTAATTCTGGCTGTCAATATCTAGTTAAAAGTCAAAATAAGAGTTAGCGTTGCCGGGGAGGATTCAGCCATTTTGAAAAGGCGGGGTTCCCAACCCAGGATATAGAGGTGGGTTTCAACCATATGTCCCTATTCAAATGCATTGATCGTCTACAAAAGGGGTAACCCCAGTAACCCTCTTCCTGGACCCGTCACTGGCCTTGATGGGATCTGTGGTTGTTGTCTCGTTTGAATTGTTTTACATTGTCTTATCGGGGCCTTTTATAGCTGAGTATGCGGTTTGGGCTTTGCTCATTGTTGAAGGCCGTACGGTGATCTATAGTTGTTAATGTCTGTGTCATTTTGGTCTCTTGTGGACAGTTGTCTCATTGGCAATCATACCACATCTACTTTTTCATATTTGTTTAAAGTTCTGTTTGATAGATGTGGTCAACAAACAACCAAACCTTTCTAGATAGAAAAAACTTTGAGAAAGGACATCATCTATTTAGTATTATGTATAGTTAAGGAAACAGCTAATTTCAATCTTTCTGAGAAGCTCCTCTATGAAGACCGTCTAATATGAATACAGAAACAAGTCGACAAGAAGAATTTAGCACATCCAAAATGCAATACTGCTATCCCTCTGGTATGTTTCGCCCCTCAGCTATCACTAACAAGATTGATAGAACGGGTAATAGGGTATAACGTAATATGGTGATGCATAGTTATCTTACGTTTCTATTATTTTAGCAAAATGGTAAAAATAAAACAATATACGAAGGAAATACTTAATGTTGGGTTAATAAGAAAGACAGAAAATGAACATTTTGAATTGCTATCTTTTTGAAATTTCTATATATATTGTATACGTATTGGTTTTTTTATACTTGCATTACTGGTGTTTATTTCTATAACATGTAAAAACAATTACATTTTCAAGAAGTAGTCCTATGTCAAATTTACAAGAAATTTATTAATAATATTACATTAAAACGTCAAGAAAATTACTTCTTTCTAAATTGGCCATGCAAAACAAGCTTAACATTTTACCGGAATATTTTCTCTATAGCTAACAACCCCCTTTTGAAAACAGTTACATGAAAGACAAAATGTAGCAGTCTATATACATTTTTATTTTTCTAAATATTTCTGTGTGATATTCTTAAGACTGCATGTGTGATATGTTGTTTCAAAGAACTAGACGTTTTACATGCCTTTAGGCTATATTGTTAATTTTCAATTCTTTGTTTTAACATGTATTTTAGTATTGACCTTTTATTTTATGGTAGGCATTTTTTTTATTTCAGTATTTGAATCTGACACGATGTATGTTTTATGTTTTTGTCACTGATTTGTTTAAATTACCATGTGAATGTGCAGCGCTTTAGGGTAATTCTTATTTTTTAGATAGGGCGCTTTATAATTATTCATTATCATTATTATTATTACTGCCTGTTTTTGATTGCATATACAAAGGGCGGTTTAGACTAGTTACTTGCATTCAATTTTACTATTTTGAAATCTGATATTATTTTTTTAAATGACCCATATAAGAATCATACAACAATATACAAAGGTCAATATACATGTAGTTATAAAACACTCATGAGCAAATATAAATTTCATCTTCACTTCATTTTTCAAAGTTACTTTATCATGTTTATTAAAGTTTTAAAAGTTTTTCCGATGATAGAAATCACACAATACAAAATACACGATGACGAATCTATGTGAATAATTTAGAGCAACCATACATTGAGGTCTTCATTTATGTGTTATTTTGTAATATTGTGCAATGAACTTTTAACTCGTTAGGACGAAAGAGGTATATTTAACAGTCTATGAATGTATTACTTTGAAGGGAAATGACAAAATGTCAATTTTTTCAAACATTTTGATATTCAATGAAATGGGTTTCACTAATTTATATTTGAGTAGTATTGATATCAAAACTCACACATCATTGTAGAATATTTTGTAGAATATTTTAATAGATAGCTACGAAGATATTTTTCAAATAATTATGATTATGATAAGAGTACCTTAAATGAACATTTTGAATATTGTATTTTGTATTTACATTGTATCATAGCTCAACATCGCTAGTGTATGTTCACTTGTATTAATAATGTCTTTTGATTGAGTTAAGCCGTTTCTTTTGCTATTTTATAGTGTATCTATTTATGTTGTGATGTTACACTATTGTTTCAGAATAGGGTGAAGATTTTATTCCATAAAAACGTTTAAACCCGCTGCAATTGCTTGCACCTGTGCTTATTAAGGAATCGGATGTTTAGTAGTTGTCGTTTGTTGATGTGGTTCATAAGTGTTTCTCGTTTCTCGATTATTTTGTATATATTAGATCGTTGGTTTTCCCATTTGAATGGTTTTACACTAGTAATTATTGGAGCACTTTATAGCTTGCTGTTCGGAGTGAGCCAATGCTCCGTGTTTGAGACATTACTTGGACCTATAATGGTTTACTTTTACAAATTTTGAATAGGACGGAGAGTTGTCTCATTGGCACTCATACCACATATTCTTAAATTTATGTAATTTTTTCATAAAACACTCATATTCCAAAGATGTCTTTTTTTCATTGCAACTGACAAATGTTATTTTTTGCAGGAAAAGTATTTGACTTTGAATTTTTCGAAAAACTGTGGATTTTCTTATCCCAGGAATAGATTACCTTGGCCGTACATTGCCGATTTTTTGGAATATATTAGATCGTTGGTTTTCCCATTTGAATGGATTTACACTAGTAATTATTGGGGCACTTTATAGCTTGCAGTTCGGAGTGAGCCAATGCTCCATGTTTGAGACATTACTTGGACCTGTAATGGTTTACTTTTACAAATTTTGAATAGGATGGAGAGTTGTCACATTGGCACTCATACCACATATTCTTATATCTATGTAATTTTTTCATAAAACACTCATATTCCAAAGATGTCTTTTTTTTTCATTGCAACTGACAAATGTTAATTTTTGCAGGAAAAGTATTTGACTTGAATTTTTCGAAAAACTACGGATTTTCTTATCCCAGGAATAGATTACCTTGGCCGTATTTGTCACATTTTTTTTCATAGAATTTTGGGTCCTCAATGCTATTCAACTTTGTACTTGTTTGGCTTTATAACTATTATGGAGACGAAACGCGCGTCTGGCGTATTAAATTATAATCCTTGTACTTTTGATAACTATTTGATTGGCGCAGTAGATATTTCTCTCTCAATTAAAACTGTAGCTCATCTGCCTTTCTGAGGAATAATAAAATTTCGAATTGTTTTATTTTCTAAAAAACAACACATTCCGAACCACATTTTACGACATTAATTCAAACAACAAAAATATATACTAGTACCACATTTTAATGAGCAACACGACGGGCGCCACATGTGGAGCAGGATCTGCTGACTTTTCCGGAGCATCTGAGATCACCCCAGTGTTTGGTGGGATTCGTATTGCTTAGTCTTTAGTTTTCGATGTTGTGTCTCCTGTACTATTATTTGTCTGTTTTTATTTTCATGTTTACCCATGGCGTTGTCATAAAAGTGTCTATTTATGAATTTGACTGTTCCTCTGGTATCTTTCGCCCCTCTTTTAATACAACCTCTAAGTTACAGACATTAATCAATTTTGTTAAAATGATTATAATCTGTTTTTGAACAAGATTGATAGAAATTATAAAACAGTTTTTTTTTTAGGATTGATTCGCTCACAAGTTATAAATACAACTATCGAAAGCTGTCGAAACGCTGTTTAGTATCGTTATTCCTATTGTTGAAACATCATTCGCAGCCAAGAAACAACAAAATAATTAACGATAATCTTTATTCTAAGCATCTATATATTGAGGATTTATAATTTTTCGTCTTTTTGAATATTCAAGGTCAAAATAAATTAAAAAACTAAAATCTTTATCTTATCAATATTCGTAAAAATTGTTGGGGGTTTGAACTAAGTTATACGCTTCGTGAACAGAGAGTCAAAAAATATAATGCGTTATAATATTTTTTTTTTATATAAATATGAGATTATGTAATCAGATATCGAAACTGATGTGGTCATTGCAGTAAGAGCTGGTTTTTCATTGGCTCAAGCGTAACAATTCTTGTATAAATACGCAGGGTGTAGAAAATAGGTATTCAGTAAAACCATAGCCTTGCAGAACACTTTTTCCAGATTTACTGTATCCTTAACCACAGAGAAGAAACAAAGAATGGTGAGTTGAATTCTATTTCTTATTGATTGCATGATTACATGTATAAAATGTTTAACATTGAGGTATAGACTTGAGTAGGTAGGTGTCATTGTATTATTGGTGTTAACAACTACAAAGTCAGGAATATGAGAGTCGTTTTTATACGTTTATGGTATTTGAGCTTTTGATTTTGATATTAGATAAATGACTTTCCGTTTCGAATCTTCCTCGTACATGTAGTTATTTTTGTGATTTTAACTAATTCTAAGCTGCCAGGCTCATATATTGATACTCCTGACTTGTGTTTTGTCTTTGAAGTTAAAACCAATACCAATTGTTTGGGAATATAAAATAGTCATTAAAATTAAATCATTGAACTGCTTTCGTTCTGATATGTTGCCAATGAAGGCTTGGTGCGTTAGATACCAGAACGGAAGCATTTGAAAATATTTAACTTTTATTGGAATGTCATTGTATTGACGAGATCAGGACATTCGAACTGATTTAACGCTAGTCCAGTGGGCTATCGACAACAAGTAGGACTCTATATATTGTGTGAGGTTTAGCTAGTTATAAAATCACGTTTAACATTTAATGTTATGTCGTTGTTCTCCTCTTATATTTAATGTGTTTACCTCAGTTTTAGTTTGTTACCCCGATTTTGTTTTTTGTCCATCGATTTACGAGTTTTGAACAGCGGTATACTACTGTTGCCTTTATTTATTAACCAACATTTTTCTTCGGAAAATGCCTAAATATGACAGATGGTTTTCACTAGTCCTTTGGTCACGTTTGGTTTTGAGTCTTTTTCCTGAATTTCTTGTATTTGAATTTATTTTGGAGTGCGGTAGTTTTGTTATACTCATTTTAATTCTGAATCTCCATCGATTGGTTGTAGGTATGATCGATATAAGACATATGTTAGACATAAGGTTTATATTTTCTATTTTTCTATATCTTATTTTCAGAAAGATGAAGTTTATAGTTTTATCACTGGCAATGGTAGCCTGTATTTTGAGTGTGAATGAGTACAGTTTTAAACGTACTGTGAAACTCTAGGTGACGAAGAAAAGGGACTCTTGAGAAGATTGGGTGTTGGATTGGCAGGCAAAGGAAGTTTTCGGCAAAAATGGTGCAGAAGAGGCCGCCATAGTATTGGATATGTGCCTAGACAAACCTTTAAGAGACATACAGTGCTGCGTAAAAGAAGAATATAAAAAGGTATGCGAACGTGATGACATAGACAAGGTCACATCGAGGGATCCGAAAATACTGTTGATATAGCACTAGAAGCAGGTGAAGCTGTATATCGGGCAGAATGCCATGATATGGAAGGAGTTACACCATCGGAGTGCGCTAAAGAAGTATGTATGCCATATTGTCAAGACGCATATGAGGATGATTCTTGCAATTGCGACGAGGAATGTGGCAGATTCGGAAGTCTTCTGAAAGAAAACAAAAATGAAGGAGAAAGCATGTCTAAAAAAAAAAAATTCAACTTAAACGGCTTCGTTTCATATTGAAAATTAGAAGATCAAAAATTTCTTCACGACGAAGTAGAGACTAGAGTCAATCCATAATCCAAAACCGGTTAATCATAACTTAAAACGACCGAATGGACAACAGTCTAACGATTTAATGTTGTGAAATTCTTTGATCAGCCTAAAAATAAATAAATATTTGCATTTCTTTTTTAAATAGTACGATTCTCAATCATTTTCAAAATATCAATAGAATTTCCACGTACCCGCCGAATAAACTAGTGTTACTGGTCTTTATCTCGACCATGTAGAAAGTTGATTGGAAAACATAGAACAATTAGCAGAAAAATACAAGGCTACTACAAAAAATAATAATTCAAAAACACAAACAAACGGAATTTCATAGATATGGACATCAATATAATAACGGAAAATTAAAAAAAAAATGTTTAATTTCTAGTTGTAAACTTTCGAAACTGACTAGTATTTACTTTTTCACCGCTTAAAATACAAACAAAAACGCATCTGAAAGATGTTGTAACCCATTAGCGATTATCGTAGCTAAAATATACAGGTGTTATCTGTAATAGAGGACTCTGGAAGTTAAAAAATGCACAGTTTATGCGCATGACGATATCTTAAATCAGGTTGCTATGTGTTGCTTTGCAAGAATGTAAATTTATTTTATATTGATACACTAGAATATATTGAAGGTTCTTTACAAATAAAAATTATTTTGTAATTATGGGTGAATCATTGGAGGAAATGATGCCGATAAGATTTTGATTAAATGTTCATTGATTGGCACACATAGCGGCACTGTTTGCATGAAACATGGGTTATATTCAGTGAAATATGGGACATGTGAAAAATCAGGTTTCTCCACCATTTTCTACAAAAAAACATGCCTGTATCAAGTCAGGAATATGACATTTGTTATCCATTCGTTTGATATACTTGAGCTTTAGATATAGTGACTCTCCTTTTTGAATGTTCCTCTGGGTTCAGTTATTTGTGGTTTACTTTTTTTCTATTGAATAGGTGTATTTGAAAAATACAGGTTTTCCTAAAGTACCTGACGACAGACTTTACTTGTGGATTGTTTTGTGCAGTACTCCAATAAAACGTCTTTTTTGTATTTGTTTCTAGGATTAATAGTCTGCTTTCCATGACATATTTAGTGAGATGTGTTTACTTCATGGAAATCCCCCTTTACAACCTATCCATTTTGCTATCAGACACAATTTTTGATTCGAATGGAGACATAAAATTTCACTAATGATGCTTATACATGTAAATAAAAAAAGAAGATGTGGTATGATTGCCAATGAGACAACCGTCCACAAGAGAAAAATATAAGCTAGCAAATATATTTGTCTTCTGAAAAAAAACCTATATATTAGAAATACATTGTAAAGATAATATAATTTGTGCCCCAAAGACAAATGAAAGAGAAAATCCCACATTATTGTTAAATGCTATCAATGTAAATGCAAGTCAAATCTGCTACATTGTGTAACTGATAAAAAAATTATCGTCGATTTAATTTTGCGTGTTGTATTGTACAAAGACATTACGATTGTGTGGAAGTGTAGTGTGAAGTCAAAACTTTTAACAGAAGTCGTCTGTTATTTGTGATAATCATTTGACGAATCTCTGTCGCAATACCACAGAGTCCCTAATAACTTATGCACACCGTCATTGTGTTATTGTTGTATAATTTTTGTTTTCTTGTCTTTCATATTTGCTATTGCTTTGTCTTTTTGTCGTGTGATCTACTGGCCAATTAACTGTATTGTACAAAGACAATAGTAAAACAATTTATTCATTTCTTTGTTTTACCCCATAGAGTCTCAATGTCTTCTACGCATGTACAAACTTTTAACAATACATGCAAACCCTTACACTAAAAAAAATGTGTTTATTTCAGCTGTACATTATTTTGTATAACAAATGTATTCGTTTTAAATAATTCATTACGTTTTGGTATCATATATTAATGTTGCAGTCAATATTATGTTTTTAATAACTTGTCTTTTTGAATAACACGGGATCAATCAAAGAGTCAGCTGTACATTATTTTGTATAACAAATGTATTCGTTTTAAATAATTCATTACGTTTTGGTATCATATATTAATGTTGCAGTCAATATTATGTTTTTAATAACTTGTCTTTTTGAATAACACGGGATCAATCAAAGAGTTTTCAGCACATTGATGTCGTAGAGTCTGCGGCAGTTTGGGATGTTATCCACGTATCTTACATATTATACATCTACATTCATTATGCTTGGTATTTCGTAATTTCAGTACCAGACTTTTCGACTCTGTAATTGATATGATCCAACTTATTATAGAGATGTTGCCCGCATGATATTGACTTTTTGTATTGAATTTTCTTGGTGGGTGCAATGCAAAAACCAGTCAATCAAACAACAACTTTGATCAGATATTTCATAATATGTCAACTAAAAAAGGGACGAAAGATACCAGAGGGACAGTCAAACTCATAAATCGAAAATAAACTGACAACGCCTGGCTAAAAATTAAAGAAGACAAACAGACAAACAATAGTACGCATGACACAACATAGAAAACTAAAAAATAAGCAACACAACCCCACCAAAAACTTGGGGTTATCTCAAGTGCTCCGGAAGGGTAAGCAGATCCTGCTTCACATGTGGCACCTTCGTCACGACATCCTTAAAAACTATAAGAGATACAACGCTTTTAATTTGTACACTAGACACGCGTTTCGTCTACAAAATACATAAATAATCAAAGAAATTCGAATAAAAAGTTAAAAGGTCAAATTAGTTCATTGAAACACCATTGTACCCTGCATTGAATCCACATGTTGTTAGTATTTAGATAATGTCTTATAGAATATAAGCTACTTATGACCAATATAAACATTTTCTAATTGAGAAAAAAAACGCAATATTTCAAAATTATTTTTACATTATTTTATATACTAGTATATATGTTGAAGACCTATATTAGTTTACTTTTACAATTTGTGACTTTGATTGAGAGTTGTCTCATTGGCACTCACACCACGTCTTCTTATATCTATATAACTATGTTATAGAATTCAAAAAAGGTTGTATAGAATTTTGATCACATTTTGAATCAAACGTTTATTTTGAAATTGCTAGTAAAAATGCCTTATCAATGTTAAACGTACAATAACAAGAATACCGATATCCTAGGAAAACGGCAAATGACTGTAAAACGAAGGCCGTATCCCTAACATGATACAAGCATTTCCTTGTATAGAAAACGGTTTTACAGTGAAATATTTAAAATTTTACCCTTGACGTAATTTTTTGTAGCGTTGATACATTCGTGTGACTCAAATTTAATAATTATGTCACCCCTATGGAAATAGGGGTGATATAGTGTTATTGTTCCAAATTTTTCTTCCACACTTTTTGTCCAGCCGAGTTTTCGGAGATGACTTGACATACATTGATAAAACTGTACCATAATGACAATCCCCATGTACAGATGTGCAGTTAGGGTCTTGCATTTTCAAGATGGCCGCCGTTACCTTGGAAACGGCAAAAATGTGAAAAACCGAAAAATGGTCCAAATTAAATGAAACTTTCAGACATTATAACTCATCATTCGAAAGCATGAAATCCATCTTAAAAACTTGCAAAATGGCTACCGTTGCCATGGAAACAGTTCAAACTGAAAAATACGAAAAAAATTCCTTAATTAATTCATAGTAAATCAACCGTTACTGATACGACCCAAAACCTACCTACGCGTAACAAGAGTATGAACTGTAGAATTCATTGCCGTTGGAATTTTTTTAGATTGCTGCTGTTGCCATGGAGATCAGGCTAAAAGTGCAATATTGACCCATATGGAAAAAAAACGTCAAAGTACCATTTTCTTTTCATTCCCGGTTAAATGATATTGAAACGTCATCTGTCCTTGAAATTTTCAAAATGGCCGCTGTTGTCATGGAAACAGCAGAAAAAAATCTCAAATTTCTGGCAAAAATCTGTAATCATGAGTATGTGCATACGATCAAATACAAATCTGTACTGCAAAACATATTCTAGAATATGCTAGAAGAAAACTAATATGAATTTAGCGTGCTTCTATTCTATACGAAAATCGGGTTTTGAAGAGAAAATCGCCACTGAGAACGAGAGAAACACGAGAGTACACATAAGTGACATTTCTGCACTTGCATTAAAGTACACATCCGTAAATCACACACCTGTTAAAATATAGACATTAGCTGAAATCAATCGTTGAACGTGTAATTAAATTGTACACGATAAGATAGATGTATTGTGTGATACGCGATCTATTGAAGAATAAAATGAACAGTTAGTATGCCGCTCCGTCAATATATACACATGTTGTCTGTCCAAGGTCCCCTCTAAAAAGGATATTAATTTAGTCCATGATAATATACTCCAGTGTCACGTGACACCACCTTTCTTCCTCACGCGTGTGTCTAATTTAACATTTTAAAGAGTGCCCCAACTATATATAGACATCAATCTTATTCTACGAGAAGAGAAAAAAAAGGGGGGGTCAAAGGCATGTATACAATATACTAGATGTGCCCTGTGACTTTGGTACATTCAAACTGGTTGCTGCTACAGTGACAATGTCCAGAACGGGGTGACATCCTCAGCTATTGCTTGCAATGACAAATCTAGTTCTATTTTGCTTTTTTTTGGTGTTCAGTCCTGCGTTTTCTTGCATTTATTTATACTGTCATGTAAGAAATTTGGTTTTAGCGTTATTTCCAACATTACCATTAAATACGAGGTATGGCTAGGATATGTCCTGTACCAAGTAAGGAATAAAGCAGTTGTTATCTAATAGTTCGTTGGCGTTTGTTTTAGTTGTAGTTCAGTGTTTCTGTAGTTTCGTTGTTTTCCTCTTAAAGTTGGTGTGTTTCCCTCTGTTTTAGTTTGTAAGCTGGATTCGTTTTATCTCAATCGATTTATGACTTTTGAACAGCGGTATACTACTGTTGCTTTTATTTCCCGTCTTCAGATTTTTATAAGCAAGTGCATTTGTAATTTGGGGTACCGTTTGTTGGTTTTTAAGTTTATCAATAGGAAAGATATCAATTAATTCATTGAAAGCAAATCTCTTCTTAATTATTTCAAGCGTATAATATTTTTTTAACGGTTCATTTTCATTAAATTTAGATATGTTGGACAAATGTATATCCACCCTGCTACTTTCCAAGCAAGAACCAACAGCCATATTTCGAAGGTGTGTTCACCTTGAATACCATAACAAAATAATGTAGTTTTTATTTTCACATCTTACATCCCCGAACTTTGACGTACCTGTGTATAAAGGTCACAATCCGGATAGAGAAAGCCTACTTTGTGAAATTAACCATCTTTAAATTTAGGTTCAAATCATATAGGCCATTTTATATAAAAAAAAAATAAAAATGCAAAAAACTGTAATAGAAATTAAAGTGTAATATACTATAAATTGGACAATCGATCCAATCTTATTTAAATATGATTTTAGGAAAGTTGAGGATCCAATTTATCTGTATGTATATTCATGTTTGTGTCACATTTGCTTTTAAGTATAACGATGACAATTGATACACGTGATAAAGACATACTGGTGACATAATTTTGAAAAAGTTTATAATATAAATTGAGGTAGGTCATCGGTATAAATTTCCTCAGATACTATTTTCTGATATTTTGCCAAAATGAAGATTTTACAATGCTTTTATTCAAACAAAATAATAAAAAGTATGGGCCACCATGCTAAATAAACTGATCATAGATACCAGGATTGTATTTTGCATTAACGCCAGACGCGCGTTTCGTCTACATATAAGTGACGCTCGAATAAAAAAAAATGTCATAAAGGCCAAATAAAGTACGACGTTGAAGAGCATCGAGGACCAAAATTCTTAATAAATTTGCTGAATTTTCGAGCTCTGAGTCGTTACAAGTTGTGCAAATTTGCTTAGATTGTTTATGAAAAAACATATTTGTGTGTATTGAAAGAAATTTTTATTAATGTATTAGATAGAAGTTTGAAATAAGATATAAGAAGATAGGTTTTATCATATGATTCATCAAAAATAAAAAGACAAATAGGTGTCAACGAACTTGTTTTCATGCTACAGGTATGAAAAAAATGTCCCTATTAGTCTAGTATTTTTGTTTAAATAAGACTAGTATCTCCCCTTACAAGGCTCGGTTGACGAAATTATTCTAAAACACACAAATATTTTGTATTTGCTTTAAACATTTTGGATAACACAATTAATGATAAGATTTTTGTACATAAATAAACAGTGTAAACAATAAATTGGTAATCTGTCTCTAAATTTGACAAAGAACTAGACCCATTGTACAATCCAAGATGGCGGTATACCATTACATATGTTGTAAGTAATCCAAAATAAATTAATCGTAGAAACAGTTGAAGTGCAACGACCAATAAGATATAATCGCCTCAAACGCGAATAATTAGTTCTCAAAGTCCCACTTATTTTACACTCTATATGACCTTTCAATGTATAAGCTTTGTACGTCTATCTATCATCTGAGCTTCTTCATTTTTTCTTCCCGAATCCGGGTTCAACTGATGAGTGCCACTTATTCACTTGTAAGTCAATACCATGTTTGCGCTGTTTTCGATCTTAATGTGGTACAAAAGACCTTGCCAAAATTTCTTTCATCTCATTATTTCGCTTTAATGACTTTTTAACAGATCCTTTTAGCAAAATTCAGCATCAAAGTTATCTTTATCTAAATATTTATCAAATCTGTTTTTAAGTGTAACGATGACATCCTTGACAAATTATTAAGACAAATTTGGGGAACGAATCGACTTGCAAAATTATAAACTCTAACTATGTACATACGTTAGCATTTCACTATGAATTATTTGTCGAAAATAACTGAAGTGCAACGACCATTAAGATATGATCAGAATAATTTGATCTAAAAGACACATTTATTTTACACTCTTTCGAAATTTTAACTAATGAACTTTCAATATATAACCTTCAGAAGTCTTCTCAGCTAATGTAGAACAAGCCCATATATTGCTACTGTCTTGTGAAAGAATTTTCATCATCTCCTTTTTGAAAGATATATAATAAAATAAATAAATAGACACAAATAAACAAATCAATAAAAACAATACATAGATACAAATATAAAAACAATAAATAGATACAAATAAAAATATCAACTAAAACAATACATACTTTGCTATATAAACAGACTGGTATCTATAAAACTGTATATTATAACAATCTATTGATGAGTGGTGTGTGTGTATGCATGTGTGAGTGTATGCCACAACATGTTTATTCAGTTTTTTACTTCAAATTGTCGATTGCATTCACCCTTCTCATACGTCAACCCGGATGCAGGGTTTACATGTTGATATGACTAAAGAGGTTAATATTATGGAGCACTATTTTACACCATATCCAAGAAACAAATAAATGAAGACACATGTTTAGAAAGAATTGCTTATACATGTACCATTCTGAGATTTAAGGAAATGGATTCTACTAATTTACATTTTAGTAATATTAATATCAGAACTCAAACCTCATAGTAAAATATTTTTACAAAATGCTACGAAGATTATTTGTTACTAATATTTAGAATACTAATAAATGCCCTTAACATTTACACTAATTTTCAGGAAGTATTTTTTCTTTACAACTGAAGAATGTTTTTCTTTGCAGAAAAACTATTTGATACACATGATAATATTTTAAAAAACTTGTTTCAGAAAACTTTCAATTTAAGCTAAAGCTGATATGCCTTTTTGCGGGAAGTGAAATCTCAAATTTTTTAATTTTTTTTAAAATAAAGATAAAAACCAATTATTCATGAGATTTTAAGACATAAAATAAAAAGCAAATACTTACAAAGACATTAGTTTAAACAATATTTTATTCTTTCGCAAGTGCACAAAATACAATTATACAATAGAAATACTGGGATTCGGAAACTAGAAAAACTTATACAAATTCGTCTCCCTTTAAAAGGGACATTAATCAATGTTGCAAAAATTATTGTTATCTGTTTGTAGAATAAAATTAGTGGACAATAAGTGAAATAAGTAATCAATTAAGGTTAAATTATATGCAATAAGAATACGCATGGGCACTACATGCTCGTATTTTGCCCAAGAAAAATAAAGATTTGGTGAAATATTTCAAACTTGCACGTTATGCATAAAATAAGAAATGTAAAAAGTAAAACCACAAAAATACTGAACTCAGAGGAAAATCTAATCGGAAAGTCGATAATCACATGGCAAAAGCAAATGACAAAACACATCAAAAACGAATGGACAAGAACTGTTATATTCCTGACTTGGTACTATGTATTTCATTAGAATTTTGATGTTATTACGTTACAATTACATAAAACGGAAAATGAAAAAGACAATGTGTCAAAGAGACAACCACCAGAACACACGGCAAAAAAAAACATAAGGCCATCAATGTGTTTTCGACTCAACTAGAAAATCCTGCATCAGGAGAAGAGCTTCAGCTAGACACTAACAATAATACACACTATTTCAGCACCAGACTAAACTCAGAGACTTATAAATGAAATAGAATCAAAACAAACCCAAGACTAATGTATTGGAGTATTCCTTCCCGATGAAGGCAAATCCATCAACGCGCTTCGGACACATGAAATTTATATTATTTTTTTCATTTTTTTTTTATACACAATGCTTTCATGAATACTAAGAACATTTTAGAAACGCCGCAGTTTTACATCGTTATTTCTATTGTGGAAACATAATGTCCAGCAAAGAAACAATAATAAGATTTTTTTTAACTATTGACGTGTTGAGTTTTCATAAATCTTCATCGTTTTTAAAAATCAAGGTCAAATTACATATTCTGATATTTACGTCATGTTTATCATCAATATTCACAAAGTGTGTAAAGGTTAAAGCAAGGTTATACGCTTCAGAGACCCCAAAATAATGAGTTATCAGATTTTTTAAAATAGATATGAGATTATGTACTCAGATATCGAAACTGCTGTTAACATCGTTATAAGATCTTTTATTTTCATTGGCGAAAACGTAGCAGATAATTGTATAAATACGCAGGGTGTAGAAAATAGCTTATCAGTAAAACCATAGTCTTGCAGAACATTGTTTTCCAGATTTACTGTATCCTTTACTACGAGTTAAGAAGCAAACAGAGGTGAGTTGAATATTATTTGTATTCAATTTGAAAGAAACGTGTATTAAATATTTAATATGGTGGTAAATACTTGGGCATATTCAGCGGTTGGCATTGTATTTGCAATGCAAAATGTTTCTTGGTACTTTTTGCCAAATATTGTTGGTACCAGTCTGTCTTGCTTTTATCATCAGACGTTACTAATAATCATCTTAATTTGGATAACAATGTTAAATGAGTTACAAATAATTTGGATATTTGAACAATGATACGGTTGTTTGCCATGTAAGAGAATGATAATCTTATATAAATCTTTATAAACCTTCGTGAATAAGTGTGAGCGTTACAAACTTCGAATATCGTAAAGTGCTCAAGGCTCAAATGATCTCTTACATGGTTTCAGTCAAGAATTAGTTTTATTGTCAGCAAGGTCTATCAGTGTTAATAAAACGTTCATGATTGATGCACGACTTCAATTTCCAGCATTTTATGGGTTAGTTTTTAGTGATGTAAGGACTTATTTATTTTGAGAAATATTTCAAAACATGCGTTATAGACGGTAGATAACACAGCAGTACAAAGAAAAGGTAGAAAATGTGCACGTTGTCTGATTGTAAGTATGAATGTAAAGTCATGTAATATTAAGTGAGCAATTATCCTTTTTTATTTACAGTTTAAATCAATAAATACTTTCATAATAGCAGAAAAAAGTTTAAATGAATTGCCTTAAAAAAAATAAAAAAAATAAAAAAAAAAAAACAACTTCCTTGTTGTTTTTTTTTTTTTTTTTTTTATTGTATCGGAATAATGGAAATAACTATTCTTCACAACCGCTGCTTTAGCATTAAGATTTTTGGAAAGATAAATTAGGTTATTTTTATTTTAAAACTTTTTTTCTTATATTTAGCATAGCTTTGAAATGGGGTTTTTTTTTTTTAGTAATTTGAAGTTACAACTATAATTATATTCATAATAACACTAAAGGTACAAATTATACTGCCCATCAACCTTTTTGATTTTTTGTTTGTTTCACAACACAACTTTTAGCCATGTTCAATAACTGCAATAAATCTTTTCAATGTGATAAATGTACTTCGGGCAGTTGTAACTCATTGATAGAAACTCTTTGTTTTGAACTGTCAACAGGCCAAAATAGTAGGGTACTCCCTTATTAAGAAAATGATTTACATTCATTCTTCAAATGTATAAGCCAAAAAATTCTAAAAATGTCCTTGGTCGAGAGCACTTTGTTCTATATTAAATATTTATAAAGCGTATATGGCCAATCACATATCTTTGAAATTTCATTACTCGGTAAACATTTTTCTTGGTTCCATGTATGAGATCAAATTATAATCACAACTCAGAATGAATTCATAATTCTCTAAACGTTGATTGTAAAAAAGAGTGTCTGGATATGATCGTGGTGGCCCCACTTGTTAATTAGAATTTTTCAAATCATTAAGGATTTTCTTATTCCAGGTATAGATTACCTAAGCCGTATATGGCACAACTTTTTGGAATTCTGGACCCTCAATGCTCTTCAACCCTGTACATGTATGGCCTTATAACTATTTTGATATGTTCGTCACTGATGAGTCTTATGTAGACAAAACGCGCGTCTGGCGTACTATATTATACAATCCTGGTACCTTTGATAACTATTAATATGCAAGAGTCACTGTACTTATTCCTAATTATTCATGTTTGGTTTTCATTGAAACTTAATGACATTTGTGTCTCTATGTTATCATAAGAGATTGCATCGGAGTTTCAGTGCAATGAGTAATGAATATGACAACATCCAAATACGAACTTGATGTATGTTTAGTGGCAATAAGAACATCGTTTGTACCTTTCAAATTTGAAATTTGTTCTGATTGTATTTTTCGTCTAGCGTTTGAAATGCTTTTTGTTTGTTTTGCGACAGACCGAATATTTTAGCACTTGAAATCGGAGAGTGTAGGGTGTCACCACTGGAACAGTGAAAAAGAGTCATCCCCGTATACACTCTATACCTTTTATATAGTAAGTTATTTGTAACCGTAAAATGCATCCCCCCTCCCCTCATTATTTTCGTTACACCCTCGGCATCTTTCAATTATTTCTTAACAACGCGATCCGTTGACAACATTGAAAGACAATTATGTCCCTTCTTATATTAGACCTAATTGATATGTCGATGTAACTCACAAAGTGAAAATCATTGAGTTTTTTTTATATGTTGTCCTTGGTCCAATAGCACTGAGGAAATTTAGGTCCAAGTTGTGAATCTTGCTTAAACGTTATCCCGCGGAATACACGTTATACCCAGAGATTGTAAAAACTCTGCTAAGATACCGGCATTATATATATTGATACGCCAGACGAGCGTTCCTTCTTTAAAATGAAAAAGTTCCAGTATATCCCGAATGTGAAAAAGTCATTACAATTAAATCATTTAATCGCTCATGAATTCCTGGTGCGTTAGGTACCAGAACGGGAGAAATTCAAAATATTTTACTTCAAAATATATTAAAACGCAATTGTGTTTACTAGATCAGGACTTTTCGAACTGATTGAACACTAATCCAGTGAACTGTTGACAACAAGTATGACTCTATATATTATGTGATGTTTAGCTAGCTATAAAACTAGGTGTAACCAACATTTTTCTTCGGTAATGCCTAAATATGATAGATGGTTTTCACTAGCTCCGTGACCACGTTTGGTTTTCATTTTTTTTTCTGAATCTTTAATATTTGAATTTACTTTGGAGTAAGATGTATTTGTTCTACTCATTTTAGTTTTAAGAATCTTCAGCGATTGGTTGTCAGTATGGTCGATATAAGAAATATGATAAACATAATGTTTATATTTCATATTTCATATTTTTTTTTATTTTTAGGAAGATGAAGTTGATAGTTTTATCACTGGCAATGGTTGCCTGTATTTTGAGTGTGAATGGGTACAGTTTCAAACGTACATCTGAAACTCTAGGTGACGAAGAAAAGGCGCTCTTGGGAAAATGGGCGTGGGAATGGCAAAGGCAGTTTTCGACGAAGATAGTGCAAAAGAGGCCGCTATAATATTGGACATGTGCCTTGACGAACCTTTAAGCGACATACAGTACTGCGTGAAAGAAGAATATAAAAAGGTATGCGAACATGATGACATAGACCATGACACTTGCAAGGGATACGAAGATCTGGTTGATTTAGCACTAGAAGCTGGCGAAGCTGTATATAAAGAAGGATGCCATGACTCGGAAGGACGTACACCATCGGAATGCGGTAAGGAATTATGTATGCCGTATTGTGAAGAACTATTTGAGGATTGTGATTCTAGCGTTTGCGAATGGGCATGTGGCAAATTCGGAAGTCTTCTGGAAGAAAAAGAAAACGAAGAAGATGAGAAATCCATACAATACCTTCAACTTAAGCGACTTCGTTCCATGAGGAAAATTAGAAAGTTAAAAATGTCGTCACGAAGAAGTAGAAACTAAAGTTAATTATTAATACAAACCGACACTTGAAACAACCGAATGGACAACAGCCTAACAATTTAATGATGTTAAATTCCTAAATAACCTTATTAATTAATAAATATTTGCATTCTTTATGTTTTTATTTTATTTTGAATTGTACAATTCTCATTTTTCTCCCAGATATCAATAAAATTCCCACAAACTTGAAGAATGAACAAGTGTAACGTGTGTAACTGTTCTTTATCTCGACCGTGTGGACAGTTGATTTGAAAAAAATAGATAATTCCACAAAAATTACAATTAGGAGAAAAGAGACACCAATGTTCATCTGCTAAAATACTACCTTAATTAATATTTCCAAAACACAAACAAACGTAATTTCATCGATAGGGACATTAATGTAAATGCAGTTGGACTGACTGGTATCTGTCGATAGTCATTCGATCGAATTTAAACATATATCTATATAAATATTCCCAAAGACATCATAAAAATCATAAAATAAATGAGTAGTACAAGTTTTGTCAAATGATATAATAGCAATCACTATCTATTAATCCCTATCACATTGTCCGCCACATTTACACAGAGCAGTACAACTTAATGATGCCTTTACACATTTACATCGTCCTCTGCAACCGTTTTCGCTTTTACATCCACATTTTATAAGTTCAGCACAGGACTCTGAGGCTTGTTGTAGCGCAGTCCAGAATGGTTCACATAGCCCGTCTTTGTTCCGTTTCCAACTCCAGATGGAAGGTGATGGTGTTTCTTGGAGTTTAACAAGAGCTTGTCCCCAACAAAATCCTGTTTGGTAAGCAGCTCTCTTTATGTGTTGGTGTAATGCGGCAGAGCTTGGGGGAATGTTTTCTATAGATCGTCCTTTTCTCGTGAATAGATATTTTCTTGCCGCATCTACACCCAAGCACTCGCTGGTCCTGTCATACATTAAGACGACAAAACGCTCAATGTTTAAAACAGCTTCATTAACACAGTCTTCATTTGGTTTATCACTCAATAGTTTGAAATCTTCAGTTACTGCATCAAAGGATAACCATGTGTCCCATGCAGTTTTCTTTCCACGATTCGAAAACGATGAAACTTGGTCACAACCACTAAATGCGTGGAAGAACAGTAGTGCATTGGACTTAGAAGGCCCCATAAATAGAGCAATTTCATGAACAGGGATATACCTGAATTTTTTTCCAACTCCAAATGCCATCCAGAAGGACGTTATGTTCAACTTGTGCACTGCTGACACTGCAATTACTTACAACAACGTCGGTGTCAACGGTTCTGATCATAATTTTCTGCATTCCACTTTTCACCGCATCTGCAACATGTAACAATATACGAGTGTCCGCCTCTTCATGATTGCACGGTAATAGGTTGCCGTTATTCTTATCTGGTTTGTTGCAAACAACTTCGCTTCCATTTGTTAAAATTACTGTCGTCTGAACACTTGGAGTAAGCGTCAGTAGTTGTTCCACTAGATAGGCAAATAACTCTGTCATGTTGTCGTCAATTCTAAGAAATGACTCCCAATTACCAGGAATAGTAGAATCTGCCTGCACACGTCTTCTAATACCTTTTCCACGCTTACCACATGATGAGTTGATGCATTCAAGCTGTCCTGACGGTATTCATCCCATATAACATCTATCCGACTGCATGACTTCAAATAATTTTTAATATGAGGAAGGAAAACTTGCTTAGAGTAGTCCTCAAAGGTTTTGCAAAACCTAGGCTTCAGTATATTAACAATAACAGCTCCGTCTAAAATAATGGCATCTACATCAGGAATCTCAGTAACAATTACGCACATTTTCTCTAATGGCACTTACAAATCGGACTTGGAACCAAGTCTCAACTGACCAAACTGGGACAGTGAAGGTGGGTAAGCTTGGTTCTCATGACGAAAAAACTCATCAAGATCACTAGCACGAACCTGGCAAGACACATACAGCTGGGAAAATAAAGAGCAATTCTGCTTTAAGGAGCTAATTTGTCTTTTTTCCTTTGATTCACTTCTCAATTCCTGGCGACTGAAGAGGTGTAATTTATTTTGTTTAATTGGATCGGATAGTGGTCTTGTCCCCTTGTCAAGACGTTCCCTCACGTACTCCTGGTTCTTATCATTCCCTATTTGTTCGATATTTCTTACTGTGTTTGCAACTTTTGGATCTACTATGTCACGTGTGTCCAATACTAAAAGATCTTCTGATTCCTCCAAAAACGGATTTCCCATTTCCTCTATTGTAGCTGTCAATACTATAACTTGTTTCACAAAAGCCTTCTGCTTACTTTCAACCTGTTCATGGTGTCTAACATTTGGACCTTTACTTTGTTCATGCTTAATCAGTTCTTGTGATAACTCGAATTCATTGACCGCACGTGCCATTTCTGGGCCACACACCATCCATCGAAGAAGTTGAGATGCATTCTCAACTAGTCCAATAACTCCACCTTCACCCTTTACTAGCTTGTTGTTCTGTTCATGAGCATGATCAATAGCTATGGCAGAGAATGTGCTGTGCGTTTTGTGAACAACGAAATGTCAGCTCTCAAATTTTGTAGCAATACTGGATGCTATTGTGTCCAATGCAAACATATCCCGAACATTAATAGGAAGCCATCGAGTGTAATTAGGGTGATCTAACGCGAAAAACCAAGGTATCAACATAGTGAGAGAGTCTTTGTACAGGTTGAAATTCCCTACACGGAGAGACCGAACAAATATAAGAATGATCAGTTCCAGCTTCAATGTAAGTGACCAGAAATTAAACAAAGGGCTATCAATTTCTCTCCTTTCTTTCCACTCTTCGAAGCTGATAGTGTTTTCCGCTTGATCATCAACTGTGTCTTAATATTGTCTGTAGGCTTTATGCATTAGTATATGTAAGGAACAAGCAGTCACTTGATGGGCATGTCGAGTTCGGGTCACATGAGATGCTTTGAGGAATTATTCTGCTGTTCCAGCAGATGCAACGTTTGACTGGCTCAAAGCATTCACCCATCCACTATTTTGTAGCCAATCTCCAATTGTTCTCAAAGCAGCAATCTCAATATGTAGACCACCAAACATTATTACAATATGATTTTCCCCATATCTTGCAGGCCAATTCCACTGAATGTTTTTAGCAAGGGCATAAAGAGTTTGATCACATGCCATGACTGGTATTTGCCCTGGGTTCAAGAAAGACACACACTCTTTAATAATTGTCATCGAGTGGCGAATCATTGCAGTGGACTTTGCTTCCTCTTGAAACAATGGTAAAACTGAACTAATGTCTAAAGGTGGTACTTCAACTGCATGAGTCTGAGAAAGATTTGCATGAAATGCAGACCATGTCACATTCTTGTTATCTATGTCATCATCTTCTATCTCCTGACGTACATGATTAAGCCATCTGCAAATCAGAAATATTAGATACATGCATATTTTTAATCCTTCGAAGATTTCCTTATGTGTCTTGTAGGCTGCCAAATGTTGCATATATGTATAATAATATAATATTTAGAATGTGTTCTGCATGTCTGTAGCATGGCATGAACGGTAAGTATAAGCAGATCGAAGAGAGCAACCATTTCTATTTTTGAGGAGCTATATGATCAATTATCTTATCCTATTATGTTCAGTCTAAAAAATTGTAAACTTTAAATAATTAAAATAGAGGGATGTTCCTGTCTAAATTATTTAAATTGGCGTCTATTCCCAAAACACAAATGGTTGTTCCCTTCAAGTGGTTATTATGGTTTTGACTACATATGTTTGCAATCAATAATGAGATGATTATGATGTAAGGTTAGTGAATGAGTAAATGCTGTGCAAGAAGTTGAAGCGTAGTAGTAGCTGTAATCGAGATATAACATATATATATATTATATATATACTTGTTGTTTATAGTTATTATTATATAAATATATGTACAAGCATTGCTCTAGCCGTGTTCTGATATACTGGTAGTTACTATTAAATTATGATATTTATGATTATGATCTTTGTATATGAAATACCTATACTCTAATTGCTGTGCACCAGAGAAGAAATCACATTCACTGAACAGCAGGCTATCTACAGATGGAATAGCTGTTGGCTCTTTAGGCAGTACAACTGGTGGAACTACTGAGTATCTTTCTGGTAACGGTTTTATAGTGTCTTGTTTTTACATTTTCACTAATAGATGTCATTGTCCTAACTGTACCATAATTGTCCTGACTCGGGTGTTGGAAAAGAGAAATTGCAGTTCCATGAAAAGAACCCTTAGCCGAAGTGGAACTAGGATTATGATCAATGTTATCAACCGCTGCTGTCGTGAATACATCACAACGTAGTTTAGCAGGACAGACTACATCATCGTCTTTGAACATCTCGCGAATAGAATTTCCCATAGCTGTTGATATATTCATTACTCTGTCATACGATATACTGAGTCCTAAATTGTATAGTTTATCTACAAGGTCGCGTTTTCTCGTTTCTGCATGAATTACCATTCCCAAATATATAGGTAGCGGAGGCTCTCTGTCTGAGGTGTGATATGTTGCAGCTGCACTCTTTCGTCGACGAACCGCACAATTAAACTGTAACGACTGAGATATAGTTAGTGTTGTCTGCGACTCAACAAAATTACTAGACTGTGTCTCGATATTTGGCCCACCTAGTATCATTCTAACTAAAGAAACTAATGTTTGAGGAACTGATTCTTGTTGGCAGCTGTCATTGAATGTCCCTGTAAAGCTATATCGAGTATCAAACATATCTCTTCGAACTATTTTGGCTGCTTTGGCTATGATGAGTTCTTCATCATCACAACTATAAGAAGTGGCTTGTTTCAGAGCTTCACCTACGTCATCGTTGAAAATTAAGAGAACGTCTCTACCTTGCTTGTGCGCCTGGAGATCTGGTATGGCAGCTAGTATCCGATTTTTCAGATGTGTTGTATTCATCTTTCCTTCAATAACAAATCCGAGTTGCTCAATGCGTCTACTATACAATTTAGCCAGATCGGCAAGTTTGAAGATTGGTAAAATATCTGTTTCAGACCGTGAACCGTCAATATATTCAATCAATTCGGCAAGCACAATTCCATGAATTACAGATTCTAAGTTTTCTTTTTTAGTCTTTGGAGTCTGTCTTTTTGCCTTGTTGTAAAGTTTAATCAAACATTTGGCATGATACTTGGCCTCCTGTGATATCAAATCCCCAACACTTAATTTGGCTAGAAGAACAGTGTCCTGTAGTTCAAGGGCACCTTCTCGTACTCTTTTGTCTATCATGAATGTCGAGGCATCGTGCAAATCGTCAGATATACCACCGCAGAAAAAACACCCTTCAGTTGTTGCTCTTGTTGAATCACCACAACTGTGTCTTGTTACTTTACTGGCAAAATCATTCGATGTATCTTCAGTTTCAGACGTTTGCTCTCGTTTTTCCTGACGAGATATTTTTAGGTCTGAATATTTGTTCCGACACGATTTATGCCATTTTGCCTTATGGTTCTGAAGTGTTCGTGCAATTCCGTGGCCTTCATTTAACTGTTCCAAGTTGATTGATGAGGGAAACCACTTCAATGCACAGTATCTTTGTATGATAGCATCAAAGGATTGATAACCAGCTCCGATGTCAATGTTAATTCTTTTGTTATCTGCTGGGCATTGTAGGTCTTCGTGTGTTCTCTCTTGGCATATCATACATTCATTCCAGTCTATATGTCCACTACTAAGTTTTACAGTGTTTCCAGCGTTTTCAATATCTACAAGTTTGATCTTTTTCGACATAGTGTGGTCATATATCTATATGTTATATTCTGTTGTCAAATGTTATTTAGGCAAATCTGTAATAACAAGAAATTATGCATTAGATACCTTCATTTCGTTAATCGTGCAATAGTGCTTATTTGACCACATGGTGAATACCAAATACAAATAGCAATATAAGAATGATTTGATAAGCTAAATTTAAATATATATTAGTTCATTAGTTTAAATGCAAATGATAAAATAAAATACAACAGCAAAATAATTCTATTTTTTGAAATTTTTGTTTTCAAAATGGCCACCATTCAAAATGGCCGCGAGTAATTCAATACCTGATGTCCTCTGATTATATTCCTTATCATAAGTGATAATTATACCAAGTTTTATACCAGAAGGTAAAGTCTTTTTTTTTTACATAATTTTATTCATATTTTATTATTAATTTTCAGGTAGCCATTTAAAAATGGCCGCCCAGAGCCGCCATTTTGATTTTTAGAAATGGGTCCATAGCTATAAATGTTTATTATGACCTAAACTAAAACTCTGCAAAGTTTGATGTTTTTACCACCTTCTGAGCAATTGTTTCACAAATCGATCGGACTATTAATCCACCGAGAAGGGTATCAAGTTGTGTTATGACGATTTTACGGAGTTGTTTTGTACATCATGACTTTTACCTGTATATTAATTATTTCTTGATGACCAAATTGGCGAAATACATGTTTTTTGGCTTTAGGTGTTGACATTCCTGTCGTTAAAGTCTCTCAACATGAGAAGGGCAGGTGTAACATATCTTAAGATTAAGGTGATGGTAAGGTACATGAAAACGGTTTAACTGAGGCTAATTTATTCATTTGCAAGTCAATAATAAATATGCAATGTTTTCGAACTTATTTTGACTAAATTGTTGCAAACTGAGAGCGATCACGTTTATCATTTTTCCAGTTTAATAGCTATAAAACATTTTTTTTAATTGTCATCTTATGATCCTTTATTCCGTTTAATGAAAATTTTCAAAAATTGTTTAAAGTTATTTCAACATACATTTTGTATAGCAAACACTGTAAAATACTTCTCTTTCTTGATAATGGGGATATGGACTGTTTAATACTCTGTCAACAACTTACCATCTTTACAGAACAAATATCTGACAATTGTGTAAAAAGAGTTCTTTCAGAATGTAACATTTAAAAAAAAAAACTAAACATCTATCAAATTTGCTTTTAAGTATACGATGACTATCTTTACACGGTATAACAACACATTGGTTGAGTAAACAGTCTTGTTTAAGTAAGTTATTTCAATACAATCTAATTTTGGATATAACACGTCTTCTGATTGGCTGATATTGTTTTGCTTATCAGCTCATAGACATACTTTTGTCATGTGACCGTGGCGTCATTTACGTGTTTTCATGGTTTACTTCGGTTTAAGATGGAATTTAAAATTAAATTATAAGAAATGACCGTAATATTTTTTCTGTCTATTTAAAATTACATAAAATATGCGGTGCACACTTTAAGATTCAGTGTGCACCACATGTTTGATGTTATTTCTTCATAGACAGAAAAAATATTACAGTCATTCCTAAAATACATTTTTTTTAGTCAAATACTCACTGGGGTAAATGTGATCTCCGTAACTGCAGTTATGTATATCCAAAGATGGCGGACGTTGTTTCTTGTCAATATTTCTTTTGTCAATTCTGTAATAAATCTGTATACTTCTTCGGTATTTCGTTTCTGAATGAAAGTATTACTAAGTTTAAAACTAAAATACAAAGCTTATTTTCCTAGTTCAACCGCTAAATGGAGATATCATAATTTCAAAAAAATCGCGAGGATGTGGGTAACTGTGTAGACTGATATCCGTAACTGTAAAAAAAACGTTTAGAAAAGGATATCCGTAACTGTTGAGTTGCGTTGTTTCTGCTTCATTCATTATCTTCGATTTAATAGTTCGAACCATCATTTTTTTTCGTCAAGATATATTAAATCATAAGGATAAAAACAAAATATGCCCAAAATTTTATAACAACGTTTGAAAAATTCCACTGTTTATGACGTCTTCATACTAAATCATTCGGATGTTGGATGTGTAATAACTGATAACTTAGACTTAGATGCATGATTTGATTTTTTTTTGATGTAATAACTGATAACTTAGACTTAGATGCATGATTTTTTTTATTTGTTTTTATTGTCTTTGACTAGCTTTCATTGTACTTGTGATAACTTAGACTTAGATGCATGATTTGATTTTTTTTTGATGTAATAACTGATAACTTAGACTTAGATGCATGATTTTTTTTATTTGTTTTTATTGTCTTTGACTAGCTTTCATTGTACTTGCGTTACTCTCCGATCAGTATTTAATCTCTGTGTGTTTTAGGGATGTACAAGTACCCTCCCACGTTTATTTTGTTTGTGTAAAATTTATTTTTATTTGTAACACCTGTTGAGTTAAGCCTTTTCAAATGATTTTTTAGTCTGCTCTTATGTTGTACTGTTACACTACTGTCGCAGGAAAGAGGAGGGTTGGACGCCAGCTAACATGTTTACTTCGCCACATTCTGTATTTGCCTAAATCAGGAGGCTGCAATTATGTGGTTGTCGTTTCATGCTGTGTTACATATTTGTTTTTCATTTTTTTTTGTACCTAAATAAGGCCACTAGTTGACTTGTTTGAAGTGTGTTACATTTGTCTTTTTAGGGTTTGCAGACTATACGGTATAGACATGGCTCACTGTTAAAGGCAATGGGTGACACACAAACGTTAATTTCTGTGTCATTTGGTCTCTTGTGGAGAGTTGTCTCATTGACACCTGTCTTTTTATTATGTATATGTTCAGGACGAGAAAAAGATAGTAAAAAAAATTAGATACAGTAGATAAGTCCTGTATCAGAGGCTGTCATAGATGAAGGTCGACATTGGACTGCCACAGGAATTGCAGATTTGATAGGGACGGAAATTTTCATTGCCACATGCCATCTATGGACCTTTCAAAGAGCTGTTACAAGAGTTATTAACGTACAAAGAGCACGGAATTCTCTCTACACGGGGCATCTGATTTAACGTCCCCATTCTGATCGGACGTGCCGCAGAGCAAAACTGACACCACATTTTGGCTATGGATTTAGGGGAGGGGGTCAATGGAGACAATTTGTCTTATCCCCAGTCACTGTTGGGGGTCTTGAAATGTAGTTTTTAGGTACTTATTGTTTATCATCTGAAGTAAGCAATTTTTTTTCTTCATTTACCCATATCATCACGACATTTTAGATGGCTGTTTTCTCCATTTAGCGGTCGAATTATGAAACAAACACCTAGTATTTCAGTTTAAATTTAGTTATACGTTAAAAAAGACACAAAATACCGAGGAATAATACATTATTATTACAAAATCGACAAAAAAAAATTGACCCGAAACATCGTCCGCTATTTTGGATATACGTAACTGCAGTTACGGAGATCTCATTTAATACCCCAGTGAATACTGTAAACTATTTTTCTTTCTTTATACATGTTATATAGACCGTGTAATACTTTGTCAACAACACGTCATCTTTACATCTGGCAATATTGTGTCAGTAATAAAAGTTTGTCAAGGCCGCTATAGAATGTAACATTTAAAAAACATTATCTAAGCATCTGACAAATTTTCTTTCAAGTATAACATCAATTGGTGAAGTAAACATTCTTGTAAAAGTATATAATATAACTTAAAGTTACATATGCTCCGTATTTTAAAGTAAATTAGTCGTCAAAACAATTGAACTGCAACGATCAATAAGATATAATCGCGTCATACCCGAATGTTTAAGCTCTCCAAATCCCACTTATTTTACACTGTATAGATGAGTAAGTGATGACCTTTCAATGTTTAACCTTCATACGTCTATCTATCTGGCATAGGAAACAGTATTTGTTCTCAGCTTCTTCGATTGTTAAAATTCTGTTGCGACACACTACCATAATTACATGATTGATGCACAAAACAAATACAGTAAAACCTGGCTAAACCAAGTGAGTCATACATAAACAGAAAACACTTTTAAAAACCAAACATGTTCTTGAGAACCGTCATACCAACCATATGCGTTATGAACCTTATTCATAAAACCGAACTTCGGTTAAAAACGAACAAAATCTTAAGTCCCAAAGAGGTTCGGTTTAAACAGGTTTCACTGTACATAATAGATAACTTAGTCTTGACAGCATTTTGTACCTTGGAGACTTAACAGTATTATGATTTATAACAAGGCTCTGTGTGTGTGTTTTTTTTTAGTTGCTGTTGTATTGACGTGTACCGCACAAATATTTTTATTTTAACTTGAATTATTAGTTGTGTTTAATTTAATAACATAATAGGTTCATAAAACTCGATAGTATGTATCAGCATTTCGTGTGATTTTAGTCTAGACGCCATCTTATTAAGACTGTCGACGGTCATCAACCCGATATGATTATAAACATAGGTATTAGTAGACTGCGAACTCGTGCAATAGAAATTTTCTTGGTCTGTTTGATTTCATATAATAGGTTAGAAAATATGTTAATAATTGTTTTTACTAGTATAAGAATGAGTTTTTCTGGATCGAATACGTCAACCAAACGGTTTGTCCTTGTTTCACTTCCAACGTTTACATTCCTTTCAACATGTTCAATCTAATAAATGAACACGCCTAGTTAATGAGTATAAACCATCTCAAATTATAGTGATCAATTGAAGTTCGCATAAATACTCATCCATGAGGCCGAATTATTCATTTACAAGTAAATAATTCATAAGCGATGCTTCTTTGCTTAATTTGACAAAAATGAACCACACAGTCTGTTGTTAGCGAATTATTACTTCACTATTTCGGTTTCATTATTGAATTGGGAAAAATACAGCTGTCTATTAATACCATTTGAACTTTGATGGATCGGGGTTTTTCTTGCCAATCATTCCACAACTCCTTATTTTAATAAGGATTGTGAATGACAAATCTATTATGCTATTAATCGAACGTCCAACACGCCAAACGTTTCATTAATCTAGCTAGATGCGTGTGGATGAATGTCTCAAATTTGAACTATACCGTATAGCGGGTTATTTTCGCGGGTGTAAAATTTCATTAAATAAGGTATACGAAATATTTTGGCAGATTCAAAACTTTTATCATTACCTTTGCATGTACACTTTTACGAAATTTATTTTGGCGATTTTGTTGTATCCGCGAAAATAAGCGAAAATTTACACCCCGCGAAATTAACCTACTATACGGTGATCTGCTTACCGTTACGGAGCAAATAAGCTAACATCTGGTTTTTGGCGTGTTCTTGATGCCCAAATATTAAACTTTCTGTGTTTTGTTTTGTGTACTGTTTTTTGTCTTTTGGTCTTTTTTCGTTTGTTTCTTTTTTTTTCTTTTAAAAAGAAACAACGGTAGCCAAGTGGTCTATGTTGTTCTACTACTGTAATCACTAGCCAGTTAACACTAAGGTTAGGAGTTCGAACCCCGCTCGTGCGTATGCACGCGACTCCAATCTTAATTGACTAGGATTGTCAGTTTTCCTTTCGAAGGAATGGTGTTTTCTCTGGGCACTCCGGCACTCCGGCTTCATCCACCAATAAAAACTGGCGTCTAAACACCAACAATGAATCAATAATTTTGAAAGTTGCGTTAAACACCGACAATTAATCAATCATGTTCAAATAAGACTCAAAACTGCAATTTCGGACATTTTTTTAACTTTTAAGAAAGATATTCATAAGGATATTCTTACCCACAACTCTATCGGATGTCAAGCTATCATGATTGTCTTGAAGGAAAATAATTTCAATTTCTTTCAGATGTCTTTCAATACAAAACTATTTAAACATATATATTTTAAAATTTTAAATAGTCTATTAAAACTGTCTGCAATACCATTGTATAGCGCGCGCATTGTATTCATCTGGACCTCTCATTCATATCTTCAAATTTAGCAACGAGGTTTTATCAAATGCTTTATTTTAACCTGGTTTCTGGAAGTAGACCAGGAGAAATTGACCATACTTCTTGAATGATAATTACCAATTATGAAGTTGAGGCGTGCCTTTTAATTCTACATGAAACTTCATTCTGAAAGATGAATTTCAAAAAATAAAATTTTAAATAGATTTTAAGTGGTTTTTTTTCTAAAATGAAGAAAATAAGTGATAAAAAAAAAACCTTTTATCTTTGTGATCTTACCTATTTTAAGTTAACCATGTTAACGAAACTAATGGTAAGTGAAAATACAAGGTTGTACGCTACAAAAATAGAACCACTAAAATAGACCGATAACAAAGTCATTAAAATTAAAATTTGAAAATAGTTTTATTTCCTTCTTTTTGATTGGCTAAATATCAGCAAACACTTTGAAAAAAATATCATAAATACCCTGTTTTCTAGTGAGTTTAGCCACAGCCGTTCTGAATCTTCATTAACAGGAGAACATTGTAATAAGGTAAGTTGTTTCAAAATTGACCTGCAACGAGTAAAATTTAATCTCATATTGATTAATTTATTGGTTTTAAGGTAGATCAGGCCTTGAAAGGCATAAAACTTTGCTCAGTGCTCGGAGCACAAAAATCATGCTCGAAACATCAAATCCAGCAATTTGATTGGTTGATTTTCGAGTCTGAGTACAAAAATCATGCTCGAAAGTTTTATTCTGCGCATCCGTTCATGGCATATGCTATAAACATATCACTTAGGCGTACAATTTTTGAACAAGTATCATAGGAACATTTTAAACTTGAAATTTAAAATTACGTGGCATTAAATTTAATTTATATTTCTTGAAAATATATAGCAAAAATTATTTTATTGTACATGAACTTTCATATTTATAATGCGAAACCAAACTCCTAACTTAGTATTGCTACCTTAGAGTATTAAAAAGTATACTTTTACTGTCCTTCCTGGAGTTAAAAACGGATACATCTCTGAATACATTTTTGTCCCCATCACGACGCGTTGTGGCGGACACAGACATACCGGTTTTCCGTTCGGTCTTGTTGGTGCTCTCACGTGTACAATTTATGCCAGATTAAAAAAAAATTAATAATAATTATGATACTTATTTCATATGTTAATATCTGCAATGGCTTGGACAAGTTAAAATCAACCAATCAACCAATCAACCAATCAAATTGTTTGATGTTTCGAGCATGATTTTTGTGCTCCGAGCACTGAGCAAAGTTCTACCTTAAAACCAATAAATTAATCAATGCGGAAAATTGAATTGTTAGCGCTCTCATTTGTACGATTCTAGCCAGATTTTTATAAAATTGATATCGAAGATTTACATCACAAGATCCAAGGATTTGTATAGTCTTACTATACAAATCCCTGCAAGATTGTAAATAAGTGTTACTCAAATGTTTTGAGAAGTGTTATACCCGTTTGAAATGTTAATTATGTTGGATGCTGCATTGTATTTTCTCTCAAGCTCAAGATATCTAAGGGCATACGATACAGTTTTGATCCCGTATTTAAATTTTGATGAAAATTTGCATGTAGGCTATTTTTTACCTGATTAAATCAAATATGTAATAAAAAAAATACCTTCATGTGCTACTTTTTGAGTAAATTGAGGTTCAAATTTCAGATGTTTCCTCAAAATACGGATTTGTGGACGTAATTTTCTTTCGATAGAAATACGTACACGACTTTTTTGTTTTAAAAGATAAACACGATCTGTTTTTTGTTAAATTATTTGTAATTGATGTGTTATATAAATATTGCATGAATTTGTACATTTCATTTTTACAAATAATTCAAATTTATCAAATGATCATGAATGTAGGAAAAAACTGTTATTTTTTGCTGTATATTAATCATATTTTAAAAAATTGCATTATTTACGTTTTCATGAAAATTTGTACAAATGATCTTCTTAAGTAATCAAACTAAAGTTCATTTTAAAAAAGAAAAATCCATAAATTCGTTTTTAAGTTAAATAAGTTTGAATGATAAAAATCAGTCGAAAACTGCATCTTTTCCCGATAAGTCACCGTTTGACGTCGCGAAAATAACAATTTACGTCAGCAACGTCATTACCGCTCCTGTAACTGTATCGTATGCCCTTAAACAGTTTTTTAAAAAGAACAAAAAAGATTTTTCAAGTCACTACCTTGGATAGATAAAAACATATGCAACACAGGTGACATTTGAGCTCTGTTTTTTCTTCTTTTAATAACATATGATTCAACGTTAGATATATTTTCAGCATGTTGCAGTTTATAGCTACCGTACTCTGCCTCATATTTGGATGTTCCTATGCTCTGAGTCCTGCCGAACATTATGCTGGTACCGTAGCGTCACTAAGGGGGAAAACCATATATGACGTCATAGGTGACTTAGGTTTGTGTGCCGAAATGGATTATCCAGTAGGCCCTTCTAGTCACGACGGAATGGGCAAATGCATAATGGATGTCGTCACAGACCTGTGTCCTGAAGACACGTGTAGTCCATTAGCGATGATTTCGCTCTTCTATGTTGGCTGGTACAAAGTAGAAGAGATGAAAGAATGTGTAAATTTTTATGATGAGGAGGATTTTGTATACAATCCATCTTGCTATATTGATATAAAGACGAAATTTGCTTCTGTATCTCCTGTTCATTTTGATCTGCTCTTTTGGTTTTTGTATGATCCAGAGGTTCCAGAGATGAATGCATGCAACGATGAACGATCTTTGCAGTCACCAGTATCACAAAAAAAGAGAAAGAATTTGAGGACCCGTGGAGATCCACCCCCACCACCCCCACCTCCAGGTGAAATACCATTGAAAAAAAAATCAGTGAGGGATGTCGAGAAAATCAATGAAGCTATCATGAAATCTAGTGATTCCGGAATTTTTTCACACTTTAAACGCAAACTCAGAAGATTTAACAGGAATTGATTATTGAAATGCATTATGGGTTAAAAATTCCTTACAACCAATGGATCGAATTTGGACAACGAGTTTGATGAAAAGTTTTATATATTATATGCTCAATTATAGAAATTCTATTCAAAACGCATATTTAGACAAACATTCCTTTCAACCAATGGACAGACTATTGACTTCAATTTTGATGTATTAAATCTATATATATATATTCATTTAAAAAAATATTTTAATAAATAAAACAGAAAAGAATAGACAAATACTTTGGCTTTAATATTGATTCACTTATAGAGTCTTTGCATCGGAATTAAACACATGTATTCTAAAATCAGAATGACACGGATTATATTCTTTTCATATATTTCATGATGGTATAATAATAAACCCCTAAAAGGAGGGATTGTGCCTGATATTCATATGATGAAGACATAATCTTTCAATCAGTTTAATTGAGGTCTGGAGCTGGCATGTCAGTAACTGCTAGTAGTCTGTTGTTGTCATTTTGTTTATTTTCTTATAATTTAATTTTGGATGTAACGTGTCTTCTGATTGGCTGACGTTATTTTGTTATGAGCCCATAGACATAATTTAGTCATGTGACCGGGACGTCATTAACGTTTTTTCATGGTTTTCTACGGTTAAAAAAGGAATTTAGAATTAAATTATAAGAAATGACTGTAATATTTTTTTCTGTCTATTCGAAATAACATAAAAAATGTGGTGCACACTGTTAAATAACCCGCTAATATTACAGTCATTCCTTAATTGTTTCATATTCTGCCATCTGATTCGGACTTCTCTTAAACTGAGTTTTACGGTACGTATTGTTGTGCGTTTGTTTTTCTACATTGGCTAGAGGTATAGGGGAGGATATAAAAAAAAACATGTTTAATAACATTAACGGTATCAATTGTTCTGCACTTTAACCCCGCCGCAATTTTGCGCCTGTCCCAAGTCAGGAGCCTCTGGCCATTGTTAGACTGTTAGTCTTGTGATTTTTCATTTTAGTTTCGTGTGTATAATTCAGAGTTGAGTATGACGTCCATTATCACTAAACTAGTATACAAGTCATATTTGTTTAAGGGCCAGCTGAAGGACGCCTCGGGGTGTGGGGGTGTCTCGCTGCATTGGAGCCACATTGGTGTCCTTCGGCTGTTGTCTGCTCTATGGTCGGATTATTGTCTCTTTGACACATTCCCATTTCCATTTTCAATTTTAAAATAAGTATCAAATAAGATAAACAGATTTATGGTGAAAAAGGGGAAGGGTATACAAGGGGAGTGAACTCCAATGAAAATTGAAAACCGAAAATCCCTTCTCAAATGGCAAAATGAAAAGCTTAAACACTTCAAGCGAATGGATAACAACTGTCATATTCCTGACTTAATACAAATAAAACATATAAAAAAGATGTGGTATGACTGCCAATGAGACAAACATTTTCTTATGCAGAAAGATGTGATTAACCTGGTTATATAGCTTAACCTTTTACTCTTATAGTGCTCATATTCCAAGGAATGTATAACACATTGATTTTCAATATTGTTTGTTTTGTTATTTTACTTTCAGTACATCACAGTTTTCGATGCGTTAGAACACATTTTGCAACTCGAACGACAGCAAGTTTTATCGATGCAAGAAATACATCCAACTTTTAGTGAATAATCGAGTTATTAAAATCATATTGTATATGGTTGAATGTACATTGTTCACATTATATATACTGCAGCTGTGCTATTTGAGCAGTCAAATTGCATTGACTGTATATTTATATGTGATATACAGTCACTGACCGTATATCACCTTGTTATTGACAATGCTTTTCCGTACAGCTTTATTTATGACGTCAATAAAACATACAGGTTCGCGGCAATTTTACGTTGTCCGCTCACAATTAAAGAATGACGGTTTTAACCCTAAATAATTCTTTTTGAACAGTTATAAGAGTTGCAGTATATAAAGAATAACCATCCATTGTCTCGAAATATCAATCTGTTATTTGAACTCGGATCGAAACAGGTAGTTCTAAATGCTCGGCTAAGCCTCGCTATCTACCTGTTTTTAAGCCTTGTACAAATAACATTGATATTTCGAGACAATGTATGGTTATTCTATATATAGATATACACAGTTCTGTCTAGGGGCTAGCTGAAACACACCTCACGTAACGGGATTTTTTATCGTTGTATTGAAGACCCATTGGTGGCCTTCGGCTGTTTTCCGGTCTTTAGTCGATTCAATGTCTCATTCCCCATTTCCATTTTCAATTTTATTGTTCATTTATTGAAAGGGACTTTTTAGATACTACAGTCCTTACCATAATTGTGATAGGCCTTCTTAAACACTCATCCTTTACTTCTCTACTATAAAAAATACTTTCTAAAAAGAAAATACTCATGCAATGTTCTCTATAAATTAAGATAAGCACGTTGTTGGGTATTTTCTGCAAAAACTTAAGCTTTTTTTAAGGGTGTACTTAGGTGAAATTAAAACAGACTAGCATTTAGGACTGATACTTTCAGTCAGAAGAGTACTGAAAAATATAAGCTAAGCGCATTGATAGGCTATTGAGCTCCTTTTCGAGATATTTCAATTTTTTAGAAATGGCGGGAAAAGCTAGGAATTCTTGGTCCTCAATGATCTTCAACTTTGTACTTTGGCCTTTTAAACATTTTTTTGATTCGAGCGTCAGTGATGAGTCTTTTTTAGACGAAACGCGCGTCTGGCGTAATTATGAAATTTTAATCCTGGTATCTATGATGAGTTTATTTATAGATATGAGAAGATTTATGAGAGACAATGAGACAACTCGTATTCCAAGTCACAATTGTAAAAGTAATCCATTATAGGTCAAAGAACGGCCTTCAACATGGACCATTGGCATAGAGCAAACAGCGAACAGCAAGCTTCAAAGGGCCATAAAAATTACAAGTTTAAAACCATTCAAACAGGAAAACTAACAGTTTTTTGTTTAGTTTGAACCTATTTTATTTGCTGAATTTAATCAAAATGGATTAGACATGTGACAAGTTAATCATACGTATGAAGTCTTCTCAGCCAATGATCAAATCTATAAATCTATAAAAAGCTATAAAAAAAAAATGAGAAACGAAAAACACTTATGAACCACATCAACAAACGATAACCTATGAACAGTAGGTGCCTGACTGGGGACCGTTGCAAACAAATGCAGTGGGTTTAAACGTTTGCTGTGGCGCCAACCGTCACCCCAACCCGAGACAGGGGTGTAACAATACGACTTAAAAGAGCTTAATATTCAGAAGGATTTTTAATTTTCAAAGAGAGTGGTCATCCCTGAACACAGGACCTTGTATTTAACGAATCCGACGGACATTGTTTAATCCCGCTGCATGTTTGCGCCTGTCACAAGTTAAAAGCGTCTGGCCTTTGATTGTCTCGCATTTTTTTTTTTATTTTAGTCAATTTATATGTTTTAGCGTTTAATGTGTCGTCTATTTTCAATGGACTAGTACACATTTTTGTTTATAGATGTCAGCTTAAGCCCGCCTCCTGTTGTGGTATTTTCACGTGGTGTTAAAGACCTATTTTTGCCTTTGAGCTGACTTTTGCACTTTGGTCGGGTTGTTGTCGCTTTAATTTGACACACCCATTTCCATACATTTTTGTGTAAGCTCCCATTTAAGAATCTTTAGTTATGTTACTTTTGTCAGCCCGTGAAATCTCTCGAAAATTTGACGAAGAATTGTCCCAGAATTTTGGGAGCTGAATTGTAAACGGTATGTTTTAGAATGACCCTATAATACTTAATCGTATTTTTTTTATATGGACCAATCTGCTGAATACCAGCTGTTAAGTTTCGCTCACAGGCGCTTGGGTATATGATATAGATATTTTTTCTAATCAAAATATTCAATTTCTTATATTTTAATACATGATATCTATCACGTCTGTTCATGTCTCACCTAAATTGGAGTGATTTAAACGACTCAGAGATTTTTTTTTTTTTTACTATCCATACTTTAAACGACTCAGTGTATATATTATACCCAAGCGCCATTGGTTCATGGAATAAATGATGCAAGCTATTCTTTATTGTAGTTTTAACATGGGTAGGCATTATATTCGTGATTATTTTTACCCGAGCGATAGTGAGGGCTAAAATAACACGAATATAATGGTTACATCTCTGAGTCGTTTAAAGACGTTACGCACGTTATTGCGTCAATACCGTGTAATCAACCAGTCCACACTAATAAACAGCTTTTCTATAAAATCATAACAGTTAAGTTATATAAAACTTATATCCATAGACTAGACAGGTAAATACTATTCCGAAAAAAAGTACAATTTTTTTTATCATATTTTACTTTAGTCTAAAATAAGGACAACATATTGACAAAACGTCAAAAATATGCGTGTCAGACGTAACAGACTATACGCATAATCACTTTAGCAGAGGTGTTTGTGTTCTTCAAAATAGTGTTATATCCACGAAAATTAGAATGAATGATATGCTCTATATATAAAGTATAACAATATTACTGGATATGTGTTTCTGATACGACCAACGCTATTTTTTGGCAAAAACAAATAGTGTTCATATTGGTCAGATTTTGGAAGATGTTAAGTTATCAAAATTTACAGGTTTTAAAATATAAGATTATATGATATTTCGTTTGTGTAAATTCGGCTCACATATGTGCATACATAGACCATATCAAAATCAAATTTTTGGAGCACTCACACTACATCTAAAAATGCAACGGCCTCTGGCAAATGTCTTGCAAGGTGTCCAATGTCGGATTTCGCCGTTTTTTACAAATAAATTGTCATTTGCGACGTTATTTATTAAAAATTCAGATTAGTTGCATGCTAAATAGTCCTTTTCCGTAATTGTGCTTTAACTTTACAAAACAGCAACATACTTTTTGATAACTTGCGTAGTCAAAACGACTTCGTTTTAAAAGAAATGAAATGTCTTGCAAGTTTGTCCACTGGACGATTTTCGTACGTTTTCAACGTTGTCGATTCGGGGTACGCTATTTATGGTGGATCATCTGTATATAGTTCCTCAGATAGAATTTTCTTGATAGTCAAATACTATCAACAAGACCACAAAGCATCATAAAAAAAAATCCGATGACTGGGTTTGTTCGTTTAGATGAGGTTCTTAAGTTGTGAAAAAGTTTTGTATCACAAGAGGATAACAAATCATCTTTATCAAATTTTCAAATTTGGGAATCGTAAACTGACTGCGATATTTTTTTTATTTCTCTGCAATAAGATTCATGTGTATAGAATTGAAAGTGAAAATAAAATTTGGCCTAAAGCCTGGCTATATACCTCTCCACATCATACAAAGCTTGTAAACATATGAGATGAATTATAATTAACCTTTTTTTCTGACAATCATTTCATTTCCTAATCTAATATTGTACCGCTATTAAAGAAAGTATAGTGAATTTTATAAGCAAGACCCGTTTCAATTGTTATTCTCGACAAACTTTTTATATTAAAGCAAAATATATATCCTCCTCCTTTTCGGATCTAAATGGGAAAACATTGCACTTTAACACGTTTTATGTCAATTGATCTCTGGTAGAGAGTTGTCTCATTGGCACTCATCATACCGTATATATCTTCTCATTTCATAAAGATATGCATTACCCAAATACGATATATTTTGTTGTTTGTTGCTTACGTTACTTTCATTGGGAAATATTCAATGCATATTCAGTACAACAAACATTATAAGAAGTATCCATATTGATGTGCAAAACAAAAATTGTAAGCGAAATACAAAAATTATCCCAAATAATCGGTAATCGCCGTAAAACGTAAAAATTTGACGTTACCATTTGAGACGCAATATCGTGCTTAACGTCTAACACATGTTAAAACTACAATAAAGTATAACTTGCATCAATCATTTCGATTCTGATTAGGACAATTCAGGTAATTTATAATGTCCGACGTGTATAAGAGAAGAGAGTTTGTGTAGGCTTTTCCAGACAAATATGCCAATTTCGAGTTGCAAAACATTACAGTCACAACAAATGAGTTAGTAACAACAAGTGCATCATTTAAGAGTTTGGAAGTGTTTTAAGTTAATGAAATACATTAAATGCATGACAATTTGATAAAATTCATTATTCTGCAGTAGTCAATTTACGCATGTGCTAGCTAGTTTTATTGGATTTAGAGCATGGGTTAATTTATTCACAAAGCGAAAGAAGCACGTTATATTAGAATTCGCTATAATACTTACAAGATAGGATATAAATCCAATTTTCAAACGGGTCTTTGCAATATTCATAGAAATAATACTTTTAAGAATAGGAATGTAATTGATAAAATGTGTTTTCTATTTTTTCATCAATAACACTTCCCAGATTTTCGGACTCATTTCGGTTCTTCCAAAAGGGTAAAATATTGTGCCCCAAATCACTCACATTTCTTTTCATAGAAAAATGTTGAATTCCAGAATTTTTTTCATTTTCACTTAATCCTGAATTAAAAAGGATAAATATGAATATTAAAGTAATAATATGGAGACAATCAAAATCTTTAGGTCAAAGAAAGACAACTCCATGCCAATCATAAATACGAGCAGACAAGTAATTGGCCAGAAAACCAAGATTGAGCAACCTGAAACTAGCTGAATACCTAGAAAAATATTCGGGTATTTTCTAAAGGCAAACTGTACAATCATAATGTTTCTATCACTAGCCAAAGTCTAATTAAATCTAACATAATTACGAACAGCAGGCGAGCATTTCTCGCCACATTTCAGCTTTCCAGTGTAAACGTATCTAATTGAATATTCAACAACTGGTTTCATATGAACAATGTGAATTTACATACTTTTAGATTTAAACTGGCTAGAGATCACAGTAGTAACTACGTAGGCCTCTCGGCAACAAAGGCCTCTGGCTAATGTAAAAGGCTTCCTGTAAGATTTATTTGTATTGATCTAGAATGGCTTTAAAAACTAGAGGCTCTAAAGAGTCTGTGTAGCTCACCTGTATTTACTGATGCTTTGGAAATCATGTAAAATAAGGTTAAAATCATAATTTATTGTATAAGATCTCATTAGATACTATAATAATATCTAAGATAATAGCAAAAAACTGCAAAATTTCCATAAAACTACTAACTCAATCGCCCCTTTATCTTCATTAGTTACTTAACACTAAAACCTATAATCAAGAGTAATTAATTATCAATGCGTATCTGTTGCAATACAATTAAAATGGTGTAAATAGTTGTACACTTACAATTGAGGTCTCTAAAGAATCGCTTTCGTTACCCAACAACTTGTTGTCGAATTTGTCTGAAAATTTCAGGTCAGATATATCTAAATCTGATGAACATTCTTGCCACCAGTCAGATTTACTTCAGTTTCAGAGATATAAACAAAAAACTGCATTTTAACCCTATGTACTATTTTTAGCCATGTCTGCCATCTTGGTTCGCGGGCAGGGTCATCGGACACATTTTTAAAACTAGATACTCTTATGATGATTGTGTACAAGTTTGGTTACATTTTGTATTAGTAGTTTCAGAGGAGAAGATTTTTGTAAAAGATTACAAAAAATTACGAAAAATTGGTAAAATTGACTAAAAAGGGCAATAACTCCTGAAGGGTCCAACTGAACATTTTGGTCATTTGACTTATTTGTAGATCTTACTTTGCTGAACATTATTGCTGTTTACAGTTTATCTCTATCTATAATAATATTCAAGATAATAACCAAAAACGGCAAAATTTCCTTTAAATTACCAATTTAGGGGAAGCAACCCAACAACGGGTTGTCCAATTCATCTGAAAATTTCAGGGCAGTTAGATCTTGACTTGATAAACAAATTTAACCCTGTCAGATTTGCTCTAAATGCTCTCGAATTTGACTTACACAGTCATCTCAGTACCAGAATCTATGACAAACGAGACGATTTTAATTTTGAAATCATAAATTTCCCCCACCTTAGTAGCAATATACCAACTTCACCTGCATATGGGATATATATTTCCCAACTTATTCGATATTCAAGAGCTTGCAGCTCCTACTCAGACTTTGTAATACGTCATCAGTGTCTGAGTAGAAAGTTGATGAAACAGGGGTATGTCAAAGAACGTCTCGTTCTTTTTCTAAAAAAGTTCATCGGAAGGTACCAAGACCTTGTTGATAAATATTCCGTATCAACTTCTCAAATAATACACGATGGTCTTGATGTATAGATTCTTCGTACTGATGTTGTTTATCATCTTAACAACGTGTTTTATAGTTCTTTCATTTGTCTTTGTTCTATTATTAATATTACTTTTACTGTTGAATGGTTTCATGTGATATCCGTTTCACGTGGCTCGGTAATTATACATCTCGTCAATGTGTTTGTATTGGCTTTCATTTTTTTGTGGTTTGTTTTGTATTTGCGACTTTTTGTATTTCTTTTGTTCTTATAACGTGACTCTGTACTTTAAAAGATCCCGTCAGTATAATATTGTTCTATTATATATCATTATGATATATTTCTATTATGAATTACAATATACGTTGAACCACAAACGTCAAAATCATTCAATCGCGTAGTGGAATTAACTATTTTTGGATTCTTATAAATTCTATATATAACTAGTTTAAATCTCGGTCTATTTCTTAAATTTATTCTTACATACTTTTGATTTTTTAACCCTGTATGCTAACATTCCCATGAAAATTTTAAAATTGTTTGTACGCACATTGAACGACAAATTTATGTGACGTATAAAATTTTCTGACGTCAGACACTTAATAAATGTGTTCGTAGATAGTAGATGTTTTTGTGTTCTGTTAAATTATTCCTTTTAATATTGTTAAACGATGATGACTGATGTACCCATATTTTGACTATTATATTTATTGTGTCTGTTTATTTAACGCATCAATGTAAACATATCGGAAATTGATGAGACTGTCATTAAAGTGAGAGGGTTAGCGCTATAGAACCAGGTTTAATCCACCATTTTCTACATTTGAAAATGCCTGTACCAAGTCAGGAATATGACAGTTTTTGTCCATTCGTTTTTGATGCGTTTTGTTATTTGATTTTGCCATGTGATTATGGACTTTCCCAATTGATCTTCCTCTAAGTTCAGTATTTTTGTGATTTTACTTTTTTCAAAGATATAAGCCAAAATCTACATTTTACCCTTATGTTCTATTTTTAGCCATGGTGGCCATCTTGGTTGGTTGGCCGGGTCACCGGACACATACCCCAATAATGATTGTGGCCAAGTTTGGTTTAATTTGGCCCAGTAGTTTCAGAGGAGAAGATTTTTGTAAAAGTTAACGACGACGGACGACGACGACGACGACGGACGCCTGACGCAAAGGGATGAAAAAATCTCACTTGGCCCTTCGGGTGAGGTGAGCTTAAAAGAAAATGAACAAGAATGCAGCTTATATGCAGTTTTTGTTCAATCATTAATGAAAGTGAAATAGTGAAATAATAACTCGCTTTAAGAAGACAGCTTGGTTTTATTTTGACAAAAAAAAAGCTAAGAAACATAGCTGATGAATTAATCACTTGCAAATTAATAAATCGACATCATAGAATCCGCATTTATGTGACCTTAATTTAAACCCTTTGATAGAGATGGGTTACGCATGCATTCAGCGTGTTCAGTTATTTAAAGGAAAAGAAATTTCAACATTGAAAGTGAAACCAAGGTAAACCATTTAATGGACTGATTCGATCCTCAAAAACTACAGATAAAAACCATGATTAACATTTATGTTGAACTTATGACATGAATTCTGAAAGACCTAGAGAAATCCAATTGCACGAGTTCGCTATTTATTTATTTCAATATGTGTGATTTATATCGGGTTATGTGACCGTCGACAGCCTTCGGAGGTCCCCTAGATCGCGTCTAGACTAAAATACAATCGAAATGCTCATACATACTATCTACCCTATGCATTGATTTTTTTCATTATTCAGATATACGTTTGTGTATGTTATGAATAAAATATGAGAATTTGATTCAAATCGGTAAACATGAATTTGACAGCTAATGCCCCTTTAAATAGAAAATAGCACTTGATGAATTGTGTGTGTTCGTAGTGCTTTTTTTTTTATATTTGTGTTCAACAAAAGAGGCCAAAATCATATGCAGTGATGTATAAATACTTGAAATTTGGAGGAAATATATGACCAAAAGTACCTACATAAATCAACCGATCTGTATAAACTTTGACACTCTTTTTTTTTTTTTTTTTTTTAAATTAAAAGCATTTTATGCAGAATAACTAAATTCCTCGTAATAAATGAACGCATAATTTTAACTTAGTTTGTATATTTTATAGGCATATGTGGACACCGAAAACAACAGAGAGAGAGAGAGAGAGAGTATAACTTGTTTTAATACATCCATTTATAATATTAGGTCCATGTCAGGAAAATATAAACTCTTTTGTATGAGGCTGAAAAACTGGGGAAGGGCGAGATTCTACCGAGCCCTTCCCCAGTTTTGCGCCGAATACAAACACAAAGTTTATATTTTAATGCCATTGACCTAATATTGTTTTATACTGCAACTTAAATTAATACATTGATAGCTTTTTAAATCGTAACACAAATGTCACTTATTTTCATCCCTTAATGGACCTCTGGTTGTGGACAAAGTGTACCATGATGAAATTGTCTTAACTTGTACAAAATATAGCTATGTTACTATATTTAGGAAATGAACTAGTTTCAGTATAAAAGTTATTATTTGCACACTGTACAATATAAATAACTCCTGTTATACACCAATAATTACATTAGATGTATGTTTCATTATAATACTTTATTCTGATTGGCTAACTGCACATCACGTGTTATTCCGTAAGTAGTTGTATTGCTCAATACAACTTTTCATTCACGATAACACGTGCTCCAACAATAAAGTGCACAGGTGAATTAAATAATAAAATATATAAAATTCGTGTTTTCATAATCATAGCTAAAAACTGTAATTATAAGTATTGAATGCTTCTTTTTGTAACTTTATAGGGTTGTAAAAGCGTTGATCGTGCGTACATTTTTAGAATGAAGCGCTTCCGCGCTTCATACAAAATGTACTTCGGTCAACGCTTTTACACCGCAATAAATTTACAAAAAGAAGCATTCAATTCTTAATTAAACAATTTTTTTATCATTGATGAACACAGAAATAACTTTTATTCGCATATTTCCTAAATATAGTAACATAGCTAAGCTACTTCGAAAGGAGGGTAGTTTACCTTTAATTCATTTAAATCCTCCGATCATAAATTCAAAATAAGCTTGGTTACATCATCTGCCTTATTTGGCCAGGTTTCTGGAAACAAACCTGAGGAAATTGACCGTACTAGTACTTCTTTAAATGATGATCAAAAGGAGTTTAGGTAAACTTCTTGTCTTCTATGTTTACGGAGGGCTCCTGTGTTAAGTGCCAGTTGAATTTTATATACATTGAATGACCAGGGGGTCTCACAGTCAATTAAGCGGTTTCCGGTAGGTTTTCACTATGTATTTTGAATATCAAACTGGCAATTTCCATAATATTAGAAAGATGGAGAGATCAGGAGAATCGAGGCATCGCCCTGTGTCCTGGTCCTGGTCCTTTGACCTGATTTTGTTGACGATTTTTAGCTGGAAAGTGACAATTTAAGCTCTCCGTATATATTGAAAATGATATTATTCTTGGAAATGCTTTTGTTATCATCTGTATATATACACTGTCTAAAAGTCCATTGAATTTTGTAGATGTTGAATGACTAGAGGAGCAACAACGTCATTTATAAGTGGTCTCCGGTAGGTTTCACTATATATTTTTTTGAATACCCAACTGGCACTTTGGGCTCTCCGTAGACATAGAAGACAAGATATGAACCCAAATTCCTTTCAGTTACGTTAGTATCTACAAACTACCGAACAATCTGCATAATATTAAGAAGTTGAGAGATCAAAGGGGTATCACCATTGCCCTGTGCCTTTGTCCTGAAATATTGACAATATTTAGCTGAAAAGTGACAATCTTAGCCCTACGTAGATATCGAAGATGACATAATTCTAGGAAATTCTTTTGATACAATCTTCACTCCCAAACGTGTCCGATTCCCCCAAACGTGTCTGTTCTCCCAAAACGTGTCCGTAATATGCAATACTCCCCAAACGTGTCCAATTTTATAGTCCCCAAACGTGTCCGCTAATTTGTTATTCGCCAAAACGTGTCCACTATTACACGCCAGAACGTCTCACGTCTTTTAGCGCTAATACATGCATGGCCGTCCAAAATCAATAACGTTTACTGCAATTTTATGATGGGGGAAATAGTTGAAGAAGTGGTCATTTGTAGTTTGTTCAATGCCATGTGCAAATTTTATCTGTAACATATGAATTGACTTTTGACTGAAATTGATTATTGTCCAGTTGCAAGTATTTCATGCGCATTTTGAGCAAACATACATATAATTCTTGTACTGTTGAATTAACTGTTTACTATATGTATAAATTATTTTGTACTAATGAACTCCGTGGATGCCTTTTATATTCCTCCAAATACTGCATGGTTTTTTTCCAGCAGAATTGATTTCCCTTCTTTCAACAGTTCTGTTAATCTAAAATCTCTTAAAATCATAAACTGGTTATCAGTTTTTTTTTTAATAAATTTTAGGTTTCGAACATCACTTAAGACACACGAACAAGAAACATAACGTCCAGTGCCAAATATGTCATGCATTATTTGAACGATATCATGTTAGCAATAAATGCATTTGTAATTTCGGGGCCTTTTATAGCTGACTATACGGATGGGCGTTGCTGACTGTTGAAGGCTGTACCGTCATCTATACTAGTAGATGTTAATTTATGTGTCATTTGGTCTCTTGTGGAGAGTTGTCTCATTGGCAATCATACCACATCTTCTTTTTTATACTGTAGATAAGCTATTTTATAATACCGGGAATTTAGGATTGGGACCATATTTTTACGGTTATTTGGGATTAACACAAGTTTGCATTTTAATTTTTTTTTAAATAAGAGTAAGTGAAAAACGATGGTTTTATGACTTCAGTTAGAAATGCACAAAGAATGGGACATTCTCCCTACACGAGTTATTTGATTTAATTTATACAATTTAACTAAGCATTTACATCTCACATAGCAAAACGAAAGCCCCACTTTGACTCAGGTTATACTGTCGGTTTAGATAAAAGGCCTAAAGTTATTTTTCTATTTTTCTATAGTTAAATGAGTATACATTAATGAAACAGCAATAACCAAATGTAACCCACGTATTTATAATATTGACACAAATGATAATTCCAGTAAAAGAAAAAAATATGGACACATTTGTAGGATTAGACACGTTTGGGTGCTTAAAATATGACACGCTTTGGCGCTGTTTTACAACTAGACATGTTTTGCATTTCAGTGACGTCGATGTGGACACGTTTCGGGGGAAGGACACGTTTCTGAGTGTTACATATATACAGAGTCTATGATTTCGTCGAATTTAATGGACATTAAAAGACCAGGGGGTTTCATCGTCATTTAAGTGGTCTCCTGTAGGTAATTACTATACTTTTGTTTTTAAGCGAATAAACATAAATATTTCTATATATATTTCTAAATGTTTCTAAAGTGATCGGTTTTTGTTTTTGTTTGAAGAAATATTATATATATAATTACATCTTTGATGTCGTTTTATTGATAAAAATCCATATTACATCAAGTCAAATATGCAACTTACAATGAGAATTCACGACAGCTTGAAGTCGTTGAATTTTGTAGATATTGAAATTTTCTACGTATCTTTTAACTCCTCTAAATAATGAAAATCATGCTTTAAATGTTATAACTTTTTTTTATTTTTTTATGATTTTCAACTTAATTTGAATATTGTACCGACTGCTAGCAGCCGGTTGGATATATAATCGGGTTTTATACACATTAATATCGTAAAATATCAGCCGCGAGCCACAATGTGAACCTTTTTGGCGAGTGAGCGCCGCGAACAAGCGAAAAGTTTCACATTATGTTGACCGGCTGATATTTTACGATATCTATAAGAAGAAAACCCGAGTACCTTTTTATCGTTCTATTACTGGTCTTTTCTCTCTTCCTTGACAGTTTTACGCTTGACGAAAGCAAGCTTGATAACGTCTCCTCTCGCATTGTGACGTTGCTGATAACTTCTCCTCTCACATTGTGACGTCGCTGATAATGCCTCGTCTCGTTTTGAAGCCTTGATACGAGAATTATGGAGCGACAGAACAGGGGCCGGTAACAAGAAATTTTATCAAGAGAGGTCGTAAGAATTGATTTAAGGGGAAGATAAGATAGTTCAAAGATCACTCAAAGAGTGTAAATCAAAGCTCCCTCAGGTTGTTCGTAGATCGCTCTTATTTCTCCCTTAAGTTGCATCGTAATAGTTTTCAAGTTACGAGTTCTTAATAATTTTCTGGTGTCTCCGTTTTTGGTTTCTCGCAAAGAAATTAGAATCACCTTAAATGAATCATAGAAACGTTTTAATGAACGATTAAATGCGCATAACAATCAACTATCCATTTAACCCAAGGAACCACCGGCCCTTTTTTGATAAAAGTAAAATTGAATTAAAAAGAAATGCACCGCTTGAAACATGAAATTATTTTAACTGCTTATAAATCATTATTATTTTAATAAAAATATGCTTGTCTCAGGACAATCCCTTTGAGGGTCCTATCATTCACAAGGCCAATGTTAGGATTTGAATCGAGTATAAATGACGAGTCTCAAAGGACGCTTATTTTTCTATCCTACCGTTCATTTCGGTCAAACCCCTTCTCTAATGGTTTACTTTTATAATTTGTAATTTGGATGAAGAGGTGTCTCATTGGCACTCATATCACATCTTCTTATATTTTTTCACTTTAAACAATATTTTTTTTTCACATTTTAAAAGCTAAAAATAAAATCACAAAAATACTTCACTCCGAGGAAAATTCAAAACGGAAATTAAATCCTTAACCTATATAGCTAATGGCAAAATCTAATGATTAAATACATCAAACGAATGGACGACACTTGTCATATTCCTGACTTGTTACAGGCATTTTTAAAGTTTAAAAATAATTATGGAATGGACCTGGTTAAAAGAGCTGAACCTCTCACTTGTATGACAGTCTTGTCAAATTCCATGATATTGATAACGATGCGTGAACAAAAAAGACACAACAGGCAAAAATGTTAAAAAAAACACAGGTACTAGTATACAACAACACACAACACACTAAAAACTGAAAATGATGATTCGGAAGGGTAAGCAAATCCTGCTCCACATGTTGCGCCCATCGTGTTGCTCATTATATTACAAAGCCGGTAAATAATTGGTCAACCAACTCATGATGGCTTCCGTAAAATTTAAGAAGTGATGATTTAAACTTCACCATTTGGAACTCTTGGTTTAGAATTGAAAAAGGTCACAAATTTCTCCTTGCTTTATATTTAACACTTCTCTCAACAAGCCAAAATTGTAATGATTTACAAAAAGAGAAACTACCATCCTCCACATACATGGCCAAGAAAACACTAATATATAATTTCCTATTCAGTTGAATTAACAAGTGAATGTACAGCTAAGAGTAGTCGGGACCACTCTTACAAAAAAAGTCAAGTGAAGCTATTGCGAATTGTTCTTGGTACACCCCTAAGTTGCTAAGTTTGTTTTAAGAACACTTAATAACTGTCCAAAATTTAAGAATGATTTTGTGTTACCGGAATTAGTAAGATCGCTTTAGGGTAGACGTAAGAATCGTTCTTAAATCATGCACTTTTTCAAAACATTAAGGGCTGTCAATCATTCTAAGATAGGTCTGAGATAAGGTCTTGTTACATTCTTAAATCTTAAGACGCCCTTTAGACGTTCGTAAGACATACGAATGCTTCTTGTTACCGGCCCCAGGGTGATATAGGCATAGGGAAGGACGATAATTAGTATTATCGCTATTTTGTGCATTTTTCCTTTGATCTTTTTTTGTGATAATTTTCATATCATGCTTCTCGCTTGAGATGGAAAAATTATCGCTAGAAACTAAGGAGGCCACGTGGCGTTGCTAACCAAATTGACATGAAATTGACAACGTCGTCGTCATAGGTAAAATAACGATAAACAGATTATCATTGGTCATCTCAACTCGATTGCTTTTCTCACTTTCGCTGTACCAGCTCAAGCGAGAAAATCAATCTCGTTGAGATGATCAACGATAATCTATAAATATCCAATATATCGTTTCTGATTTATCGATTGATTGATTGATTGATTGGTTGATTGATTGATTGATTGCTCATTGGTAGCTTACGCACATAAAGTTTAAAGATTGAAGGCGGATTTCTTTTTTTGCACTTTTAGTAGTATACCGCATACCGCTGTTTAATATGATTTTTTCATATCTTTTCATGTATTATGCTGAAAAAAGTCCGAAACATTGTCTAAATTTTGAGTTTAATCCCCCATATAACATACGGCTTAAATATATCTAGGATTAAGTAGGTTTTACGAAGTTGACCTTTGACCTTAGTTTAAACATTCTTAACCTTACGATAGGTATACATATTTCAATAGAACAAAGTTTCCTCTTTCGAATGGAATAACATATATTCAGGCGTTTAGGTAAGGGAGATAAAGTCCATGCTTACCGTACTTTTAGTTTATGTAACCCTAAATGCACTAGACATGTATGTAGTTACTCGGGCAATCTATAATTATTTACCTTCATCAATCATAAAGTTAAGATAAAACTTCAATTTTTAAAGATGGCGCATAATGCTGAAAGCTGATTGTTGACAAAGAATATAATTACAATCATATGTAAATAAATCTTTTCAACGGAAATAATATATTCAAATGTCCGCAACATCTTGAAATATTACAATAGGATTCACGCATTGGATTAAAAGTTTGAAACCTAAAACAAATTGTATTTGTTAACTTTTGTTAAAGTATTTATACAGACATTATAATAAATGAAAAATCGAAATTGTCGATTTAGGCCAAGGCGAAAATACTGATTAAGACTAAATTATTCAATAACGAAAAAATGGTATCTTGTTTATAAATCAGCAATTAAGTTTCTTATACATTAAGAAAATATATATTAGTATTGGATATTGAATATATCTTAAATGTCTAAGATATGATTTACAGATATGAGGGGTACACGAAAAAGAGACTGCAACATATTAAAACGTGAACAACAATAAAAGGCCGAGTACTGTGTTTATTTTATGCCTTCGTTGCAACTCAAATTTCGCTTATGTGTTGAAACACGATATATGTGTTATTCTTACCAACATTTGAATTTAGGAAAAGTGTCATCAAAATCGGAAAAATACCCTTTAAACTTTAATTTGTCTCTAAAAAACATAAATCAAGCTGTCATCTACAACACCTTAATGAGGGGAGATAACAATGCAAAACGTCCATTGGTCGCATCTTCTGTCGAATCTGTAACACAATTTAGCGAGATACCAGAGCGGAAACACCCGAAGTTTAACGATTTAAAAGTGTAATCCTTATATGGAATGATGCCTGCTATCATGTAGTGACGTATTTAACATTACGTTGCTATAGGTAAATTAGAAGTGATTATCTTTCAAGGTGGAAACAGATTGCATTTTTAAAGATTCAAAGTAAAATTGATTCTAATTTGAATGGCCTAAAATTTATCAATGAGAAAACAAATATTTTTGAAGGAGTCATACATGGAAATGGGCTTACGTTTTGCGATCTTGCTTCTTGTTCTTATGTCGGTAGTTTTGACTGGAATATTATACATGAAGTCTCAGGAAATAGGTGAGAATTTTTTGTTTGTTATTTACAACAATAAACATGTACTTATTATTATTATTTTATATGATACATCTATGGAAGAAAGTTAAAGATTGCAAGAATTATTTTCTTTTCATAATGATGAATAACTTTTTTCTAAAGCGTAAGGGAAAATATATCAAAAAAGGCTAATATACTCATAGGTACTTGCGCGCTACTATATAATAGGAACATAGATATACTAGTAGAAATATCTTGTTTTTGCTATTATAACCTTTTTCTGTAACGTAAGAAAAAAATACCAAAAGAGGCTAATATACCCATATGGAATTTAGCTCTACTGTATAATATGCAGTTCAACATAGATACACTAGAATTAACTTGTTTTTGCTATTTACTATCAATGTAAAGCTTACTATCTACAGTCGTTGCTGATATTCTATATAATATACTAGTCAACAAAGCAATGTATTTTCTAGATACAATAAAATTGGACTGTACCGAGGTAAACAATTGTCCTTTTGGTCTAATTTTCACTGTGTTATTTTCTCATCAAAACCATTGATTTGAACGCAAAATATTTTTTTATTATTTTTTCATTTGAAAAGTTTTGTTTTCACCCAAAAATTCAAACATCGATATGAGCTCTTAAAACTTAAAAAAATAAACTTAAACCTGGTCTGCTTAAAATTTGGAATGCCGTTGCATATATTAAAATACTTAATTCACATCTTCATTCAAATCTTTCACATAAACTAATTAATCAACTGAAATAGACACTAAAGTGTTTAAAAAGTGTCCAAAATCTTTCGTCAGATGAACTTGAAATTTGAAGCCAAAATTGGCCTTTACCGGACCTACTCCTTTGTCAACAAAACAGACGATACAAAGATATGTATTTTCCATATTAAAAAAAATGGACTGTACGGAGGTAAATAATTGCCCTTTTGGTCTAATTTTCACCGTGTTGTTTTCTCATCAAAACCATTGATTTGACCCCAAAACGCAAAATATTTTTTTAATTATTTTTTTATTTAAAAAGTCTTATTTTCACCCAAAATTTCAAACATCGATATGAGCTCTTAAAACTTAAAAAAACATAAACTTAAACCTGGTCTGCTTAAAATTTGGAATGCCTTTGCATATCTTAAAATACTTAATTCACATCTTCGAAATTATTTGCCGACTTTTGTCATCATTTTCCGAAAAAATAAAATTAACCCCCGTGTTCAATAAATCGGTATTTTCTAATTTTCCAATTGACAGATTCTATAGTCATATTATGCATTTGCTTTGTACATGAATGTTGAGTAGGTTCAGTTAGACCCCTTTTTGGCCCCAAAATATAGCAGTTTTACAAAATTGTTAAAGTGTAAACTTTCAGTTATTTATTGAAAAGTAGAATGATTCTGCTACATAGATATGCACATACATTGAGTAAGTAGAATCATTAAGTCATCCTAAATTACTGAAATCTTCACAATTTGAGCATTTTAGTTAAATTTTAGACGGTTTCCGTCTTAAATGAAAGTGGCCGCATTTGTGTTCATTCTTAATATATTGAAATGTAAGTCATATTTAGTTGTAACATAACACACATAAAGATTGAAGAAAAAGTATCTAAAAAGTGACATTTTTTGGGGCATATTTGATAGATATTTCATATCTAAGCTTGATTCGGATCGTTTTTAATGAATCAATCAATTTAAATCTTGCACATAAACTAATTAATCAACTGAAATAGACACTAAAGTGTTTAAAAAGTGTCCAAAATCTTTCGTCAGATGAACTTGAAATTTGAGGCCAATGTCGGCCTTTACCTGACCTACTCCTTTGATAATTTAACAGTTTTTCCTATTTATTATATTTTATGATAAATTGTATTTCAAATGTATGTATCGTTTCTTTTGTTGACTATTATATATCAGTAACGGCTGTGGGTAGTAAACTTGTAATTAATAATAAATAGCAAATACAAGTTATTTCTAGTATTACTTTAACTTCGTTTTATTCAATAAACCTAAAAAAAAACAACCGAAACTGGACCCCGAAATAAAGTTATGTACTAGTTCAGTGAAAATGGACGTTATGCTTAACTCCAAAATATAGACCAAAAGAATATAATACTTGGGTGCTAAGGGGACGACCATTTGATATTCCGGGGGGGGGGGGGATGGGCAGGAGGATTTGTTTTTGATCGGTTATATATTTTTGTAAAGTAAGAGGACATATTCTTCATTTTCTGCACTATTGAAGGAGCAAGATTTTTCATTTTCATTAAAGCAAGGGACTGATTATTCATTTTTACAACTATATTTTGATATTCGAAAACATATAATTTTTTAAATGAATTGTTTGTTATAAATGTATCATTTAATTAGATTAACCACCCCCTCTGCAGAAATGAATCTTTTAAATTCCCAACTGCATATACATGTATTGCATACATGCATAGTATTCAAGTTTAGTTACAACTAAGCACTTTTAAATGTATTGGCAAACATTTTTTTTGAAGGGTTTTGGAGCCACTGAAGGCCCAAGAAGCTATAGAACAAATGATGCAAAATCATGCTTTCTGGGTGAAGACCCTTTCATAATCCGTGTAATCTGAAAATGAAGTTTTGTTTTAATATTTTTTTAACAATATTTTGGTTTTAAAGCAAAATGTATAAATTCAGTGCAAGACTGAAGTTTCTAGGGACAATATCAAAAGACCAATGTGCATGATAAAGCAAAAATGGAATTCACATAGTTAAGCCTGTGGCTGCTGTTATTTTTTAAACTCATGATCAAGTTCATAACAAAATTACTAGATTACAAAAGGAATGCAACACTAACAGAATACAGAAGGGCAATCAATGAACAAAAGACAAATACTAAGTAAATAAGAATTATCATTGATCCCGATAAAAACAGGGCTATAAGTTTGAGGGAAAACAGAACTTTCTTCTTGCAAGGCCGTGAACACAATTTGATATGAAGACAAGCTTTTGGTTTTGAAATTTCCTACATGTAGTTATACGGCCCTGTTAAAATAAAAGTGAGGTAAGGTTCCCTGAGACAATATACCTCATGTTAAATGAAACCTATTTTCAGATATTTCAAGTATATCTAAATAAAACTTATACTTTTATTATTAAAAACATTGGGAAGTGTTTCCCGATTTTTTTTGGGGAAAAAAATGAATTTATGAAGAATTTGGTGCCATCTCATACTTTCGATTAGACCTACTGAGTTATTTATTTTCTATACATTGCAAGTCAGGTAATTTAATATTGGATTTACATGTTTCGCGTGTAATCCAAAATACATCACATAATGTTAGATTTGATTAGAAAATATTTGTAAGACATTTAACCTGAAACATCAGAGATTAAACGAACACATACAGTTACTTTATTTTCATCTTGCAGATATAACAAGACAGCTTAAAAATACCACTGCAAAACCTCTTCAAGAAAGTAAGATATGGTTAATCAAAAATATATACACACGCACACGCGCGCGCGCACACACATGAATATACATATAATTTTTTTAATTTTTTGTATATGGAAAGTTATATGTTTTTGTTTTTATTAACGTCTCCCATCGGAGACGTTAGTAAGAATTGAACGATGGACAGTCAGTGCGCTGAATGCTTCTTACTACCTGATTGGAAGATATTACGAGACGTGAATAAAGTTTATTGATTGGTAAGGACAATCCAAACTAAGGAAATGTCTTTCAATCCCGTAGAGTATCGGATTTGTATTTTAGCAATTAGATTTTTGCATTAATCATGCATAATTATTCATGATATTGGTACACAGGTAACTTTTATCTATAAATAGCCGAATCTTCCGGATTTGTACACAACGTTAAACGATATACTGCTTCCTAACTTGTGACCTCACGTGTGTGGTTAAATTTGTTTATTGATATGCAAAACTATTCTGAATGAATTAATCTACTTGTAAATCGAGAACACTTTACATTTTCATCAGGTAAGAGACGGCTAGCCTTTTTTTTGAAAAGCTATTACTTGTATTACAATACTACTTCAAAACCATTGGCAAACAGAGGTAACTCTAAGGCCTTCATCAGTAAACAAAACATTTACCGTTTATTAAGCTTTTACAAGCTTCGGGAACACTTCAATAGTTATCAAAGGTACCATGATTATAATTTAGTACGCCAGATGCGCGTGTCGTCTACATAAGACTCATCAGTGACGCTCATATCAAAATATTTATAAAGCCAAACAATTACAAAGTTGAAAAGCATTGAGGATCCAAAATTCCAAAAAGTTGTGCCAAATACGGCTAAGGAAATCTATGCCTGGAATATGAAAATCCTTAGTTTTTCGAAAAATTTAAACTTTTGTTAACAGGAAATTTATAAAAAAAAATGACCACATTATTGATATTCATGTCAACACCGAAGTGAAAACAAACAACCTGATATAAAAAACACAATAATTGTGGCAGACAGCAATAAACTAGAGACACTGGAGTACTAGCTCCTGGCTTTCGACAATAAAATATAAAACTTATCTAAATCGTTTTAAAACCAAAATACTTGCGAATATACCAAATTGACTATTTAATTAGTATCAACAAGGTTTTTCTTTCCAAAGTATTCTATGAAAAGCAATAATTGTATATTGTATTGGTTTAATTTCAATGTAGGACAATATGCGTGGCGACTTATGCATGTTATGAACAATCGGTCTTCCGTTAGACTTGCTATACATGTCCCTTCCTAATTTTTTCCCCAATTTTACCCCTTTATCAATGTTACTGCTATAACTAGGATAATACCGTTATACTGACATCTCCAAGGGCAATCAGTAGACTGGTAGTTATCAGTAACCATATAAATTAGTAAGAAAGAAATAAAAGAAAGGGAATTGTAGCAAGTCTACTCTACCGTTTGTAATAGATAGGAAAGGATCTACTCCCTACAAATGTATTAGGGACGCAGTAGATAGTACAGTTTAAACACAGGCGCTTGTCTCAGGAAAAAAATTCCCATATATACCTTAATATAACACAAGGTACCTAACTTGCATTTTCTAAAAATATCAGGCGGTGACGAAGTTCCGTTGTATGCTGCTTTCTAGGCTGTCAACCCCACCAAAACTTGTGATAGCGTAAATTTAAATTGATTTGTCTTTACAATGGCGTATAAGATGCATATATTTGTTGTCGGAATCATCCGTAGCAATCCTACCCAAGTATGTCAATCGTAATAATTTTGCCAACCGCTGATGATTTGGCATTCTAATATGACGTGCTTCTTTAGCTTTGTAAAGAAACCATACTTTATTATCCAATAAAATTAGTTTGCACATGCGTATATTGACTACGGCAGAAAAATGAATTTCGTCAAATTGGTATGCATTTAATGTATTTCCTTAAATTAAAACACTTTCAAACACTAAAATGATACACATTTTGTTACTAATACTTTTACAATGGCAACAATGTGTTACAATTCGTAATTGACATATTTGACCTAGATACCACAACGTTCATGTTGGCTGTTCTAATTTCAAAACCCCTCCCTCTGAAAAACACGTTTCATCTCTCCCGTTAAAAAGGCATGTCATTGTATATAATTATTTCATTGAAACATATGTTCCGACGATAAAATATAAAATAAAGTATAGGTTATTATTACTGTTGTACTGAAATGACAAAATTGTTTCATATTTCTGATAAAATGGATTGACCCTAGCAGGGAATCGATCCCCATTCTCCTATAAAAAAAAATAGGCGTAATTACCAATATACCACCAAGGTTTCCAATCCATTTTACAAATGCAACAAGATTGTCACCCAGTATTAATTTTAATCATCATGTAATACAGCATTTGAAATCGTCAGATGCCCAAAGACGTGCCCTTTGGCTTTGATAAACTTTACAAGGTAAATCTATCGCTCTGGCAAAAATAATCACGAATATAATGCCTACCCATGTTAAAACTACAATAAAGTATAGCTGGCATCAATTATTTCTTAAATAACCGCGTCACGTCTACTTATATATCTCGGTTCGGTTGCCGATTGGTCAATTTTATGGGAAAGTCTTCGGAGTTATCTGATCTTGTTTCATTATCATACGTAAAGTAAAGAGAGAGTCTGAATGACATTGACGTCATGGGAAAATTTGAAACTAAAAAGGAAACTCGTAACTTATTAGATATACCACAAATGAGACGTGTTAGGTTTTTTTTTTCACGGTATCTTATACAATTTTACTAACTGGGTGATACGTTCTATTCAGACAAAGAATAACAGTTTTTCTGAAACAGTTTTTATAATTAATCATTTACTGCGAGCCGTTTATTGTCAAAGTTTCAGCGGTTGGAAAAATTATTACGATTGACATACTTGGGTAGGATTGCTATACACATCATGTTATACATCATTGTAAAGATAAATCAATTTAGATTTACGATATTACAAGTTTTAGAGGGGTTGACAGCCTAGAAAGCGGCATATAACGGAATTTCGTCACCGCCTGACATTTTTCGAAAATGCAAGTTAATTACCTTGTGTTATATTAAGGTCTATTGGAAAAAAAATTCTGAGACAAGTACCTGTGAGTTTAAACACATATGAAGTATCAAGAAACCATTCTTGGTGTTAGTTAGTCTTTACTAATTTGGCGAGATGATTTTTAAAAACAATTAATAACATATAAAATATTGTAAAAATAACTGTTTGTTATTGAAGACTATGTTAATCATATAACCTGTAGACATAATCTTGTTGAATAAGAGTGACATTTCGAGATTGGACGTATAATCAAGCAATCAACCAATCAAAATTTAAACCAATTTGTGTCTAGAGAGACATTTACTGTTAAACTTTGAATTAGAAGACACATCTTTTGGCTCAATTAGATTTGAAGTGATTGTATTCAAGTTAATTTTTTTTCATTTTTTACTTAATACTTTTCTGTTTTCACTGAATGGCTGATTCGGTGATTGATTAGAACAACTATGCATTTTCCAAAAATTACATGTTATCCTCAAAGACAAAGCAATTCACCTTACGCCATTCAGTATAATTATAATGACATTGCATGGTTAAAGTCTCCCTTCCCAACTTATTTTTTATTTATTTACATATCAGAAACGTAAAGAACAATTATGTTATTCAAAATCTCGGTTGTCTCGCTTTTTACATATTATTTGTATTATATTAGTTAACAGCCCTAGTATCTCAGTCCTTTACATGCATGGAATTTTTGCCACTGGATGTTGGTAACGCAATAAGCAATCAATAAAACGGAACGAAGTATATTAAGGTTCAATCGCGTAAATTTTTGTGATATGTTTCCGACCATTAAAATATTAAGGGACACTAAATTTACATATCCTCCAATACGATCTATTTTAAGAGTCTTCTCTTTGTACGGTTACATTTGTTGTCAGAACAAACCGCCACGTCATGCCGTGGTTATTCGCAAACATTTTATCATGAAATATTTGGGTTTGGAACTCAATTTAAATAGAAAAACTTTAAGGGTTCATAGGCGATCGATAATCGTTTAACATTTCCGCATTTTATCAATGGTATAAATAAACTTAAGTTAGTTCATATATTACCACATTTGTTTCCGACCTTGATATGCAAAAGTAGCCTCTTCTTGACGTTAAAAAAACAAAACGACCTCAAACTGATAACAGCACGATTGTTACCTTAAAAAGTTCACACAAATAAGATTGTTACCATGAGTAAGACTAACTCGAACTGATGATGGTCTGAATGTAAATTGATTTGATAACGATCATCAAAATGTTTCTCTTTCGGCGAGAAAAAAGGCCAACGGTTTCTCTCTTCAGTGGTGTAACTACTAAAAAGGTAAGAAGGTGTCTTGGTGCTCAGAAACTGAACGATTATAGTAAAATTAATATTGAAAAAAAGAACGATTATGAAACTTTTTTACTACATTGGCGCTACTCCCCACTGCCCTTGGTAGAAAACGCTACAGAGAAAACTTATTTACTTTATTGACAAAAACTTCATCTCCTCGGCTTCTACAATAGAGAAAACACTCAAAGTCACGAATGATCTAATGCACTTCTGTTAGAAAATACGTAAAGCATTTTTATATCCTTTTTTGATTAAAGGAAAATTAAGATATCTTGATAGTACAACAGTAAGATGTGATTGTGGACATCATAGTATAAATACAACAACACCAGCAAGTGAGTACTCAAAATAAGCTATATGTCTGCAGGGGAGTGGAGTTCTGCTCCCTAATGATGCAAACATGACAGCCGATTGCATTGAGTTAATGTCACAAGTACCGAGTCACGTCTCATTAACAACAAACAAAAAACACACAAAAAGGCATATAGGCAAAGCATATTAGCAAAAAAATAAAGATGAGAATACAAATAATATTATACATTTAGAATAATAACACGATGACGGGACGTATAAGTACAGAGCCACGTCATAGATAACAAAGAAACACAAAAAAAAAGCATATACTAAACAAAACATATAAGAAACAATGAAAAACAAAAAGTACGAACATTATCATTGAACAATACCAAAATGATGGGATGTACAAGTACAGAGCCACGTCGACACCCAAAACCAGACTAAACAATAAAAATCATGATAATAAATACAAATACAAGAATACTATAACACGTAATAAAGATGAAAAACATTGTCAATACCCAGAATTTATACTTCAAGACCATCGTGCATTATTTATGTAGCTGATAAGGAATATTTATCAACAAGGACTTAGTACCTCCCGATTAGCATCTTTAGAAAAAAGACGAGACGTTCTTTGACATAATTTAACTCCGATTTATACGAAAACAAGAAGAGTTCGGCAAGGAGAAGTACACAGTTCGTTTCCATGGGATTGCAAACAATTGGTTGAAAACTTTTCAACAAATTTGTTGTCAATAAAAAAAACTCCAGCATACTGCTCACTTCTTTCGCTGTGTAGCATGTTTTAATCTTTGTGTTCAGTTTTCACAAAATATGCCGTATTGTATCCCAAAGTAATAAACTTATAGTGTATGCTACCATTTTTATGTTGAAATGCATTGTAGAGTATTTATTTTGGACGATTTTTCAATTTCACATTGGGAATGATGGTATACAGTTTCTAAATTAATGTTTTTTTATTTTTTTTTTTTGTTGCATCAATACTATTGTGTCTTCTTTATTAACTTTGAATTCCTATATATTAAAATATGAATATTTGTTATACATGTTTGCGATATAGCTTGGTTTATTTCAGTTAATGAAACCAGACCTTCTCCTGTTATTATATTGACGTACGCTAGAAGTGGCTCATCCTTTCTTGGAGATATAATTCGACAAACAGAAGAAGTATTTTATGTGTTTGAACCGTTACATTTCTTACGGATTTCACATAGAAGTATGACATTTTTAAATGGAACAACAAGGTAAGTATTCAACTAAATATTTATTGCAATTCAGACACTTACCTACTCACGAATCCATTTCAATGTTATATACGGTCGGCTTCCCCCTTTTGCATAACAAACTATCAGTGCATTGATTGTTTTCTCGCGTCCTCTTGATCCATCAAATAATTGAAACCGAAATTTAATCAACGTGTCAATCACTCGATCATTATAATGTGTTTTTACATATATAATGATCCACTACATATTTATTTTTGGGTTTGTGAATCATGTACGATATGTATTTGACTTGACAATCTGTTAATTGAAAAAAAAAATTTGTAATAGTCAGTAAATTTGTTTATTGTTTTAAGCACAAATTGCACACAAATATTACATTAAGTTGAAAGAGCCATATCAAACTTAATTATATCGAAAAATATTCATTGTTTATTTTGTATACAATTCAGTTTTATGTTTGTTGCTTAGTCTTTATTTTTCTATGTTGTGTCTTGTGTACTATTATTTGTCTTTTTCTTTTTTGGCCATGACGTTGTCAGTTTATTTCGATCTTTTGACTGTCGCTTTGGTAGCTTTCACTCTTCTTTTTAGCTCACCTGGCCTAAAAGGCCATGTGAGCTTTTCTCATCACTTGGCGTCCGTCGTCGTCGTCGTCGTCTGTCGTCGTTAACAATTTTTCAAACATCTTCTCCTCTGAAACTACTGAATGGATTTGAATGAAACTTAACATGATTGTTCCTTAGTATATCCTGCACAAAATGTGCGCTTCGATTTTTGATCCGTCAAAAAACATGGCCGCCGTTACTTAAAATAGAACATAGGGGTCAAATGCAGTTTTTGGCTTATATCTCAAAAACGAAAGCATTTAGAGCAAATCTGACATGGGGTAAAAATGTTCATTAGGTCAAGATCTATCAGCCCTAAAATTTTCAGATGAATCAAACAAACTATTGTTGGGTTGCTGCCACTTAATTGGTAATTTTAAGGAAATTTTGCAGTTTTTGGTCATTATCTTGAATATTATTATAGATAAAGATAAACTGTAAACAGCAAAAAAGATCAGCAAAGTAAGATCTACAAATAAGTTACTATGACCAAAATTGTCAATTGACCCCTTAAGGGGTTATTGTCCTTTAATGACAATTTTTCACAATTTGTTCATCATATTTGCTAACTTTAAAAAATCTTCTCCTCTGAAACTACTGAATGGATTTGGTTAAAACTTAGCATGGTTGTTCCTTAGATTATCCTGCACAAAGTGTGAGCTTTGATTTTTGATCCGTCAAAAAACATGGCCGCCGTTACTTAAAATAGAACATAGGGGTCAAATGCAGTTTTTGGCTTATATCTCAAAAACGAAAGCATTAAGAGCAAATCTGACATGGAGTAAAAATGTTCATTGGGTCAATATCTATCAGCCCTGAAATTTTCAGATGAATCAAACATCCAATTGTTGGGTTGCAGCCACTTAATTGGTAATTTTAAGGAAATTTTGCAGTTTTTGGTCATTATCTTGAATATTATTATAGATAAAGATAAACTGTAAACAGCAAATATGATCAGCAAAGTAAGATCTACAAATAAGTCAATTTGACCAAAATTGTCAATTGACCTCTTTAGGAGTTATTGCCCTTTAAAAACTTTTTTCACAATTTGTTCATCATGTTGACTTACTTTAAAAAATCTTCTCTTATGAAACTGCTGTATCAATTTCAGCCAAACTTAGGCTAAATGAGTTTCAGAGTTTCAGAGTATCTAGTATAAATTTTATATTTCATTTCCTTGTATGTCAAGAAACATAGCTCCTATGGCTAAAATAGAACATAGGAGAAAATGATTTTTTTTTGCTTTTGAAGAAAATAGGACGATTCAAAGAACATTTAAATAAATTGAAAAGCCAAAATAATCATTGATGAGAGATTAAACCAAAAAAATTCAGGTGAGCGATTCAGGCTCTTGAGAGCCTCTTGTTTATAACATTGTCGATCTGGATACGAAAAGGAAAATTAAAGTATTCAACAACGTTAAACAGTCATGTTTCACAATTATATTAAAGTCAAATGCTCGTTGGTTCGGACAATAATTCAATTTTTAAAAATGCAAAAAAATGTGTTGAAACAATGCATTACTCTGTTAGTAGGAGATTTTTTTTACTATAAAGTATCAGAATTAGTCACCATATAGTTTTTATAAAGAAAGCTCAAAATTTCTATATCCTGGTTAATACATAATGTATGTGCCCCACGGCTTTAATCTGGATATGCTTACCCTTTCGGAACACACCCTGGTGTTTCGCATGGCTCTATCCGTCTCAACTCGGCCGATTCCGTACCCTCATCTAACGAGAGTAGCGGATTCTACCGAGGATTGCCGAATGGCATGGCTCCTGTTGCTCATTCTTTGTATGTTTTGTGTCTCTTTTTTTGTGCTGTTGTTTATCTTTTCATCTTTTTGTTTTGCTATAACGTAACAGTTTTGTTTCGACTTAGGAGTTTGAAAGTCACTTTGGTATTTTCTTTAATTCATATTATCTAGACTTTCGTAGACAGTTGTTCCTTGGCAAGCATACTACATTTCCTTAGTTTATTTTGTAGATCCTCTACCATATTTATTGATTTATCTGTTCTTGGATTAAGAATGTTTTGAATATAACATGTCTATCTCTTGTAAAAAAAAAAAAAAAAGAACAGTCAAGCGTAAAGAACGGAAATTGATATTAAAGGGGCACTAGCTGTCAAAATCATATTCACCGATTTGACTCAAATTCTCATATTTTATTCATAACATACCAACTTATGATTAGTCTTAAATAACAGTTGACAGTGAATATGCCAGATACTATATATCAAAATTTCTTGTGTATTTTAGTGTAGACGCCATCTAATTTACTGACCTCGAAAATAACCGACGGTCATATAATACGATATAAATAAAGGCAACAGTAGTATACCGCTGTTCAAAACTCATAAATCCATGGACAAAAAACAAAATCGGGGTAACAAACCAAAACCGAGCGAAACGCATTAAATATAAGAGGAGAACAACGACACAACATCGAAACGCAACACACACAGAAACAGACCAATCATCAGACAAAACACCACGAGAATAACAAATGTAACATGAAAACCAAATACATGAATTTGGGATAGACAAGTACCGTGCCACGTCTTATCTCAATATCTCAAAAATAAGAGAAAACACAAACGACTCAACGTTAAAATGCAACACAAAGAGAAACGAACAATATATAACAATGACCATCTTCCTGACTTGGTACAGGACACTTTTAAAGGGGAATAAAAGTGGTGGGTTGAACCTGGTTTTAAGGCATGCCAAACCTCGCACTTTAATGGCAAAGTTAAATATAACATTGAAATGACAACATAATATTACAGGACTACAATACAAATAAATAGGAGAACATATTAGACACAGAAAAACATGATTAATAGATAACAAAAAGCATCAGGTTTAAAATTCAATACGTCAAAAACGCGCCTTGCCCACACAAGACTCACCAGTGACGCCCAGATATAAAAGATCGAAAGTGAAAAAAGTACAAAGTTGTACAGCACTGAAGATCAAAAGTTGAAAAGGTTTCGCAAAATACGGCATTGTTTTTATGCCCGGGATAAGAACATTCTTATTATATAGAACAATTCATGCTATTGCAAACAGTAAATTTTATCAAATGAATATGAAAGAGATATACACAAAGAAACTAAAGTATTAACTAATTACAGAAAACTAAACCTGAATACATAACGCCTAGATATAAAAGATCGAACGTGAAAAAGGTACAAAGTTGTACAGCACTGAAGATTAAAAGTTGAAAAGGTTTTGACAAATACGGCATTGTTTTTATGCACGGGATAAGAACATCCTTATTATATAGAATACTTAATGCTATTGCAAACAGTAAATGTTAACAAATGAATATGAAAGAGATATACATAATGAAACTGAAATATTAACTAATTACAGAAAACTAAACCCAAGTTTATCACAAAATAGACACACATCCGAATCAGTCCAAGCGTCAACGTAATTAAAAAAAATTGTGACGTCACATACGATAGCGAAAAGGCAGAAACGTTATGCCACATTTGAATTTATGAAATTTAGAAACAGCATGACGTCACATATGAAAAACTATCATTCAAAAATGAGATAGAATTAGGATTGATTTAGAACTAAATACTGATAATTCATTTAAACAAAATGCATATTGCAATACTTATTAATAGCAATTAACTGTAATATATATATGTCCAGTTTGTTATGAATCCAACTTCAAACGTAAATAATCGTACAAAATTTAATATAATTAATAAAGAGGAGGTGGTTAATTTTTCTATACGTCATACCTAAATATATAATAAGAAGACGTCAACACATTTGACAAAATCTGATGAGAATTACAAATATAACATTAAACATGTAAACTAAATACATGAATTTGGGATAAACAAGTACAGAAACACGTCTTATAGTAATGCGAATTCACATTCAGCAAAACGGTCACAATCGGGAATAAGTCACGTTTGGTAATTAAAAGATTAGACGACATAATGACAAACCACAATCTACCATGTGGTAAAAATGTATAAACATGTTGCAGACCGTACCTTGACCTATCATGGTTTACTTTTTATAAATTGTGACTGGAATGGAGAGTTGTCTCATTTGTACTCATACCACATCTTCCTTTATCTATAAACATACATATATAAATAAACATGGTCCTCGTGAGAACGGATTTTTAGATGTCTTTTTGATTTCGTGTTTTAGGTTGAATTTTTTTATTTTTTATATTTTAACTGTAAAAAAATGATTTTTTTGAATCAGTTAATCAATTGGTATACCTTTGTTTCACTGTCAATGATGTCGTTCTGTTCTTTAAATAACTGAACCCACATCAATCGTTTGCAATCCATCTCTAGCTAAGGGGTTAAATTAAAGTTCACATAAATAATCATAATTTTTCTTAGGTATCTCGTAGCTAGTGCCCCTTTAAGGGAAATAAATTCTTTATGTCAGCTCAGATTCAATGGCCAGTAGCTGCAAATTATAGCCGTGAAAAAAGCATATTTCTGGTGTTTAACCAAGAAAGATTTTCAGCCCTGATTTATACATTGAAATAACTAATTAAATTGTACATTTAAGTCTGGAAACCGAAATAAGCAATTTAAAACAACAACAAGACATGTGTACGGATATAAATAGCCATCTTGTTAGAGTTAATTAATTTCTTTTATCTAAGTCATTATATAAAAAATGAAAATGTGAAATGATTGCAAATTATACAACCCTCAACTATATACCAAATGGCGTAGACGTTACGAACTAGAGGTCATCGTACATCCTTTAATATTGAGCAAAACCAATACTGCATATTAAGCTAGTATAGATTGCATTTATACCGATCATTATTAATTGTATTTATATACCTATAATTAATTATAGATACTAAACATTTATTATTTCTATATCTAGCCTAATCTATAATTGTATCTACATGTAGCATACGTAAGTAAAATAAAATGTTCACCAAGATGAAATAGCATGTGTGGATGGTGATTGTCGGATATAATTTAAAATTAACAACAAAACAAGAATGATTAGTTGTTTAAGTAAACTCATAAAATTAAAAATATACCAGACACTATTTATATCCGTACCTTGTATTACATATTTGAATTATTATATTGTAGAAACAGTTATCAGTATCTAACAGAGGCAAACAACGTCATCAATAGCTTTATTACGTGTCAGCTTATTAATCTACCGTTAGAATTTTGGAATGCCGGCTTTGAAAATATGCATGGGTATCAATTACAGGCATTTTATACAAAATTTACCTCAGAGCGGTTAGTAAGATATTTGAAACGAATGGAATTTCAATTTGCAGTTGAAAAATTACAATCAGAATGTCTGAAATCAAAAGTTGTTGTGATAAAAACAATCCGTGTACCATTGTTCATTGTTCAAGGCTTATTTTCACAATTAAAAGATTTAAAGATATTGCATCTCGTGCGTGATCCACGACCGACAATTATTTCCCAAAAAAAACATATCAGAGAAATTGATTCTGTTTCAGATTATGCGGCTAATCTTTGTTTTCGAATTTCAAATGACATTTTGATGTCTAATCTTCTCACAGTTTTCTATCCATTTAGTATAGTTCGAATACGGTATGAAATTTTAACAACAAATCCAATTGAAATGTCCAAAGGTATATACCAGTTTTTGAACTTAACTTTCACAGACGAAATTCAAAATGTGATTTTGATGAAGACATCATCTGGAAAATCTGGAAAGGGTCCTTTGACTACTGTAAAAGGTAACTCAACGGAAATGGCAAACAAATGGCGTTATTCCGCCAATTATTCGTTTGTTGAAAGTATTGATAACCAATGTCAATATTTATACAAGAAAATTGGTTATATTCAAATTAATAACACGGCTATGTTACAGAATACATCTATATCTTTATTTCACCGCATAAATCCAGGAGGAAATGGACGAATATCTGGATACGGCCCCCTACGAACAATTGTGGGAGCTCCAATGTTTCAGGATTTTCATCATAAAACATCAGAACTGACAGTGTGATATTTAAATGAAAACTTTATTTCACATACTATTACTATGATTATGCTGACTACAATAAGTAGCTTTTACCATGATTATACTGACAACAATGAAAAGCTATTACCATGATTATACTGACAACAATGAGAAGCTATTACCATGATTATACTGACAACAATGAAAAGCTATTACCATGATTATACTGACAACAATGAAAAGCTATTACCATGATTATACTGATTACAATGAGAAGTTATTATCATGATTATACTGACAACAATGAAAAGCTATTACCATGATTTTACTGACTGACTACAATAAGTAGCTATTACCATGCTTTTACAGACTGACTACAATAAGTAGCTATTACCATGATTATACTGACAACAATGAAAAGCTATTACCATGATTATACTGACAACAATGAAAAGCTATTACCATGATTTTACTGACTGACTACAATAAGTAGCTATTACCATGCTTTTACAGACTGACTACAATAAGTAGCTATTACCATGATTATACTGACAACAATGAAAAGCTATTACCATGATTATACTGACAACAATGAAAAGCTATTACCATGATTTTACTGACTGACTACAATAAGTAGCTATTACCATGATTATACTGACAACAATGAAAAGCTATTACCATGATTATACTGACAACAATGAAAAGCTATTACCATGATTTTACTGACTGACTACAATAAGTAGCTATTACCATGCTTTTACAGACTGACTACAATAAGTAGCTATTACCATGCTTTTACTGACAACAATGAAAAGCTATTACCATGCTTTTACTGACTGACTACAATAAGTAGCTATTACCATGCTTTTACAGACTGACTACAATAAGTAGCTATTACCATGCTTTTACTGACTGACTACAATAAGTAGCTATTACCATGCTTTTACAGACTGACTACAATAAGTAGCTATTACCATGATTATACTGACAACAATGAAAAGCTATTACCATGATTATACTGACAACAATGAAAAGCTATTACCATGATTTTACTGACTGACTACAATAAGTAGCTATTACCATGCTTTTACTGACTGACTACAATGAGTAGCTATTACCATGATTATACTGACAACAATGAAAAGCTATTACCATGATTATACTGACAACAATGAAAAGCTATTACCATGATTTTACTGACTAACTACAATAAGAAGCTATTACCATGATTATACTGATTACAATGAGTAGCTATTACCACGATTATACTGGCTATACTGATCGGCTTTTATTATTTAAGCTATAAAAATTAAAAGATAAACATTGTTCATCATGTTCATGAAGATTTAATGCAATGCTAAGAATAACTAAGTAATGTGTATTGTTAGTAAAATAGTTGTTCATCTTTCAGTGTATAAATGTATATCCGTACGAAAAATACCACAAGATAACATTCAGTTGTTATATAAACATAAGAAATATCATGTTATACATGTTGTGAAAATGTCGTGCATCTTATAGATGCAATAAATACAACTGTTATTCTTTCTGTTTATTTTTTTATATTGTTGGAAATATATAAGGTACCATATGACAACAAATTAAACTATACCTTTAATATCACATCACATTAAAAGTCCCAATTTACAAGTTTCTGATGGGTTCATGTTGCCTATTCTATAGTTTCTTGTGTGACGTTTCGTATATAATTGTTTGCAATAGTGTTAGCGTCAACTGATGGGTATTTAAAACAGACATCTCACAAAAAGACTACCGTAGTAAATGAGAACATTGTGATATATATGGATTAATGTATCAATCATACTTTAAAAAAACCTCATCACGATATCGACACACATATGGATCCTTTCAGAACATGTCAAAAAGTGTTCTTAGCTTTAGATATTGAAAAATGTACCAATCGATCATTTTTTAACGGACAAATGTTCTACGAAACTAATCTTAAGACACATTTATATAACACGTCTTTATCAACAACAAAAAATCTAACATCTTATTCAGTCTGAAACATATTTTCTGTATGGGGGTATAAATGAAATGTTTGAAAAAATTACTAAAGATCTGCAGCTGTTTATTCAGTTAAAGTCTTTTTCATCTTGCAATAGTATTTAATTATTTCAATCGTTTGTTAGTACTAGTAGAAATTTAACAATAAGCAACTTTACTTTACTCAAATGACAAACAAGACGGGGGAACCACGTGTGTTGCGCGATCTACTTTCCCTTCAACGCACCTGTTATCACCCCAATCGTGTTGGGTTCGTATTGCTCTTTAGTTTGATATCAGTAGAAAGTGAAGGATATCCCAACCTAACTTCTTTCTTCCTACGACGTTATAAGGACATCATCACTGATATTTTACCATGTAACAAAACTTTAGTATTAATTAGGTGCTAAATCAACTGCTCTGTGAATGGCTGGAGAACCAGCAACTGGTATTATTATCTGTATGTCATTTATTGCTTTGGACGAACGATAATTTCTTTCTTCCTACGACGTTATAAGGACATCATCACTGATATGTTGCCATGTAGCAAAACTTTAGTATTAATGAGGTGCTAAATCAACTGCTCTGTGAATTGCTGGAGAACCAGCAACTGATATCATTATCTGTATGTCATTTATTGCTTTGGACGAACGATAATTTCTTTCTTCCTACGACGTTATAAGGACATCTTCACTGATATTTTGCCATGTAGCAAAACTTTAGTATTAATTAGGTGCTAAATCAACTGCTCTGTGAATGGCTGGAGAACCAGCAACTGATATCATTATCTGTATGTCATTTATTGCTTTGGACGAACGATAATTTCTTTCTTCCTACGACGTTATAAGGATATCATCACTGATATTTTGCCATATAGCAAAACTTTAGTTTTAATTAGGTGCTAAATCAACTACTTTGTGAACGGCTGGAGAACCAGCAACTGGTATTATTATCTGTATGTCATTTATTGCTTTGGACGAACGATATTCGTCAAGTTTTATTTTGTTATTTAACACTGATTCAATACCTCCGCTGTGGAACTGTTAGTTCCCTAAAATATCATAGGAGTATTAATCACCACTTCGGTACCGATGTAAATCATTGGAGAAACCACAATCATTAAGGACTTAGTTAAAGCGAGGCGGAAGTTACCAAAAGTAATTTCGATAATAAATTACAATGCTATAAACTCTGGAAAAAATGGAAATAAATGACAATTTACCTGACGCCACATAGAAAAAAAAAGACTCAGCGGCATTAAAACCAACAAAAAACAGTGATGACCTCTGAATTGGTCCGAAAAAGGAATTATAGTCCGTCGCACCCATTCGGTCTTGAATTTCAGTCGGGATTGACAGATATAACATAGTGAAGAAATGCCACTCAGAGAATGGGGTGGAATTTAACATGGTTACGAGCGCTCAACTCTCACCTTAACACGGATCAATGTTGTGGCAACACTACATTATACAAAACTTTAAAATTCAGTTGCACATGATTTACCGCAATAGATCGACACGAATCACAACACAAAAAAATAACATAAAAACAACAGACAAAAAGCTAATTACATCTTGAATTAATCATGTAATGCTAGACTAAAGAATCAATCAGTACACATCAAACGAACTTATAGTCGCCGTCAGCTGAAATTCGTAGCGGTTATCGGTAAAAATAATCTAAACTATCAATCGCGTTCACTCGAGATATAGTTTTTCACATTCCATTCATAAATCGCAAAAAGAAAACCCACTACTGACCTACCTTTTAAGTGATCACACTGTAATAATCCTGACCTTCAATTTTTCATAGACGATTTTTGAACGCGTGATACGATGCTTTTTGTCCGCAATTTGCTTTTTGTCCGCTTTTGCTTTTTGTCCGATAATTTTGCTTTTTGTCCGACACTTTTGCTTTTTGTCCGTTTTGCTTTTTGTCCGATAATTTTGCTTTTTGTCCGACACTTTTGCTTTTTGTCCGTTGCATTTTGTCCGTTTTGCTTTTTGACCGATAATTTTGCTTTTTGTCCGACACTTTTGCTTTTTGTCCACTGATTTTGCTTTATGTCCGATATAAAAACGTGTATAGTTTTGCAGGTTTTATTTTGAATTTCGAAAAATCATCATTAGGGTATCTTATTTAAAAATAAATATGTCTGATTACCTCATCTACCAACCAAGATGGCCAACATGACTGAAATAGAACATACGGGGTAAAATTAAAGTTTTGTCTATTATTTTGAAAACCACTAAAAAGAGAGAAAATCTGACTACAGCAGGATGTTGAGCTCTACCAATTGTCAAAACTGTCAGATGACGTCCGAAATTGGTTTCCATTCTTTAACTATAGTTCGCCCCAACCCAATGTTATGGAACTTAAACGCAATGCTTATTACCACACATTCCAGATCAAGTTTGAATTTTGATGGCGTCACTTTTACTGCTCTAGAGTTTGGAAATGGAAAAACTGATGAACTTATTATATCCGTTCTTTAACTGCAGTTTGCCTTAAAAAAATGGCATACAGCTTATACGCAATGAGTATACCACAAAACACAGGTCAAGTATGAATTTGTTTTTCTCCGTATAATCCATACAAAAACCGCGCTGAACTTAAGTACGTCCATTATTCATTTTCCATTATTCAAAATTCAATAATGAATAATGAAATAGTTCATTATTCACTATTCAACGTTAAATGTTGAATAATGAAAAATAAAATATTTTAAATTTCAGTATTCAAATTGAAAAGTGAATAATGAAATAGAATTATATTATTTGACTGTGACACTACATCCCGTATTTCATAATTCGTCATTTTCGTATGATCTAACTAATTTTCAAATTAATATACAATGTTGTAAGAAATAAATCAAAACACTATGTGAAATAATGTCGGATCTTTTTAATTTATTTATTTTGTTTCGGGGGATAAACTAGTGGGTTTTCCTAATTATTTTTAACAGAAATTCCTTGGTTTAATTTATGGACGACCTGAATACCAAAACATATATAAACCATTAAAGGGGTTACGGAGGACGTAAATGCCAAAATACGCGTATTTCTTTTGGTAAAATACTTCGTGTGGAAAAAAACGTTTGTAAACATTTATTCACATTAATTTCCGGACCTATATGGCCAGTCTAGCTATGAAAATACGGAGAGTCAAACAGTAAATAGGCCATAAAACATGAAAAAAATAATCTTCATGTTCTTATTTACCGTATTTGAAGGCTAAATTAGTACTCAGCTGTCTAAAATGAATTTTATTGCACTATAACTTTCATATCCACCGGGTCCAAAATACGAAACCAAACTCCTTACTGTGTATTGCTACCTTATACGTCATTCAAAAGCGTTCCAACAGAGAAACAAGAGGTATATAGCCTATAGCTATACAAAGAGGAATAAAATTGTTATAAACAGTATGTTCCGCAATGACCATTAGAGGTGCCAAAATGATTTTTTTTTATATTTATGGTATTCAGGTCGTTCATACATTAAACCAAGAAACTTCTGTTAAAAATAGTTAGGGAATCCCTCTAGTTATTCCTCCGAAACAAGATAAATAAACAAAGTTAAAAATTTCAAAGAGTGTTTGATTTTTTTGTCTGATATTAATTTGAATATTTGTAAGATCAAAATTACGAATTCTGTAATACGGGATATAGTGTCACAGTCAAAAAATATTATTCTATTTGATTATTCACTTTTCAACTTGAATACTGAAATAAAAACTTATTCATTATTCATTATTCATCACTTAACGTATAGTGATTAATGAACTATTTCATTATTCTTTATTGAATTTTGAATAATGGAAAATGGATAATGGACGTACCTCAGCGCTGTCATACAAATTGTGTCATTTTGTCACAACCTGTAACTTGCGAAAAATGCTGGGTGACCTATCATATTTATTAAATTTTTGAACATTACACAGTTCATACATACATTTTTGTACTACGTTTTGGCAAATTCTAGCATTTTTAATCTAAACTTCCATACCACCTTAAAGAAGATTTTCATCTATCTTTTTTTAAGTTTTGTCATATATTATAGAAAATTATAATAGATTAAGATACACTTTAAATCACAAAAATGATCAGCAAGTTAAAATCTACTAACAAATCAAATGATGTCGACAAAGTTAAGTAGACTGTGAATCTTTATAGAAGTAATTGCACTTAAATGAAGATGTTTTTATCCTCTTTTGTGTTTTGAGCAAAACTAAACAAGATAGAAGGAATCTAAACAGCACATGATCAGCAATACAAGATCAACAAAACAGATTTTGTCATGAATTATATTCTTGTGTACAACGTTGGAGAGTGTCCTTTGTTGAATATGCACATAGACCCAGGAGATCACAAAGGCTATTTAGAGCCTCTAGATTATTATTATTAGAACTATGCATAGTTGGAAAAAATGACTGTTAAGACTAATGTCGAATACTTTTCGCTTGATAGATTTTTGGAACATATGTGAAGGACAAGGGTTATTTGAACGGACGTAATTCGAGTTCGAACGTTTTCTAACGCACGTATGACTTTTTTCTTGCTTTTACTTTCGACATGTTAAGTTTAGCTTATGTCATGAATGTCACGCCCTTATGTAAAAACACTTCAATAAACAGCAGACTATATACTAGGTCTTTCTAACAACTAATGACTAACAATTTGGTGTAATTTAAGGAGGCTTTTCCAAGGATGCAATTGCTTGTAGACTGTATAAATATTTACCCTCTACAGTATACCAAATAGTCCACAAATCCTCAAAAGGGACCATTTAATGATAGGCCATGTCAAGGGAGATATAAAGCAACAAACGCCTAGCAGGATCGATGCATTTGTCTTAAACATCTCCGACATTGATTCCGCGTGGCTTTCAAATTGACACGAGTATACATTGGTGTTCATGTAAAACCTATATCAGTTTCATGGAAATTAACAAAGAGCATGACAACCTTTCCTTGGTGATGTTTTAATGGCTGTCCGGCGTATTAAAAAAAATATCTGTTAACCAATAAAATAAAATATCTTATGTGTACCAAAAGCCGTCAGCGATGGTCACACAGACAATTTGCTACCTTCGTGGACCAAAGTCAAACTTTTCGCGGGATCATATTAAACATTTAGTGGTGTCACTACATGTACCATGTGCTATAGAGATTTCGTTGCACAACATGACAAAAACATTCTTTGTTAGGACTCAATGTTGATAATTCGACATTGGATGTTTCATATACCCATTGTAGCCGAAAAATGATACACTTTTGTTTGATATCGATCTATTGTTTGAATTGTAAATTTTCATATTCATTTTATTTTTTTATTTTTTATAGATTATCATTTTGAATATAGATTTTGTTTTTGAAAAAGTGAGTGTTGGACTCACTCTTTTATTGGCACTTATTTCATGTTAGCTGTCATTTTTTAAATGTACTTATCTGAGACCAGGAGTGCATTCCAGCGGCTTTCTTTCGTTTACTCTTGCGTATATTTTATACAGACCAGTATTTTTTTGTAATTGTTTCACCAATCTTATACCCCAGTCCCACTAGGCCACGATTGCGCTACGATCTGTGAAAAAAAATGCAAATTTTGATGATCGTAGTACGATCGTGTAGATCGCAGTAAGGTCGTATCACGGTCGTGGTGAGGTCTTCAAGATCGCGATGAGCGTGGCCAACTTTGAACATGTTCAAAACAATCGTGGTGCGGTCGTGGCCAAATCAGGTCGTAGTAGAAGCGTAGTGAGAGCGCACTAAGATCGTAGTAAGATCGCAAAGGTCGCTGTACCATCGTAGTGACAGCGTAGCGAAAGCGTGATTCTATTCGGAGAAACTGCGCTACGATCTCATTGCGACGTTATTGCGACCTCACTACGATCATCACGATCTCACTACGACTATATCACGCTCAACGGCTCAACCATGCTTCTTGTTTTCATATAGATTAGACCGTTGGTTTTCCCGTTTGAATGGTTTTACACTAGTATTTTTTGGGGCCTTTTATATCTTGCTGTTCGGTGTAAGCCAAGGCTCCGTGTTGAAGGCCGTATCTTGGCCTATAATTGTTACTTTTAAAAATTGTTACTTGGATTGAGAGTTGTCTCATTGGCACTCATACCCTTCTTCCTATATCTATTGACACATCTGTTTCATATCTGCTATCGTTCACTAAAATATCGTCATTTCAGCTTTATGGACCAGCAATAGGTTGTAATTTAGGTCGGATTGGTTGGTCCGACATCTCTACTTGATCAAGATTCGTTACTATCAGAGCTCCATCTGCCTCTACATCAACCCTAACACCACGCCCACCTGTTCTAGTAGATTTTGGTGGCTTGATTGTATTTTTTTTTCTCAAGAAATCTACGTATTAATTAGTAATACAACTGAAGGAATGATACTGTATTGATATGGAACACGATGTTGACGTTATTGCTGAGAGCGTAGTAAGATCGCGGTTCGAACGTAGTGTAATCGTGGTAAGAACGTGCTATAATCGCAGTAGAAGCGTGGTAACATCGTGTTGCAATCGGATAACTCTTGGTATGGTCGTAGTGAGAACGTGATGAGCGTAGGAAGATCTTGATAAGCGTAGTAAGGTCGCAGAATAAGCGCGGTGAGAACGAGCTATAATCGTAGCGGGATCGTTGTAGAAGCGTAATGAGGACGGAGTAGCATCGTGAAAACAACGAAAATTAACATTTTCATGCCGTTCATACCGCGACCTCACCACGATCTGAATTCAATTTAGATCGCAATGAGCGTGGTGCGATCGTGGTCTAGTGGGACTGGGGCTTAAAAGCTGCATGTAACATCTAGAACACTCAGAACAGCGAAACAAAATTTAGATTTCAGAAATAAATAGCATTTAGCCATCAACGAATAGCTTTTCAAGAGATGTTTTCGTTAAAGTAGAAATCCATTATTTTTGTGCAATTTTAAGTCTTGGCAATCATACCACATCTTCTTTTTTATATAAACGACCAAAAAAAAAAGATAAACAGCACATTACGTAAAGCATTAAGTATTACAATGAACCTATAGTATTTTATAACCTTCAATGGTGGTAGTTCATATATATTTCCGCTGTTATTTTTGGATATAAGTTATTGTCCTGAATAAACATTTTTATGCGTTTGTGTGATTTTCCGCATGCGTTTCAGTTTTTATCATGAAAATTTCTTCTATTAACCAAGACAAAACTTTAAATTCGGCCGTTGTAAATGTTTTCGCCAGAAATCCATGCTAAACTAAAAACTAGCCAAGGAATTTGTTTTTGTCCCGGCTGATATAGACGCTAATAATATCATTATTGTTTGACGTAAATTTTACAATGAGGTTCTGCAAAAGGAAATCACGAATTCACCAACATTCCAACTGACTTCATTTTCAGAAAACGACATCTGTAACAAACACTAACTTTTAGCTACATAACAACCAAATACAATGAAAGTCTCAACTATGTACTGGTTTCCAAAGCTACACAAAACACATTACAAGTATAGATTTATTTCATCTTCAAGCCATTGTTGCATTTCTAAATTGTCTATTCTACTTACAGATACACTTGGTACAATCAAAAACCTGATAATAAATTGTTTAAATAAGGCCTTTGAAAATAGTGGAATCAATAGTGGGTTGTTGTCGCTTTGACTCATTCCCCATTTCCATTCTCAATTTTATTTATTATCTAATAGCAACACATTTAATCATTATATTATTATCAAACATGACATAAAAATTGTATAGTAGTTTTTAAGTAAACAAATTAGTCAAGTGGTTTAAACGAGTTATTTAAGTCGTTAAAACAAGTTAGCTGTGTTGTTAGTTAAGTCGTTATAACAAGTAAGCTTACTCGTTATAATGACTTTAAAATAAAACTTCAATCAAATTAAAACTATAACATGCTAATTTACCTTAAAATTAGAATATCAGGGGCAGCAACCCCAAAACGCGTTGTCTAATGTAACTGAAAAATCTCGGGCATATAGATTATGACTTGATGAATATTTTTATCCCAGAATTAAATGCTTTAGTTGTAGAGATATAAGCTAAAATCTACATTTTACCACAATGTTCTATTTTTAGACATGGCGACCATCTTGATTTTTTGGGCGGGGTCATCGGATACCTTTTTTAAACTACATTCCTTAAGGATGATTGTGGCCATATTTGCTTTAATTTTGCCATTAGTTTCAGATTTTCTGAAAGTTATCGACGACGACGGATGCCAATTGATGAAAAAAGCTCACTTAACCCTCTGGTCCAGGTGAACTAAAAAGGCAAAACGGACAAAAAGCAAAAGTGTCGGACAAAAAGCAAAATTATCGGACAAAAAGCGAAACGGACAAAAAGCAACGGAAAAAAAAGCAAAAGTGTCGGACAAAAAGCGAAAATATCGGACAAAAAGCGAAACGGACAAAAAGCAACGGACAAAAAGCAAAAGTGTCGGACAAAAAGCAAAATTATCGGACAAAAAGCAAAAGCGGACAAAAAGCAAATTGCGGACAAAACGCACCGTATCAAACGCGATTGATAGTTTAGATTATTCTTACCGATAACCGCTACGAATTTCAGCTGACGGCGACTATAGTGTAAAGACGTGGAGAACAGTGTGATAAACACACGACCTTGTTAACAGTAGCTTTTGAGTTGCAAAGCTTCCAGACTCATCCAGTATGATATTCATCTCTATAGCTTTTAATGCATTGCAAACTGTTTCACACAAAAATGTACTTACTTAAACAGACCCATAAAGTACAAATCTACAAGATATGATAACTATTAAATGTCCTGATTTTATATACTTGGGTCTACCACAAATACAAATATTTTGCTAACCCTGCAGACACAATAGAAAAATACATGGACACAAATAAAATGAATAATGTCTGGCAGTAACAACACGAATAATAATCTGCATTAAGGAAATGTGCTACTCAATTTGAAAATAATAAGTGTTTCATAACACATGCATATTGATAGGGAATTATCAAAGGAACCAAAAGGTCGAGAATAAAATACAGGTTAATGTGCTTGTTTTCGAGATTTTAACTATTGAAATTTTTGCGGGAAAATATTTTATTTTTATTTTTCATAGCATATTCATTGACAGGTTTAGTTTCTCAAAAACTTTTAAAAAAACAATAAAGATTTTATAAGACTTTTACAGATGGCTTATCTATACTATTAAACGAGAAGACCTCATTTTGGGTGTCGCTTCTCTTCTTTCCACAATAAATTAATCAACACGCCTCTGTGTCCTATAGGTAGAGTGCATAGTCGCATTTGTCATCCATTCATATGATTATTCAGATTGAGTTATTTTGGGAGAAAATCGAGAAAAAGGGCATCCGTATATTGTCCCGTCATTGGACAAAATTTTAAGTCAGATTATACTTCCGGTTTGCGTTTTTCTGTATACTTTGAACATACATATACTACGAATAAAGTGCATTTTCAGAATTCTATCTGCTATCATTTTCAAGTTTACTATCCACGGTGGTCACAGAGTTTATTAAATAGAGAGGGTCTGTATACTATACCAATGACCACCATGGATCGATTAGAATTGAAAGTAAATACACTTTATTTATATAGTGAATGTTCATAATATACAGATAAGCGCTAAAATTATTCATGTGCACTTTCGATACCTTTTCTGAAATTCTCCAGTCATTAAATCTTTTACAAAATTCATTGATTACAAAAAAGAAGATGTATGATTGCCATGTTGACAACTCTCCACAAGAGACCAAAATGACACAGAAATTAACAACTATAGGTCATCGTACGGCCTTCAACAACGTGCAAAGACCATACCGCATACTCAGCTTTAAAAGGCACCAAAATGAAAATGTAAAACAATTCAAACGAGAAAACTAGCGGCCTTATTTATGTACAAACAATGAACGAAAAACAAATATGTAACGCATAAACAAACGACAACCACTGAAGTACAGGCTCCTTACTTAAATGTTCATAACATACTAAATGTATATTCATATTGAAATTGATAGAAAACCACACATTGGGAATTTTGGAAATAAAGGAGGAGGGATTAAAAAAAAAATTCCTGTCCCCAATAACCTATGATTTATGATAATTTTGCTGAAATTCTCCAGTCATTTAATATTTCACAAAATTCTTCCAACAACACTTTACATACTTTAAACTACGCTCTGAATGCCCGCGATTTCGCGGGTGTGTTCTAGTAATTATAAATGTAAAAGATTTATAAAAAGAAAAATCGGGGTAAGTTGGCATTCAAAAAAATAAAACCAGAGAAATCCGAAAATCTGACAAAAAAACATCAAAACATGACAAACGACTTCCTTAAATCACTCTTATTGAAGCGAGTCGTTTATAACTTACCTTATTTTAAATTTTATATTAAAACATGATGTGATTTGCCTGTCCGATTTATAAGAATATTTCACACTTTCCCTACTTGAATTGAATTTAAATACTTGTGTAGCATATCTAGTAATTGTAACCAGTCTAATATACTACATGTACTTACAGTATATACCTTATAACACAAACGAAAAATTAAAAGAAAACTGAGAAATCAATATCTAAAAATCAAAACATGAAACAAATCGCTGTATTCTTCATTTTTTCATATTTAGTCAAGTAGAGAACTGTTATTGATAACCTTTATTTTGAATTGCAGACGATGATCTACAGTGTCCTTTATCTATTTTTCAGTCTTTTTTTACCGAAACTAGCAAATTTTGCGTTGATAAAGTCTGGTTATCCTTGTTAAGGACTTGTCTTATGATAGAGAAAAAGTAAAATCAGAAAAAATACTGAACTCCAAGGAAAATTCAAAACGGTAAGTCCCTAATCAAATGGCAAAATCAAAAGCTCAAACACATCAAACGAATGGATAGCAACTGTCATATTCCTGACTTGGTACAGGCATTCTATCATTTTATTAAGTAGCAAAAGGTGGATTGAACCTGGTTTTTATAGCTAGCTAAACCTCTCACTTGTATGACAGTTGCATAAAATTCCATTTCATTGACAAGGATGTGTGAACAAAACAAACAGACATGTAAAAATATCAAAAATAGGGATACAGCAGTCAACATTGTCCTTGTGACCTTGCATCAAGCCACATATCTTCTTATCTTATTATAGTTGCCTAATTAAAAAGTGCATAATGTAAAACAAAAGTAATAAAACTCTCGCAGGACATACCAGACCTTCATTAAATATGACCTTCGAGGACAGTTGTGACATGTAATACGCTGTATGTGACCTTCCTAGGCAGATGTGACAAGCTGTATAACTAGCATACCTTATTTATACTTACACAAATTATATTTGTATCTATCTTGAATAAAGTTTGTACCTAGCAAACTTTTTCCTAGCATTGAAATTTGTATGCTTAGTAAAATTAAATGTTCATGTACTGATAAATTTCCTTTAACTAAGATAAAATTCATGTGTGGATAGTTATTGTCTGAATGTTATAAAATAAAGGCCATCATTTAATCAGGACTTACTAACCTTTCCCTGAGTATATCATGTATATTTTAGGTAAGACTTAAGAATAACGGGAATTATTATGCTCAATGTAAGTAAAACCGCAAACTGTGACTTTTATAATTTTTTAATGTGTATATGTAACAGCCACTATGTTCCGTCAGTTACTTTTCAACTAGAATAAATTATATGTTCTCTCACATAACTATACTACGCGTAAGCAAAAAAGTATTATTATTCTTAATTCTATTATCTTGCAATAAATATTAAACTTATATGTTGTAGATACAGTTACCAATATTCAATACTTGTCAACAACATCTTCAGCAGCATTCTTACATGTCAGTTCATCAATCTACCTTTAGAATTTTGGCATGGGAAGTTTGATGATATGCATGGATACCAACTGCAGACATTTCTGACAAAATTCAAATCTGAGCGAACAGCAAGATATTCGAAACAAATGGAATTTGAATTTGCTATTGAGAGCTTACAAGTTGAATGCCTCAAATTAAAAGTTGTTGTAATAAAAACAATCCGTGCGTCTTTATTTCTTGTTCAAGTCTTATTCTCACAATAAGAACGTTTAAAGATATTAAATCTCGTGCGCGATCCACGACCGACGATAATTTCCCAGAAAATTTATATCAACGATTTTGATTCTGTTTCAGATTATGCAGCCAATCTGTGTTTTCGAATTTCAAATGACATTTCGATGTCAAACCTTCTCATAGTCTTATATCCTTCAAGTATTGTTCGAATACGGTATGAAATTTTTACAACAAAACCCGTTGATACCTCTAAAAATTTATACCAGCTTTTGAACTTAACTTTCACAAAAGGAATTTAATATGTAATTTGGAAAAAGACTTCGTCTGAAATATCAGGAGAGGGTCCACTGAACACTGTGAAAGGAAACTCGGCAAAAAATGGACAATAAATGGCGTTTGTCAGCCAATTATTCGTTTGTAAAACGTATTGATATGAAATGTAAATATTTATACCAAAAACTTGGTTATATTCAAATTTCTGACATAGATATGTTGAAAAATACGTCCGTATCGTTATTTTTACCGTAAAATTCCAGAGGAATTAGCCTATAGCTGAGTATAGTCCAGTGAAGGAAGATATAAAACTGCATTGTTTCAAGATTTGCATCATAACACAAAAGTTCTTACAGTGTAACATTTACGTGAACACTTCAGTTCACATCATATACTAGCAACGTAAATATGAGTGGCAATATTTTACCATGTTTACACAACAACAGCATCAAAAGACGAATATTGTTCGTCAAATTATTATTTGGACATCCGTACCATTACTACCTCTGCATATTTAACAACTATTATTATTTTTCATTTTATAAGCATGCAGTCGCTTATTTTTAAGTAGATAAATGAATATCCGTACCAAAGCTACCTCTGCATATTTTTCAGTATTGATATGAATACAATAAAATTCATGTTGAACATGTTGTGATAGTGACATGTATCTTATAGATGCTTTAAATACAGTGATTATTGTAAGCATTTGTGTTCTTCATTGTATTGAGATACATGTACGATAATACAACTGGATAAAAACGGGGTTCGTGTTTCCAAAGGAGTAGGTTCAGTAAGACCCCTTTTTGGCCCCAAAATATAGTAGTTTTACAAAATTGTTAAAATGTAAACTTTTAGTTATTTATTGGACAGTAGAATGCTTCTGCTACATAAATATGGGCTGTTTTTGACAATACAATGCACATATATCGGGTACTAGCACCATTAAGTCATGCTAAATTACTGAAATCTTCACAATTCTAGCATTTTAGTTAAATTTTAGACAGTTTTTGTGTGTAACGAAAGTGGCCGCATTCGTGTTCATCCTTAATATTGAAATGTAAGTTGTATTTTATGATAATACATAACATATATAAAGGTTGAGGATGAACACGGATGCGGCCAATTTCATTTTTGACAAAAATCATCTGAAAAGTGACATTTTTCGGCATATTTGGTAGATTTTTCATATTTGAGCTTGAATCGGGTTGTTTTAATGAATAAATCAGTTAAAATCTTTCACATAAATTAATTGATTCAAATTAAATAGACACTTAATTGTTTAAAAAGTGGTGAAAATCTTTCGTAAGATGAACCTGAAATTTGAGGCCAAAATCGGCCCTTACCGGACCTACTCCTTTGTATTTGTTTTAACGAGCTGTTGATTGTTATTTGGCTTTCTTAATTTTTTCTTTTTTTTCTTCGAGCAGATCAACATGTTTTGAACAAATCATCTTAAATCACGATTTCATAGTTTGTCAAGCAATTTTTAAGTCAACAAAGATCGTCTCAAACCATCTACCTAGACATCTCGACCGTATTATAGTTTACTTGCGGGTTTTTGTTACATAGTCGATATAGCCAACCATAATTTAAAAAGAGCACACCATGATATGAATGTATCGGTCATACATAAAACACCAATTTCATTCCTTTATAAAAATACATTTACATTCTTTCACATAACACATAACATAGAAATCAATGACGGGGGTATCTTTCTACTCAGTCTAGAATAAGGTCATTAAAAATCGTTTTATCGGTATAATATATCTCATTTAAAACATTGAAATAACTGGTTCAATTTTGTTTCCCAGTAACATTGTCAATGAAAATACTACACATGACTATTTTTTGGAAGTAGCAAATCAGTATTTGTAAAACCTCCCATCGGATTCTTATCAATGTCATCATGCTGTTGTTTTTGTGAGGAGGAAAAAATAAAATTGTGTTAATAGAATGGACGTTTTCATTAACACACACCAATTGGTAAATTCCGTTCCGTTTATTAAGAAATCGACAATTCATGTACGTTTAAAGTATTTTCGTCAGCTTTGTATTTGATTATGCTTTCAAACTCGTGTGATCCACATCCCAATTAAGATTTCACTTCAGTAAATTTATACAAAGCAATTTTCTCCAAGAAGTTCTTTTATGGTTAAAACAAATATGCTATTTTTACACTAACTTATATTAAAATTATGTATAAACTCTTCCTTAATTTTCGGTCTTCTTCAGAATTTGCGGCCGTCATTCATGTATATTAAAATTACTGGTAATAATTCTAAGTTGTGTCACTCAGAGATGAATCATAGAGATCAAATCTAGGAACCAGTAGGTAAACAAACAGAAGAACATCAATGCATATTAAATTACTTCCCAAAAGGGGCGTGGTTTGTGAAACAGCTGCATTTACAAAGTGCACACTAAAGAGAATTACAAAGGCGAAAATGAGCTGCTGCGCAATTATTGTTTTTTTTTTATTGAAACTGTTATCTTTGATGTCGTTGTAAGCAAAAATTGAAGTAAGGTATACACTTTCGTGATGACATGAATAATTATATAGATATATAAATGTTTGTACATAGGAATTTCTCGCTACATTGAAGACCTGTTGGTGACCATCTGTTGTTGTTTTTTATTTGGTCGGGTTGTTGTCTCTTTGACACATTCCCCATTTCCATTCTCAATTTTATATAAAAATGTAAAAATCCTTTGAAACCAGTAGCCGTGTTTTATTCTTACACATACGTTGAATGACCTATTAAAAATAAATGGAAATGTTTGGTTTAAATGTTTTCATTTTTTATATGGCATTTCGACTTGATTCTAGCGTCATTATTAGAAATATCTACTAGATAAACGTATACAATATGGTTAACTATAAGTCTAGTAATCACCTAGTTGATTGAATATTCAATCTCATTTTAGAAACTCGTTGATGAAGGATGTGAATCACAAATAACCACGTATGCTAAGCGTTTGCAGCAAATTTAACAATCTATTCTACTCCTCATTTATGACAATGACAAAGTGTGCTTGTCACGATCAACACTAACTATGCCTAAAATTTCTTAAACACTAACTAAGCAAAGAATGTTTTAAATAGTTTCTTGCTGGTCCAATCTGAAATGAAATTTCTAAATTCGTGTTTGACTATACTCATTTTGTTCATTTTTGGTGACGCTATATATGTATCCTTCTGCGGACAACTTTAGATTGTCCCCAAGTTTATGTATGTTGGTACGAAGCACATTAATGTAACAAAACTTATTATTTATTTGAAACGCGCGTCTCGCGCTCACTATGATTTGAGATGACTTTTTAAAGAAATATCGCATTCATCTCATGCATATTACTATAAAATATTATATAAGTAGAAAATCGAAGACCAACTGAATACAAGAAGCGATTCCAAACCAGTGCTAGCGAACGACATAAACACTTTAGAAAGGGTGGTGCATCTGACGATCTTTTCTTGATTAATCGTCATGCAGAACGTTCCAACCTTAACGTTGGATACCGGGAATGCGAAAATACGTTAACACTTGAACTTATATGCAATACAGTCCAAACCAGATAGAACAGAGCCATTTAAGAACGTTGAATCAATTTCTAAAATTGAAAAACTCTGTGATGACCAAACATATTTTTATTTGAGAGCTAAATCGTTCTCTATATGTTATTCCGTATGTTTATTACGACGAAAGTTTTTTTCAAAGATATTAGAATGTAGAAACAGCCTCAAATTATATATCGTTGTGAAAAACAAAATTCATTAGCATGAACGGATATGCTGTGATGTGCAATTAGGACAGCTCGATATTGGCACAAAACTTAACTTATATTTGATATGCTGATGTTTAATGTGCCAAATACGCCAATAAAATATGTTATGGATTAGTAATTAACAGGGTCTTGAATTCATATTGAATTTACAACATGCTTGTCCTTTATTGTAAATATTCAACTCCATGCGAGAGCCCTGGAAAAAATGTAAAAAAATGCAAACCCCAAATAGGACAATTGTTAAAATCAAAGTGCTCTGAATCATCGCAAATATTACACATTGTGTTACATGTAAGTGTAATTGAACACATTACAAATACTGATGCGACAGGCGAAACAGGTGAATAACTCAAACGCTGAAACGATTTTCATTTACAGTCGTTTAGGATATTCGTTATGTATTTTGTAGTTCACAATTATTAAACTTTCCTTATTTCCCTATAATTTGATATATAATGATTTTCATATTTAAAATTTAGTGGTATCGCCCAGCAAGTATCTGTTCAAAAGATTCTTGTTATTATTTTTTTCTCTATCTGATTTTTATTTAAGAAATCGTGCTTTAAAGAACTTTGTTTCATCGTTGTTGTAGATTTGTAAACGTGGTTATGAATACGTTGCTACGTCATGTAAGTAAATTGTACCATCCAAAGAAGATTATGAAAATGCAAATTATGTGACGTATATCTTGATTGTGATTTTTAAGACAGGTACATTTTCAAGATGTTCGAATGGTGTCATATTAGAAGTACAAAATATGCTTTTCATTGCCGACATACTATATGTGTTTTGTTCACGAGCAACCTCATTAAGAAAGCTACGGATGCAAACAACTCAATTTTAATAAATAAAAACAAAAACCAAACTAACAATTCATAATAACACGAAAAATTCCATTAATGTAATATCAAGCCTGGTATAATTGCTGCAAGATTAGTTTTTTATTAAGAGACGAAAGCTGTAAAGGTAAATATGGTCTGCACGTAAACGTCTTTGCTTTTTTGTTTATATCTGATATGTTTTATTCGGATGATATGCATTGTTAGAAATTAATAAGCCTCTCAGAACGTTCTTTCGTTTTGCTATCTAAACATCGATTTTTATAAGCAATTGTTTAAGAACTTTAGAGTAAAAATACAATGGCTTATTGGGAGTTCCAACTGATAACGAGACCATAACAATGTACTGCAAGATTACGTAAAATGAGAAATGCTTGTTCATTACATTTCTTCTTACAATATCAAAAAAATAAATGACCGAAATATAGGATTCCTAGTGTTTGTTTCGTCTAAAACAATGTCTTTACTGTCTTTACTACATTTGTATCATAGGTGTTAATAAATTTTGTTGATATTGTGACGAAGTCTTGAATTGGAAACTTTAAGTCATATATTTAATTTGAGTGTACAGTCATGTAACAGGTCACAAACACTATCTTATATGGATATGCATGACTTAGCATACATATGTCATCGCACGTGTATTTTTTATTTACGTGTGACGCAATTTATTTCTAGCTGGGTTTTTTTTACCAATCCACTAAATGAGTAACAATGCATGATGGATTACTACATGTTTTCAAGTAACCAGGAACACGTGGTATTTACTTAAAACAACACATTTTTCCATGCTATGTTCGTAACCTTTATAGTTCGTGACATAAATAAAGGCAACAGTAGTATACCGATGTTCAAAACTCATAAATCGATAGAAAACAAAACCAAATCCGGGCCACAAACCAAAACCGAGGGAAACGCATATCAGAGAATGACGACACAACATATTAAAGTGTAACACACACAGAAACGAACTAAGCAGTAGACAAAATCCGGTGAAAATAAGAAATATAACATCAAAAATAAATAATATAAATTTAAAGTATTCTTTTGATGTTCAGATTAAGGAAGATTAAGGGAGATGTTACTATTCTCATAAGGGCAGCAACTTTTATATAGATTTTGAAAAAAAATATGAGGGATCCTTGAATTTAGTGTTCGTAAAAATGGAGAAGTCTTACAGTGTGTCAAATATCTGTTGGGGTCACTATAATTTCACAGTTTTTCACAAAATTGATTTAATGATATGCCTTCTTTTATGATTAAAAAGTTATATAAATCGAGGAAAATAAAACTGAGAATGGAAATGGGGAATATAGCAATGAGACAAAATCCCGTTCAAAGTGCAGACAACAGCCGAAGTATTTATGTATTAAATTATTTCCACATTTGTCTTTAAGAAATAACAACGCACAATCATCAATTGGGGCCATTTATAGCCGATTATACGTTATGGGTTTTCTCATTGTTGAAGGCATTACATACATCTTTAGGTAAGATTTGTTTACCATTATGAGATACTTACTGTGGAATACAAAGACATATTTTCATATTTACAATTTGACAGGTACAGAACATGCACAAAGCCTATATCATCCATCATATTTCATAAAAACTGCACAAGATATTTCTAATTCTGGTCTGACAATTTGAACCAATTCTATGAATATTGATTTTATACATATTGCAGTAATTTGAAGAAGTAAACAATGTATTTCAAACGGTTTTCCCCTTCTTTTCTTTAAAAGAATGAAGAGAGAAGCTGTAGTTTCATTTTGTTTTTGTGTTTGCAAAGTTTTTTTTTTTTTTTGAAATATTTACAACGGACTCGGACATTTTCCAAACATAATAAGATCATGTATGATGCTATCTATGTGTATGTGTGACAAGGACAAGGAAGTGAACTTTGATATTTTATATTTCAAAAAATGGCAGCACTTGATCTAAACCTATTTTATTTCTTTTATCTATAGATCATTTTTCTTTTTCCTTTGTATATTAATAAGGGTTCGTATTTTTTGTTTTTTGTTCTTTTTGGGCTGCGTTAAATTGTTTTGCACTAGAATTTGTTTGCCCCTTTATAGCTTACTTTTTAGCGTTGAGCCTATGATTGCTTTCTTTTATAGATTGTGCCTTGGATTGAAAGATATCGCATTTGGCACTCACATCTCTTCTTTTTGTTTCTATATGCAAAGCACTTTTAGAAATAAGTTATAGGTAATAGTAAGTAAATGTTTATTATAGTGACATGTGTAATCACATTTCAGTAAAGTACAAATATATGACATACACAATAAAATACACCCGACCCATTGGGTCTATAAGTCACTTTCAAATTATAAAACGTAATTCTTTTATCACGGATTTCATACAAATTAATAAAAGGTAAGATTAAGCTAAATTTCAAAATAATTAATTAATACTGAAAAATTCAAACTTATATATAAAATAAATGTCAAGTTGAATGCAAAATTAATTAATAATGAAAAATTCAAACTTATATAAAAAAAAAATGAAGTTATTAGAAGATCGATTTAGTAAATGTCAAGTTGAATGCATAATAAATTAATATTTATAATAAAGAAACTTGAAATATTCAGATTGACCCATGGAGTAACCTTTTTACATTTTCATATTACAGTCAAATACAATCAATACTGTCAACTGGAATTGCAATTTAATGTTTATCAAACTGTTCCTGTATAAAACACTTCGCGTCTATGCCGGAACGCTTTCACTGTATACTTAGCCAGCGTTCTAGGATAGTTTGTCATCAAAAAGATAATTTTTTCATCGTTTGTCATATTTAATAGTTCATTGCCCGAAAATATATCATTAAAAGTAGATTATCTCAAGTCATTAGATAAGGAGCAGTGGAGAATAAAGTGACACTCATCCTCCATGGAATTGCTGTTACAGAACTTACATAAGCGTTCATTTGGTTTTTCGCCGCTATATCCCGGTAATATGGCACCCACTATGATTCAGACGATCTAAATGATTGAAAATATTGCACATAATATAAAAAAAAAAGATGTGGTATGATTGACAATAATACCAGTCTTCACAAGAGACCAACTTACACAGAAATAAACAACTGCAATGTATAGGTCATCGTACGGCCTTTAACAATTAGCAAAGCCCATACCACATAGTCAGCTATAAAAAGCCTCAAAATGGCAAATGTATATTCGTTCATACGAGAAAACTAACGGCCGTATTTATGTTAAAAAAAAGAACGAAAAAACATCTTAGACTAAATTAGCAATTAGTTCACATCCCAAATCCAATGGATGCAGTGTAAAGACGTCATAAACAGTCAGAGAAAAACATGACTTTGTGCAATGCAAAGAAACAGGTATCGACAGATAGTCAATATAAAGGACTGAAGCCTAACAATAAAATTACTCTAAGGGATATTTTGGGATCAATTTACAAAATAAGACGGTATCGATGGAAAAAAAAATATACAAAATATGTTAAACTATTTACCGTCACCGCTTGTATAGCACTTTTTCTTTTAGCTTACTGAATGATGTCCTTAGTTTAGTTCAGGTCCAGATAAAAAGTTATCACATCCAGTTCAGATGAATGTGTTTATTCGTGTTTTTCGAAGCAGAAATGTTTTGGAATGGTATTATACAGGTTTATTTCCACGGATTTTTTTAATGTGGTAGTAAACTCGTAGTAGCCCACAATGCATTGTAGTTCTGTGAATCGATTGGTCAGTTTTTCAAGACCATATTGACCTTGTGCTTGGGAAATTACTATGCAAATACATTCTAACATCAGGAAATCTGGAGCGTCCGACCTGTTTAACCTTAACATATGTGCGTGTTTAAATACTTTTGTAAGTAAATCAATATAACCTTACGCGTATGATTTAATATATTTTACTTGTCTTCTACCGTAAAATTGAAATTTGCACATACTGCTTATAACGATGAATCGGCTTGGATTGATGATAGTTTTTCTTGCAGGTAATGTTTAATTAGTTTATTACTTGACGGTGGTACCTCCTTAGTCATGGCATATATAAACAATAAAAGACTATGCCAACACTATATCAATGTCCGTTGATATAAAACCTTCATTATCATTTCAGAAAAAAGTAAAGTAACAAAATACCGACCTCTAAGTTGAATTCTAATGAAGAGTCCCTAACCAAATGGCAAAATCAAAAGCTAAAACTTATCAAACAAAAAGATCACAACTGCCAGACAGGGCATTGTCATTGTTTTCGTAAATCTTGTTTGTAATGGTAGCTTTGAGTCGTCGCTAGATGCTAGTGGTATTTAAAACAAGACATGTGCTCTACCCATTTTGAACATTTGTCAGTATAAATTTAAAGTATATGCTGCTAACATGCGCTTAATCAAAGGAAAGATTATTATATTATCTTTTTTTTAATATTGTAAGCATTATACATTACGGTGATGAATTTATGAGAAATAATAGTGCAAAGTTGTAGAATTGTCATTTTTTGTTTATCCTACGTTACATGTTGCACAATGCTGTTTATGTGTATTAGATTCTTTGTTTTCCTCGACATTGCTCCATTTACTTTCCTCGTTCATTACCTTAGACGTATTTGGCACAACTTTTTGGAATTTGAGTCCTCAATGCTCTTTAACTTAATGCTTGTTTGGCTTCATAACTATTTTGATCTGAGCGTCACAGATGAGTCTTATGTAGACGAAACGCGCGTCTTGCGTATTAAATTATAATCCTGGTACCTATGACAACTATTTACAACACTGGGTCGATGTCACTGCTGGTGGACGTTTCGTCCCAGAGGGCAGCACCATCCCAGAGTCAACACTTCGGTGTTGACAGGAATATCAATTATATGGTCATTTTGTAAATTCTTTGTTTACAAAAGGATGAATTTTTTTTAAATACTAAGGATTTTCTTATCCCAGGCATAAATTACATTAGACGTATTTGGCACATCTAATTGGAATTTTGGGTCATCAATGCTCTTCATATTCGTACTTTCTTTTGACCTTTTTTAACCTTTTTTTGATACAAGGGTCACTGATGAGTCTTTTGTAGATAGTCTGGCATAAATACAAAATTTAATCCTGTCATCTGTGATGAGTTCGTATAGATACTTTGTTTTCCTCGACATTGCTCAATTTAGTTTCTTCGTTCATGAACGTCGTTACACCACGTACACCTTGACAACGCAAATTTTCGTTTTCTCTTTAAAAGTGGACGGATTCGAAGCATATATGGGAATCAGATGACGCATGAAATGTCCGTTGCACTTTGTAAATGCATCTGTCCACCAACCACCTCTGTATTTGTGATATAGAATATTCAAAGATATTTTGTTTTACCTACTGGTTTCCAGATAATAAAAATTATAATCTTTTGATTCATCTCGTAAAGACATAACTTTGGTATATGACATGTATTACTAGTAAAAACATACGTGAGAAGCGGTCAAATTGAAATCTAAGACCCAAAGTGCACAGAAGGTGATATAGAAAAAGAAGATGTGGTATGATTACCAATGAGACAACTATCCACAAAAGATCAAAATGACACAGACATTAACAACTATAGGTCACCGTACGGCCTTCAACAATGAACAAAGCCCATACCGCATAGTCAGCTATAATAGGCCCCGATAAGACATATTTTTATGAAAAGTTTATATTCGGGACATATAAACGTTGAAAATATGCCTCAAAGCACTAAACTTTCACCTTTGGGAAAAATAGCACTGCATATCAGCGTACCATTCTAGGAAATAATTGTTTACCAAACTTCATAGTAAAAGTGGTACAGTTTCAGCTGTAAACAGAGTTCCTATGGTAAATGAATTGTCTACATTTATAGAATCGTAAACTCTGAAAAACTATAAACAATTAAGCTTATATTTTAGTTGAACAATATAAAGTAGAAGCTCATGTTGTCCTTCGGTTATTTAGTTGATGTGTTTGCATTGTGATACAGCCATTATATGTGCAGCATTTGTTGTTTTTGTCTGTTCCTAAATTGATGTCTACAAGGATATTTTTCGGCAGAATCATAAAGATATATCTCAAAATTAACATGAGGATTATAACAAAATTCTTTAAATTTATAGAACATCATTTTTAAAATATCATAAAATTAAAAACGGTGTAAGCGTGTTACGATAAGTGACACCAATATCTTGCGATGTCCCTTTATATTTACAGGTTTGACAGATATTTAGTGAATACCTTTTAGCACAATATGTTTTATTTTGCTGATTAGCCTTGAATGACTGATGAATGAGCAATACACAATTATAGGTCTAAGTCATTGACTATCTAGCAATATAAAATCTAACAAAGAAACTAAAAATAAAGTGAATATTTTCAAAACCTTTAAATCACAAGGACATTTCGCTGACAGTTTCCATAAGATTATTTTGAAACTTCAAATACTAAATTCAAATATTAACCATATTGTTAACGAGGCTAATCAAAATCTTCAACTAATGTATCGAGGCCAAAGATATGTATATGTTCCGGACCATATGAGTATTTGGACCATACGCGTATGGTCATGACCATATGGGTATATACTCATATGGTCCGACCATACGCGTATGGTCGGACCATACGCGTATGGTCGGGGTAATTAACACTCTGTTACATTTTACTTTTAATACTTCTAAACTCTTCATATGGTATGACCGTTCATTCAAAAGACGCTATCATATAGGTAATTTTATCGTTATATTATAATAAAAAGATAAGCTAAATAAAAATAAGAAGTTTCACATTGTTAATTTTACTTAATTGTCAAATTTAAAGTAAACACATTTTATACCGATGGTCATTACCGATGGTCATAACCGATTTGTTATTACGAGTAAATGGCAATATGTCGACTAAAAAATTAAATTCCAAAAATTTCTTAATGAACTGTTACATAAGAAGTCACTGGAAAGTAGCATACTATTAGTTTATTTAAGTTGTGTTGTGAAGATGGTGTATTGCAGTCAACCATTTTACGATATTTGAGATCTAGAGCTTCTTAAAAACACTGTAGACATCAGAATTGCCAAAGACCTCGGTATCACTGTACGCAGCTGCAAAAAAGGCTTGTTTTTCACTCGCAAACAAAATGTGTAAATGAAAAAGATCGTGCACAAAACTTGCAAATGCAAAAAAGCTATGATACCGTGTGGAAGTGAATGTCATCCAAGCCTACATGCACTAATGTAACTAGCGATGAAAACTAACTTTGGCATCAATATTAAATTTTTACGTAGTTTTTTTTATTATAAAATAAAAAAAATTGTCATGTTTTAAACCATCACTGTTTTTTTTAGATAAAGTTCTTGTATTATTGAAACGTTTATAATGTAATTTTGAAAAATAAATATACCTATATGGTCCAAATACTCATATGGTCCGGCCCGTTAATAACCAAACGAGTATTATACTCATATGGTCCGACCATACGCGTACGGTCGGACCATACGCGTATGGTCGGACCATATGAGTATACGCATATGGTCATGACCATACGCGTATGGTCCAAATACTCATATGGTCCGGAACATATATGTCCTTCCATAAGGTGTGTTAGCCGAATATGTATAAAATTCTAAATAGTTCAAGAGCTATATGACGGAAATATACCTAAAACGTATTGAAATTGATTTGCTGTAACACATAATAAATAAACTCTAATGAGATATACTTTAATACTAGAGATGGGACATTTGAAATGAAATTATTTATTTGAAAGCGGTAAATGTCCTCCTCTACGACATTTATATACGTTTCGGCAATACATTTTATCGGCACATTGACAGTATTCAATTTGGGTAATAACCACGTTTTTAATAACATTCTATGTTATGTCTTATTGGATTGCTCGTAATATATATAAGAAAACCGATTACTATATCCTTTTACAAAATTCAAGTATTTTTGTCGTGTAACACACAGAAGCATGTCAAAATTGTTCAAATGAAAGCCAACTGACCGACCGGTGTATGGAGGTCTTTCGTTTCAAAAGCATGACACTCAAAGATACGAAAACATTCAACAATGCATTATCTGACTTTTATACATCATTCTTTAACTGCAAAGATTTTCAAACTATTGTATCCCATTCTACCGATCATATAATAAAGGATATTTTCTATGCATTGAGGTGTAACACGCCAAGCAGGTCATTTATAAAGAGAGATAAAATTCAAACATTTTGAAATATACTACAGGAGTAATCACACTCCAGTATGATAAAAATTATATTGTACTTGCACGAAAAGTATCAAAACGATCGTTTTCATAAAACAAAACGATCGTTTGAACATCGGTATACTACTGTTGCCAGTATTTGGTATATAAAAAATACAAGTCACTTGTTTATAACTTATCGTATAAGGTTATGAAATAGGGCTTCTATGTGTTTTCTTTGTTTTCGTGACATTTTTGCCGCGGGAAAGTGTTTTTTTCATAATTTTAAAGGGAGCGTATGAATAATTGTTGTCTTTGTTTATCTGGCAAGATATCTTTAAAAAAAATGGAATCGGAATATAATAATGTAAACGTTTTATATTATCTCATGGTATGGGTCTTTAAAGAAGAAAAGGCAATAGTAAGTAGGTAAAATTGTACATAAATCTTCAATCGACAACAAATCACTATATCTAACAATGGAGTTAAAAATGTTTTATGAATTTGCATCTTAATCGTAGTAAAAAATAACCTTACACAAGTCATTGTTATTATGCAATGCTTTAAAACAATTCGATGAAACTTGGTATCGTCCAGACTTTTTTCTCCAAACATATTCCCTATCGGTGTGAAATACAATAAATTCATAAAAGTATATAATGGATAAGTACACCACTTACTATGATAATGAGTTGTAGAGATAAAAATACAGCAGTCAAATGCGTGTTGTTTTGACTTTTTTTTTTAAGTACTTTAAGTTATTTTTGTGATATATTCATTACAATTGACATTTAGAATGTGTACATGCATGGTTGTGAAAATATTGGAATAATGTGTACAAAGAAAAATAAATATAAGTAATTTAATAGTCGAAGGATCAAATATAGGATCATATGCAACGAGTTACCAAACAATTTTTTTTCCATAAATGCGCGTAGCACATGCGTTGATTCAGTCACGAGATGAATACATATATTTCGATATTTGAATTCAACGAATATTTTTTTTCCGTATAACATTGATAATGGTGTTTTAATAAAAATAACGAATACAATAAAGACTATTATTGTTCTTTGCATTGCCTTTTTGTTTTGTTACAATATCTTGACAACACGTTGTATGAGTGAACTTTGTAATTATACTAGCAAATAACTATACTTCAAAGCAACCGATTTAATATCTTTTATTAAAGAAAAATGACTTAAAAGCATTCTTATGCTTATAAAACTAATTCTGATTTTTATAATAAATTATATCACGATTGCATTATCACTTTTATGTAGCAAAATAGCCTGAAATGATCAAATTCCTCGTGCACATTAACATTATATATGAGGTTGCTGAACCGATAATTTTAGAACACGGTTGCACATTTATCTCTAGTCACATTAACATTTGTGTTTAATTTTTAAAACGCAAGAAATCATGTTTGAAAGAAGTTTGCGAAAGGTATACAAATTACAAGATATTTTTTTCTTTAAAATGATCATACCTGCCTCAAAAATGACCGTGACTGAATAACAAAGAAAAACGAAAATAACAAGTTAATCAATCTCCTGAAATTCATTTTAATTGATTGAGAGTTTTCACTTGAGTTCATTCAACAACAAATATCGAAAATTTAAATATAGAATAAAGAAAACACTGGGCAAATTATAAGGGTGCTCCGATATAAAACTAAAGAAAAATCAGCGAAAAATATTAAGATATAAAGAAAAGAGAGAATAACATAAACAATAAAAGAACATAGAACGAAGACCTTTCGTTCCAGACCTTAGGAATAGGATTTTGGTCTTACTCGACAACAAACATCAAAACCATCGGTCCACATAAATCATATGATCCTAAGCAGACTAGACAAACAACCATTTCTTAATTAAGTATAGACATAGATATAGGAAGATGTGGTGTGAGTGCCAATGAGACAACTCTCCATACAAGTAACAATTTAAAAAGTAAACCATTATAGGTTAAAGTACGGCCTTCAACACGGAGCCTTGTTATCGATTAAAAGACATCTCCGACCATTAAAACAACTAAAGTAAAAGCTTTATTCAACAAAGAAAACATTATTGGCCATTATTTAAGGCAGAACGGTTCATGGTTGTATATGATTGCTTACATCTACTTTATGTGAACTTTGGTATATAGTTGTCTCATTGGCAATCGTGTCACATCTTATTTTTATAAAGACAAAAATAGCTTTTGTTTAATTTTTATAACATAAAAAAGGATTAAAAGAGAAATAATTCAATAGAAAAGATTTACAGTTGGTATTGTGTGTTAACTGAATACCTATCCATGATCATTCTTAGACATGCTACAAGATACATCTGTATGTCGCAATCTCTTTTTTAATATACATGTAGTTTTAGCTGTTTAAATGTAAGATTGTCATAACAACTTATATATCCGAGTCAGAAAAAAATATTATTATAGGTATTCTAACATATGGATAATCATATGTTTTCATTATTTTAAAATAACCTTAAACAAGAATTTTTTGGTTAATTTAAAAAAAAATGCTTTTGTGCATCAGTTCTTTTATGTCCCTTAATTTTTTTAATTTTTCATGAATGAAGTTTATCTGATCAATAATACTAATAAACAAGATTAAACTTACAACTATTGATTTCATACAAAATAAAAAGACAGATTATATATGGTGACATTGACGTCATAGAGAAACTGTAAATCAACGGACGGCCAATACCAATATCAAAGCCATATATTTATATAAATTTTAAAGAATGAAAATTGTACAATACTTTTGGTCTTTATATTGATGGTTTGTTTAGAAAATTTCATCTAGTAGGATTTAAAAGTGTTTCATAAAATTAAGTTATCTACTATCAAAGCTCATTGCTTTGTCTTTGAAATTCCTTCTTGACAGGTGTCCGTTCGAAGAGAACGACGATGAAGGACATACACCTACTACTTAAAAATTATTACATACTAGTATATATTCATTATTTAAACATTTGTTTGTAGAAGTAAATGTTTTAAAACATCTGTGTCACTTTTGAACAAATTCTATCGATACAACTTTAATGGATCAATTATGGGCATTTTTACAAAAACAAATGTCGAGGTTTCAATATTTTACTATATTAACATCCGAACTTGGAATCCCACTCACCCTTACATCATCCATGAAAGACGAGTTTCCAGAAATTAACAAATTCGTCCCTCTGTCCTTGAGCGTAACCATTAAAAGTAAAGGCAAAATATCTTATGCCCCTTTAATCGTTTTTTTGTACATATCTGTAACTGCTTAATATTTTTAAAATCATGGACAAGACTTGATACTCTTAAATAAAGGCAGTACCGTCATGATTCAGTGCAGCAACGTTAAAAGTCAATCCGCGTCATTGAATCAATTAAATGCAGACTTGATAACATTCATACAACGATTCCAGCATACCGTACGCATTCGGGACTTTCCGTATTAATTTTCCTCGGATTGTTACTTTACGTTATACTTACTATTTAATGTTTTAATAAAATGAAAAGTTCTAGACCTTTAAGACACATATTTCCGACTTGCTTGCCAAATACAGCTAAGTTCATCAATTCCTGGGTACAGTATTCTTTATATTTCGAACATTTCAACGAAAATGATAAATATGACCATACCATTTTGAAAATGCGCTTGAGCGACATGTGATATTTCGTACAGCTGGTCGTTCTGTTAAGGTCTCATAACATGATGTTTACAGATGATATATGATTAAAAGAGCGGAACGGAATTCTTTTTCATTAATTCCTGTGTTCTGCTACCACTGCATTGTTCACTGTCAAGACAGTGACTATAATTACTGTTTTGTTCTGGGTTTTTTTATCATCATTGTTTCATGTCTTTTTTTTGGATATCGCTTTTCACTAACTTGAAAAAAATTAATTTGTATCCAATTAAAATACATCAACGGACATGATATGCATCATATATTCAAAAGAAATATTACGAAAGATATAATTTTACCGTTTTGAAATTAGAAAATTTGGCATACAATGTAGTAACGTATAGCAGTACAGCAACCTGTGTTGCTTGATACAATATATCTTTGAACCATTTTTAATTATCAGATTGGCTTATAATCGTTCAAATATTTGTTTGTCAAAAACTTGTTATGTTTGTTCATATAAAAGTATGATTACTAGTATATAGCAGAAATTTTGCTATCAGCATAGCCTCTCGTGTGATTTTCTTTTTATTTGAGCATACATAAGCAAGCGATTGTGTTTTATATTGATAATGTTTTATCTAAAAATATGTTTTTCGTCATTGAACATGTTGAATTTTTATTAAATTTAAAAAAAAAAAGTCTTTTTCTTACAGCTGTTAAACTAATGTTACAAATTTCTTATGGATTTTCGTTAAAACGCTTGTTTTCACTTTTGATTGACATTTATTATACTCGTGTTTGTTTTCATGTTCTTTATTCGATATTAAAAACACAAAAAGCAGGATAGGTAATTGAACTTTTGGTTGAAATGACATTTGTAATGAATAATATAAAAGAATAAAACTAAGCTGACTTTGAAGAAAATGTTTGTACGAAGTGTTGAAAGCCGTTTGGCGATCTAGTTGTAATTTCTATGTTATGTCGGTCTCTTGTAAATAGGTGTCTCAATGTCAATCAAACCACACATTCTTATTTTCATAATTTCAGTTGAAAACATCTCAATCGATTGCAGTTGATAGTTATAAATGTGATTATTTCTGCTAGGATTTTTAAAAATGTCTAAAATTAAATTAAATTGGAGTCGTTGTATCGAGGATAACCTTGTAGGTGGATGCCTGTTCATAATTATGAATATGGTAATCATTACAAATTGTTCATGTTATTGCAGCTGTTTAGTTCATTAAGTACATTCATATGTTTTCACTTTGACAGGAAAATGTTTGGTTTTCTAACAATGTTGGATATCATTTTACCCTTCATGAGCACCTTAATTAGTTATCAAAAGTACCAGGATTGTATTTTAGTACGCCAGACGCGCGTTCGTCTACATAAGACTCACAAGTGACGCTCATATCACAATATTTATAAAGCCAAACAAGTACGAAATTGAAGAGCATTGAGAATCCAAAATTCCAAAAAGTTGTGTCAAATACGGCTAAGGTAATCTATGCCTGGGATAAGAAAACTCACCCACTGGTTTTAGTTTGATCCGTGTTGCTTAGTCTTTACTTTTCTAATATGTTTTTTGAGTACTGTTGTTTGTCTTTCTTCATCTTTTAAGCCATGGCTGTGTCAGTTTATTTTCGACTTTGGTGTCCATCAAATCTCTTTTAAATACTTTTCATTATTTTCTTTCCTACTTTTGATGAGAAAAGGGGGATAATATTTGTTGAATTTGTGTTGGAATGGTTACTTTTTAATCATTTATGTTCTCTCTATTCGTTCGGAACAGAGATTGCAATAGTCGTTTTGTTTTACTTATACTTTACCGGTTATTCACCTTTTATATAAGTTATAAAATGTTGCCATTACATTTATTGTTATAATATATATGTTTATAGAACATACTCACGACAGAATAGCCTAGGAATTATTGTATTATCATGATTATTATTGTGCTCTTTTTCTGTATGCATTTTCTTTAAATTTTCTTTGAATTATGAAACACCATTTCAAAACTTTGTTGACGAAAGATGAATCTTTTAATTATTTTTCTAGAGATCGTCATTGCTACATAATAAATATTAACTTTAGCAACACAGTACTGTGATTGTGCTCTGATTGCTTCACATTTTGAAATCTGTAATACTGTGGAATCATGTATTTTCGTGGGTTCTAATTTTCGTACATGAAGGAACATTTGCATGTTCGTGGATATTTAATTTCGTACTTTTACCAATCTCTGCATAAAAACCAATAAGAAATTTGAAATTCGTTCATAATTTGAATTTTTGGTTTACCTGTTCCCAAGAAACCCATAACATTGAGTCTCTTGAAGACAAAACTTTGCATTCACAATTTCAATCTTGGACTCTTTATAGAGCTTATTCATGAAATAATTGATTTTCGTACAACACTTGTTTACTTTTGATTGACATTTATTATACATTTGTATATAGTCATGATCTTAATTCGATATTAAAAACACAACAAAGCAGTATAGGTAATTGACCTTTTGGTTGAAATGAAATTAGTAATGAATAATATAAAAGAATAAAACTAAGCTGATTATGCAGTATGGGTTTTCATCATTGTTGAAGGCCGTACGGCGACCTATAGCGGTAAATTGCTACGTCGTTTTGGTCTCTTGTAAATAGTTGTCTTATTGGCAATTTTTCCACATCTTCTTATTTTAAGAATAACACATCAGTTTAGAACAACCTAATCGATTTCAGTTGATACTTATTAATAAGTAAAATCACAGAACTACTGAATTCCCGAGGAAAAGTCAAGACGGAAAGTTCCTAATCAAATGGCAAAATCAAAGTTCAAACACAACAAACGAATGGATAACAACTGTCATATTCCTGACTTGGTTCAGTCATTTTCTTATGTAGAAAATGGTGGATTGAACCTGGTTTTATAGCTTGCTAAACCTCTCACTTGTATGACACTCACATTAAATTCAATTATAATGACAATGATGCGTGAACAAAACAAATAGACATAATATGTTAAAATGTCAGAAACACAGCAAACAACATTGTGTTATAATCTTAATCACTACAAAAATACAAATAAGTAACAAAGAAGCACATAATGGCATATAGACCAAGAATATTAAAAAAAATCAAAGACAATAATACACAAATTTACCGAAGTACAATTACACAATGACGGGATGTATAAGTACAGAGCCAGTTCATATATGTGACAAAGAAACATAAAATATGCGTAAAATGCTTCTTTCTGCTAGGATTATAAAAATATCTAAAATCAAATTGGAGACGTTGAACCAACTTGAGGATTACCTTGCAAGTGCATGCATGTTCATATTTATGAATATGGTAATCCTTCAGTAATGTACATGTTATTGCAGCTGTTTAGTTCATTAAGTACATTCACATGTTTTACAAAATCTGGAAAATGTTTGGTTTTCTATCAAAGTTGGATATAATATTACCCTTCAAAATCACGTGATATCACTTTGTGGTTGGGTTCGAGTTGCTCAGTTTTTAACTTTTTATCTTGTGTTGTGGCTACTGTTGTTTGTGTTTCTTTTTCTTTTAAGCCATGCCCATGTCAGTTTATTTTCTACCTGTGAGTGTGAATGTCCCTACGGTGTCCACCAACTCTCTTTTAAAAACTTTCATTCTTTTCTTTTCTACTTTTTGTGATAAAGGAGATATATTTTGTTGAATTTGTATTTGAATAGTTACTTTCTGCTCGTTCTGAATAAAGATTGGAATAGTCCTTTTGTTTTACTTTACCGCTTATTAACCTTTTATATCAGTTCTTAAATTGTTGCCATTACAATTATTATTATAATATATAGAGATTAATACATTTTCTTTTTTTTTACTTTTTCTGTATGCATTTTCTTAAAATTTTCTTTGAATTATGAAACAACATTTGACACTTTGTTGACGAAAGATACATCTTTTAATCTTTATTCAAAAAATCGTCTTTACTACATAATGAATATTAGCTTAAGCAACGCAATGCTATGACTGTGCTCTGATATCTTGACATTTTCAAATCTGTAATACTCATGATATTAGAGTATCTGTAATGTTACATGTATTGTATGTCACCATTTCTTTTTTTGTAAATCGATCAAGTGTGAAGTTAAGAGTTAATGTCAAAAATAGCGCAGTTTTTGTTAAAGCAAAGTGAAAACTCTTTCATTTGGCCTTTTCAACTTAGAGGGTCACTGCTGAGTCACCTGAAGAAAACACGCACGTTTGCGTACAAAATTTCAATCATGTAATCTTTAATGAGTTTATCCATAAAGTAATCGATTTTCGTACAACGCTTGTTTTCACTTTTGATTGACATTTATTGTACTTTTGTATGTAGTCATGTTCTTAATTTCGGTATTAAGACACGAAAAGCAGGATAGGTAATTGAACTTTTGGTTGAAATGACATTGGTAATGAATAATATAAAAGTAAAAACTAAGCTTGTTATGCGGTATGGGTTTTACTAATTGTTGAAGGCCGTACAGCGACCTATAGTTGTAAAATCTATGTCATTTTAGTCTCTAATAAATAGTTGTCGTATTGGCAATCATTCCACATCTCAGTATTTTTTTGGAATACTAGTAAAACATTAATAGAAAATAACTTAATCGATTGTAGTTGATAGTTATTAATGTGTATAAAATAAATTTGGAGGCGTTGTACCAAGGATTACCTTGAACATGTTGAAGGTGCGTGGCTATTCATAGTTATGCACATGTACATGTAATCACACAGTTATGTACTTGTTATAACAGCTGCTTCGTTCAGTAAATGCATTCTCAAGTTTTACAAAATGATAGAAAAAAGTTTGGTTTTCTAAAGTTGGATATTATTTTAACCTTCCAGATCCCCTGCTATCATTCTTATCTTCGACTTGTGTTTTACATGTCCCTTTGGTATCCTTATTTTCTCCTTTAGATAATGTTCACTCTTATCTTTTCTACTTTTGTTGGATATAAACTCATCATAGATATCAGGACTAAATTGTGTATATACGCCAGACGCGCGTTTCGTCTACAAAAGACTCATCAGTGACGCTCGAATCAAAAAACGTTAAAACTGCCAAATAAAGTACGAAGTTGAAGAGCATTGAGGACTAAAATTCCTAAACGTTTTGCCAAATCCAGTTAAGGTAATCTATGCTTTTCTACTTTTGTTGGATAAGAGGACTGGCTGCATTTATTTTTGATTGGATACTTTTTTTTAACATTTGTGTTCTTTTTGTTAGTTCTCAATGGAGAGGAATATTGTAGATAAGACCTACATACAGAATGAATATTAGATTTACCACTTCAATGCTGTGACTATGATCTGATTGCTTTACTTTTTTAAATCTGTAGCAGTAAATTTTTATCGGGTGTTACCGGTTTTTTTTTTAAATTCGAAAATTTGTGCTTTCAAAAGCTATGTCAAAAAAGAGGACTTTAAGAAGTAAAGTGGAAACCGTAGATGCATTTAAAATTGTTATCAAATCACAAGGTTCAAAACGTAGAAACTCCATTCGATGTCACGAGAAAATCACGTGACTAATACATGATATTGTACACATTGTCAGCGAATTGAACGATGAGCTACATTTTTTCAATTTTCAAATGTTGGGTCCCCATTGCTCTTCAACTTCGTACTTCATTTTACATTTTTGACTTTTCAAGCGTCAATACTGACTAGCAGGTAGAAAAAATCGCAATTGGCGTGCACAATTTAATCCTGAAATCAATGATGAGTTTCATAAAACTTCATAGTTTGTTGATTGGTAATATTTTTTGATTCTCGATTAATGTGAACTAGTGGAAAAGAGTTATAAGCATAATTGCCCGTATGATCAAACCAAAAGTGAATTGAAACAGAGTCTAGCTAGCTTATATATCAAGGGAAAAATCAAATCTCATACCGAAAGACACTGACAAATCTATAGTAAAAAAAACCATACTAAAGACGACAAAAAGAAACAACATTTCACATAACAATACATAGAAAACTAATAACTGAGCAACACAAACAACTTAGGTGATCTCATATGCAACAGAAGTAACTCGTTCGGTGTAAACAATCGAGAAAGAGGACACCGTTGGGGTTACCATAATTTATATATAAGTATATATATATATGTGTGTGTGTGTTTGGTATTCTGTGACATAGCTATCCAATAACAATCAACCAATCCGTAAAATCGTTTTTAAAAATATTGGAAAATTTTACTTTACTATTGAGCAACCTAAGTCTAATAGTTTCGTAATGAACAGCAATCATTTATCTGGAAGGTTATTATGGTAAAATTGGAAATATAAAATAAAAAAATTTGATATTATTGTCGATGAGAAAACTTTCCAAAAGAGTCAAATGACGTAAATTTAATCAACTGCATCTCCTCATACGGCCTTTGACAATTAGCAAAACCAATTCCGATCAAAAGGCTACGACCTGACAAAATTTTAACGATTCAACATCTTCAAGCGTAAGAAATAAAGCAATGACCTGGACTTGCGGTCATAAAACTTTCGAGTCAGTTTTTTGTACTCGTACTCGAAAATCAACCAATCAAAATGCTGGATTTCATGTTTCGAGCATGATTTTTGTGCTCCAAGCACTGAGCAAAGTTTTATGACTTCAACCCCAGATTATTACCATATTGTAAACGACAAATAAAATAACAGACACCAACCAACGACTACCAAATATTAACAGGCTGTCAACTTGGCACAGGCTCTTACGTATAATGTATATGCATTTTCAACGTGTTCACGTTATAACCGGTAAATGTTTCAAGTATTAGTCTTAATGTTAACTTGAGATTCGACACACTGTTTCATAATCGTTTGCATTCTGTGTTAAAAAAAAATTGCAGAATATACCCTTTAATAAGAAACAAAAATAGCATATACTAAATAAAAGATATATTTGTCTTGGTATTTAAACATATTTATTTATATTGGATTGGGAAATAAGTTTTTTTCAACTTATATTAATCCCTTTCCACTTTGCAGGTGCGAGTGTTGCCTTGTAGCGGCGTTTGCCTGCTCCTTTTCGAAATCTACAAGGTGTATTTAACGTGAAAGAGATATGGCTCTCTCTTAACACGGGTAAGCCATTTATCGTTCCCTTCCGACGGACTATACTCGCTAATGGTGTCAAGAGAGAGCCGAAATTCAGTCCCAGAAATTTCCATCCCAAAACGGGAAACGAACCAGGAACCTTTGTGTTAGTAGTCCGATTCACAAACCAATATATCACGGCTTGTTTAATTTTGTTGAATTCATTTTTTTTTTTGGGGGGGGGGGGTGCAAAATACCTACAATAGTTTATATTCCAATATATATCGAATTAGTCAAAAATGTTAACCTATGTTCGAACAAAGCCTATTGTTTGCTACGAACTATATCAAAAAGATATCTTTTTATAATAAATATACAATGGTCAATGTCATCATAAACAAATTCCACACAATTAATTTATCTTGATATGTATCATTTGATTCGATTCACAAACCACTACACCACGTCTTGTTTAATTTTGTTGATTTCATTTGTTTTTGTTTTGCAAAATACCTACAATAGCTTATATTCCAATATATATCGTATTAATCAAAAATGATAACCTATGTTCGAACAAAGCCTATTGTTTGTTACGAACTATATCAACAAGATACCCAATGCCATCATAAACAAATTCCACAAAATTAATTTATCTTGATATGCATCATTTGATTTTTGTAAGATAACGCTTATTTGCTTAGGGACATTCCGTTTGGAATTTTCCTCGGAGTTTGGTATTTTTTGTTATTCAACTTGTTTAGTGTTACTCAAAGAACCTTTCTACTTGATGAACCATTACCAAATTACGGTCTAAGATATGTACCATTCAGAACTTCCTTTTGGAATTATTATGGAAAATCATTGTAAGATTTGTAATGACGCAATGCAAATTTAAACTTGCGTAGTAAAAGTACATTTATATAACTTTAATTATATAATGATTTTTCTAACAAAGTAAAATTTTGCGATTTGTGTTACACATGTTTTAATTCCTTTACTACATAACCTTTAATTATGTTAATATATACATATTTAAAAAAAAATGTAAAGTATATAAAACATAAGCTGTTACAGTGTAATTTGTCGTCACTTGTTATATGAGGCCACAATAACCAAGAAGCATCATGCAAAAGGAGATTATTCTATGCATATTTCTGACTTTGATGTTTTTGAACATACATTCTGTGAATTCAAGGTATAGACAAAGATCAAAAACATGGCAGCGTAGACATAGAGGTAATTTTTCCTTAACAAGCTTATTTATTCATCGTAGCTGCCAATTTAATTAGGAGATAACTGTATGGTATTTTGAATTCCGACGGCATATCAATTGCTGATTTGATGATCGCACATTAAGTTTACTCGCGACGGGTATTTGCGATCTTTAAATCACCAATTAATGCCATCGGAGCTTAAAATACAATACAGTTATCTCCATTCTAAAGAAATTGACAATAAACAACCTCAAATCGTACATTTAAAATCTGCCGTGCGCCGTCTTTTTCATATATTGGTGCTTTATCCAATTAAAACAATGAAGCACTCAATTTAAGACCATCTACTATCTATCGAAAGTTGATGTATCCTTCCTGTACTGCTTTTAAAACAACGATAACGTTAGAATGTATACATAAAGTAACATGTGTTAAAAGAAAGTATAGTTTAGTATCGGTTAGAAAATCTGTATTCAAAATTAGAAACGATTTCAGCGATCGATTATGTTAGTTTTGGTCAGTTTAGGATTATTGTACATTCAAAATATTCTGTTTTGGTGTTTCAATGTCTGAAAGCACAAACGAACCTATTAATTTTGATATTTAGTCTTACTGTTTAACGTTTCATTTCGTTTTGATTTGTGACCATGTCTTTTAGGCTTGTAATAGGAAGTTTCTCAATTTCACAATAGGGACAATAATTTTCTCTTTCAAGCATTTTATACTCACTATTTTTGTCTATAAATTACCCGTTTATAACATGTACGGCTTTAGCGTTTAGGAACATCATTCGGTTTAAGATAAATATTATGCTCCACTTATTTTGTGTTTTTAAATTCAGATTTTCCCTTTTGTTACAAATAAATCAAAATGTTCAACAATTATTCAGCTGATTCCGATTGTTCATCAAGTGTTAAGAGATCCCATAAATCTATCTGAATCCAGTTCAAACTGAAGTCCAATGTATAATTTCTGTAATTTCAAATTGCTGTTCGAATTTATTGGTTCACTGTTCATTTTCATGAACAAACTCCTGGCCAGTTTCTATCGCTCACTTTTCAAACAACGGAAAATATATGTACTTATTTAATTAATAATGTTGACAATTTGGTAATATGTTTGCATCCTGAAATTTTATTTTTAATACAACTTGCATTCAATAATGTTATCGGAACTTTGTGATGAACAGGAACATCGAGTACAAATTTGGCAACCAAAAACATGTGGCTCATTGCAACAAAGTTATGGTTCCCTATTTTCGTACTGTAACGTAGTGATTAAAATAATATCACGAATGTCAGATTCCTCGAATCTCCTTCAAATTTTATTCTTTTTGCAGTAATAATTGATTTTATTTGACATGCAATATCAATGATAAGATCACTTGTAATCAATTTTCTCCTGATAAAACATTTTTAATCATTTCAACCACAAAGCTTGTTATACCCCAGACATATATGGTGGTAGTCGTATTTGTTGCAACTTTCTGGAAATTTAGTAGTTTCAATGATTTTCTACTTTGTAGTATAAACTGGCCTTCTAAATGTTTTCATTCAAACGCCCCTGAGGGAATGGAAACAAACATCGGGCACATCAAATCATTAGCCTGGTATATTCGATAATTTGTTCTCGAATATTTCAATGCTTTCCAAAACTGTTTTGAAAGAGGTTTTAGCTGAAAAATGTTTTGCGGACAAAAATGAGTTTTGGAAGAAAAATTGTTTTTGAAAAAGTAAAAGCATAAGCCGAAAGAGGAAAGAAGACTGCAGCTTCTGTTTTGACTTAATTTAATCTTTGGAGAAGATCAAGTAATAGAATAGTGATAAATTATTATCAATAAACTTTAAAGAAACAAATAGTTTATCGTTTTTCGTTAGATGGTCTTCGAATCATTACAATTATAACATGTTTGTATAAGTACAAAAACTGGAAGGAGGCTTAATTGCGGGCTTTTGAAATTCTAACTGACTTGATTAATTCCATACGTTTAGATTAAACTCACAAAAGTTATTGAAAAAACAGTCAGAATTCAACAGTTCTCGAATGACGCTGGTTCTTTTTATATGGATATTAAATTAAATAACCTGTCTTTTTTTAAGTTTATGTTAGCTTTGAGTTTTTGCTTACCGGCTAGCTACTCACAGTTGTAAGCGGATATCGTAACTATGCATGCCCAATGTACGCCACTTTTATCTGGGATATTTTGACAGGTTGGAAGGCACATATGTTGTATATGTTGTATATAAATATGTTTTATTGATATTTAAATATTCTTGGTTGCAAAATGAAAGTGTGGAAATTTTTAAGCAATAAAACAATAAATTATATATTTATTACATTGAAGGATAATTCTTCTTTTTTTTTTTATTGATTTCCGTTATAAATTATACTGACATTCTGTTTTCAATATTCGTCCAACTACAGTATTATGTATATGCTATTTATGTTGAATGTATTAAGTTAATTTCGATTTTGATACTCAATTTATAAATCTTATTAAATAAGCAAAGATAAATTAACATTGAAAATGGTCGGTCCAATTACTGAAACTGAACACATTCGCCGAAAATACTGTCTTTTAGTATCGGAAGAAATTTTCAACATAAAAATCTAACACTTGTTCTAATGTTTGTCTCTCATCTGAATAGGTTAAAAAAAACAGCTCATCAATTTAATCCAGAATCAAACGCGAAAAATCGTTCAAGACAATCAAAAGCAGTTTACACTGTCCATACGCTTGTTTTGGAGGCTCTATAGCGTTGATATTTCAAGAGTTTGAACTCATCGTTTAGAATTTAAACCGAATGTTATTATTGATATTGGTAACATTTCCGAAAAAAAAATTAATTAATAATGAAACAAGCAGCATAACTAAAGGGTCAAATGATTCTCTTTGTGTATGTTTTTATTGATATTTAAATATTCTTGGTTGAAAAATGAAAGTGGGGAAATTTTAAGCAATAAAAAAATAAATTATATATTTATTACATTGAAGGATAAAAAGAAAAATATTGATTTCCGTCATAAATTATACTGACATTCTGTTTTCAATATTCGTCCAACTACAGTATTATGTATAGGCTATTTATGCTGAATGTATTAAGTTAATTTCGATTTTGATACACAATTTATAAATCTTATTAAATAAGCAAAGATAAATTAACATTGAAAATGGTCGGTTCAATTACCATTGATTACTGAAACTGAACACATTCCCTGAAAATACTGTCTTTTAGTATCGGAAGAGATTTTCAACATAAAAATCTAACACTTGTTCTAATGTTTGTCTCTCATCTGAATAGGTTAAAAAAATCAGCTCATCAATTAAATCCAGAATCAAATGCGAAAAATCGTTCAAGACGATCAAAAGCAGTTTACACTGTTCATACGCTTGTTTTGGAAGCTCTATAGCGTTGATATTTCAAGAGTTTGAACTCATCGTTTAGAATTTAAACCGAATGTAATTATTGATATTGGTAACATTTCCGAAAAAAAAAATTTATAATGAAACAAGCAGCATAATTAACCAAAGGGTCAAATGATTCTCTTTGTGTATATTTTTATTGATATTTAAATATTTTTGGTTGAAAAATGAAATTTGGGAAATTTTAAGCAATATAACAATAAATTATATATTTATTACATTGAAGGATAAAAAGAAAAATATTGATTTCCGTCATAAATTATACTGACATTCTGTTTTCAATATTCGTCCAACTACAGTATTATGTATAGGCTATTTATGTTGAAAGTATTAAGTTAATTTCGATTTTGATACACAATTTATAAATCTTATTAAATAAGCAAAGATAAATTAACATTGAAAATGGTCGGTCCAATTACTGAAACTGAACACATTCACCGAAAATACTGTCTTTTAGTATCGGAAGAGATTTTCAACATAAAAATCTAACACTTGTTCTAATGTTTGTCTCTCATCTGAATAGGTTAAAAAAATCAGCTCATCAATTAAATCCAGAATCAAATGCAAAAAATCGTTCAAGACGATCAAAAGCAGTTTACACTGTTCATACGCTTGTTTTGGAAGCTCTATAGCGTTGATATTTCAAGAGTTTGAACTCATCGTTTAGAATCGAAACCGAATGTAATATTGGTAACATTTCCGAAAAAAAACCATAATGAAACAAACAGCATAACTCAGTGATCAAATGATTCTCTTTTGCTTCAAAAAAGAAAATAAATAAGAAAATGTCTATAACAAGTATGACAGTTGTTATCCATTCGTTTAATGTGTTTGAGCTTTTGATTTTGACATAAAATTTTAATAAATGACTTTCCGTTTTGAATTTTCCTCGGAGTTCGATATTTTTGTTATTTTACTTTTTTCAACTTCACAAACCACAATCAAACGTTTGTTCTATAAATGATTACCTTTTATAATAATTTTTTTATTACATCTCTTGCTTTTTTTTCTTTATATGTTTTATCAAGTAAAATACTTTTTCAATATACAACATCTTGTAATATAAAAAAAAATAACTTTTGTATTACAATTCATTAAAAACAAATTCTATGAAAATTAAGCATATTGCACTACATGATCGTTTTTTTTTTACTAAATGACTCCAATCATGTTAACGTATAGTTTTGATGTATAAAATTAACAATAAGCTGTGACAGTGTCATCGACGGTCTTTCGTTACAGATGAGGAAAACTGTACAAACTGTGAAACCACAGTTTAAACCCAAACCAAAAGCACTGCATAGTATACATGGTATATATGTAATACCACCACATGGTATACATCGACATCGGTTTCAAAAGGGTCGAACAAATATGTTTCCTGAAATGAAAGTTGTGGGAAATAAGCCCAACATTTCGTTGGAGAAAAAAATCTGAGTCATAAACATCCATACCGGTATATAGGTACTTTGAATAATCACCCTTTTTTATTTGATGTTTCTATAAAATATCTTTGTAAGTTGAGGTGATATGATTACTAAAGCTTGTAAACAGGAAAAAGGGTTGACAATTTGATTGGTTAACTCCTAGGGATAGCTATTATCGTAATAATATTTTACTACTTAATATCAAACAAAGAGAATTTCTGCAAAACTTTTTTGAAAAATGCCCATTTAGCAATTTATAATATGGAAATACAAAGATGGTATAACTCCTATTTGGGGAAGCGGCACATGCACACTTGACCTTGTACGTACTCTAAACGCTAAAAAAATATCATATTTAAGTAGAATAATGCAAAATTGAAATATTCTGAGTGGATAGAGTCTCAAAAACACATTTGTTGGAAAAATCATTTTAAAGATAGCTCTACTATGAATAGAGCAAGTCATACTCAGTATTTTGGGGAACTTTTTCTGACCGTTTTCTCCTTATTTCGTATATTTTGCTATAAAGAAAGTATACAGTAAGATGTAAATGAAATGATTTTTGAAGCAGTAAAAACATTGATCCACATTCAAAATTTAAAACGTGAATGGTACAGTACAAAATTAGACGATAAGGTTAGTTGCAAAAGTACTATACGATATCAGTACAGAATAAGTACCAAAAAGATACTGTTCATTCAAAGTAATAATATACAATAACCATTGATATTTAATACTGGAAAAGTACATGATATTGTAGTACTTATTTGTTAATTATTCAGACACATTTTTAGCTCAATAGTTCGAGTAAAAATGTAGTCATAGAAAATTATGTATGTAGTACTTTTAAGGTACATTACTAATATTTCAAAATTACATTACTAATGGAAAGGGAACTTTGATTAAGTAGCAGTGTCGTGAAACACCACATGCAATTCTTGTTCATCTTCCTGATTGTCATCTCAGATTCTAAGAAATTGGTGAACTAATGTCTCTGTGGGCGAGGAGGTGAAAGGGAGGGGGGAGTTATACTGTCATCAGACGTTGATGATGATATGTGGATGTTTTACGTCCGACTATCCTATCTGGATATTACGGACTGAAAAAAAATATTTACAGACCTGTGTCTGTTTGTCGTTTGGTCTTCATTTTACTCCGATTGCGTTGTTGTGGCTAGTACGGAGTATCAGGTCGTTCTGCTTGCATAGCTGTTTGAATTGCCTCTTTTGCTTCAATATTGACGGGCGATGTGTGTGGTGGTGTGCGCAGTAGGTCTGGGTCGTTGATGTCAAACCCGTCATCGAAGTCGATCCTACTGTGCTTGCCTCTGTCTGTTAATTGTGTAGGTGAATTATACCAGGCGATGGCAGGCCTTGTTGGGGTTGTAAGGACTGGTGACAATATCACCAAAAGTAGTCCCCCTCATCTCTTATAAATGTTTCCCTGTTCTGTCATTGCATTGGCTAGAACTATGTCTGAATTTATATTATAGATATTAGTACGTCACTCTTTAGTTTTAATGATTCATCTTCGACAAGGAAAAGCAACTTTCCGCAAAAACATGTTCTATTTCATGTTTGTATAGACAAAATTCGCATATTCAATCTTTAAAGCATCATGTGTATGCTGCATGAAACTAAATTCGTAATGCGAGTAATTAATATCGTTGGTGTATCCATTATTCAACAATTGAAATAATAAGTATACAAAATTTTCAGAAGTTAATGCATAAACTATAAACTTTAACAATGTTAAGCAATACGACATCAACAAAAATACCAAAAATGACCGACGTCATCAATGTACACAAATTTCTAATCCCCCGTTACGACAAATGAAATGCCAAAAATGTACTTTCCGAATAAGTATAAGCTAACAAGGTGAATGGTTCACATACCATGACATAAAACGTGTTCAGTGGGTATTTTCTTAAAGGTATATGAGAAATATGTTTATCTGTTAATCAAAGTGTTTTGTAGATATGCTGTTTCCCATCTTTTCTGTCTGGCTTTCTTTGATTTATACTTGTACAATAACAATAAGTATATGCTATCTGTATTAGCAGAACACTATAATTTATATGATCAGACGACAGTTAAAAATGCCAATAGACATATCTGACTTTGGCACATTCTTGATGTATTGGTACTTACAGTGGCGAGTCCATAGGGTTCGGGGGTTGGAACGGCCCTTTTAGACGATCAATGCATTTGAATAGGTACATATATTTGGAACTCCTTTCGCAGTTTCATTCCCTTTTTAAAATGGTTGGATCCGCCCCAAGTCCATTTCTAGGAACCTGGTTGTATTATATATTGTTACTAGATATCATCATGCCAAAAAGATTGAATTTTAAGTAATCTTTCATGTCTTACGTTTTCGTTGATATGACCTGCAAAGCCACAGTAAACTTCACCTAATATTTAATACAACAAGATATTAAGACTGAATTCCTCCTCTCATACCACATGTATACATATCCTCATACCAATAATGAGGGTAGTAATGGGGGTATCTTCATGACGAATAACGGTTAAAATTCTTGCCAAATGACGTTAACGGTAATTGTTCGTGCATGACGATAAAATGTACACTTTCTTTTAGACAAACAAATCGACTGATCATGTTATTTTTTTCCCAAAAGATGACGGTAACGATAGTTATTTGTGACCTCTGCACGGACCTCTGACGAATCACGATAAGAGAGATATTTTATTTTTTCATATTTTTTTTTTTTTTCCAACTTTTTCTCCTTTCTCCCAGCCTTCCTCTCCTTTCTCCTTCCCCCTTTCTCCTTTCTACTACCCCCTTTCTCCCTGTCTCCCTTACCCCTGTCCTCCCCCTCATAACAGTTCAATAGAAAAAAAATGACGAATCAGAATGTAGCAAACTTTTTGTGTATAAAAATAAAATCTTCATTGAAACATTTTTTTATTTATTGTTAAATGATTTTAAGTTGATAGCAGTTTTATATGTCTCTGGTTGTATATAAATTAAATAATAATAAATGTAAATTTATGTGTTTGGGATCTAAAATGTTGTAGGTGGTATATTGTCTATATACACGTTGCTCTCCCCATTCCTAACACGGAACCAAGAATCTCTATACATGTTCGTTGAATATTAGTTCACTGCTATCAACTTAATTTGTAATACATGATTGTGACTCTGACTTTTTAGATCACCTGGCCTTATGGGCCATGCGTGCTTTTGACATACTTGGTGTTAGCAGAGACATATGTAATGTATTATATCATATGTCTCTGGTGTTAGTCTTCTTCTTGTCTCCGAATGAGCCTCCTTTAACTAGGAGCACCACCATGAGTTTAAAGGAGGACATTTGAAGCCTGTATCGGACTATCGGTACAGACTTATGTGAGCATTTGCCTACCCAATTCCCCAGCCAGGTCATCATTAGTGTGTGACAGGATTGCTTCCCTTAGAAAATGTTGTAGATACGTCAGCCGTAAGCAGTTGAGCTAAGGAAGTACTTCTTTAGCTCCATCGCTCAACACGCTCCCTTGTAACACAGAGATGCCAATGGAGACAAGCAATTGTGTAATAAAATGCATTATCTCCTGTTACAGGTGTAATAATAAAAGTATATATTTTCATTAAAAAAAGTGGCAACTTTAAGACTAATTTAAGCTCTCTTGTAATTATATGTCTTTGCTAATATGAAGAGAAAGTGAATAATATAAGAAATTAAAATGTATACTGACATTGTGCTGTTTTAAAGTAATTTTACAGGAAATTAATATTGTAATGTCAGTTGCATAATGTCTTAGTATCAACAATGATCAATGTGAGTTTATATAGTCCAAAAAGTTATGACGTCTTGGAAAGCTATTTAATTTATTTCTGTGACAGCTTTCTACATCTTAGAAGGACTGAAAGGCGTCACAGAAAAAATAGAATAGCATTTCAAGACATCATAATTATTTGGACTTTTTTTAGTATACAAAATACTTTTATTATTACTATGTGTATATATATATATATATATATACATTTATATGCTAGTAATGTAGTATTAGTTAAAAAACTTGTGTCTAATCCATTTGTCCTTTTTGAACAATAAAATATGTTGAAACTAAACAGCCAAATTAATTTGCAATTTAAGACCTGCAAAAATGTGCAGATCTACTTCTTATATGAGTTATTGCACTTAATTGTTGATTTTTGACTATTTTTTTCAGTTTTTGGCATTTATCTGATTTTGAAACTTATAATTTATTACATACATGTAGGTTGAAATTGTAAACATATGAGTCAGTGGTACTATTTATACAAGTTATATTTATTTACTTGAAGAAGTAAAAAAAATTATACACATATATAAGTAAATAAATAATGATTGAATAATCTCCCCTTAATTTTCTTAAAAATTTATTTGTAAAAGTAAATTTATCTTACAATCCCACAAAGGTCCTCAAGTTTTGAGATGTAAAATCATGCCTTTAATGATTTTTCCCAGGTTTGCTCAATTTTTTAATTAGAGTTCAATGTTTCATCTCATTAATTCAACAAAGAAACTGATTAGCAAAGATCTTTAAGTATTTTACTCCTTGGGGGCTTGTAAATGAGCAGTGTTCTGAAGATAACAGACAAATGGGATTTTCATTGTCCATGAAATAACACTTAAATGATCAGTAAAGACATCTGCAAAGGGCAGATAATTTGAAATTCTATTAGAGCAAAGAAATCATAAGAATTCAATAAAAGAATATTAAGATGGAATGACTTTTTTACCATTTTACTTCTACAAGTAAAATAACTCGGCCAATATTTTTTTTTACCTATTCAAGTAAATAAAATTCTCTTGTATAAGTATCCTACAAATTTACTTATATAAGTATATTAATATTACTTCTTCAAGTAATTAAAAATAACTTGTACAAGTAATAAGTACCCCTGACTGCATGTAAAGTATACAAGAGCAAAATTATAAGTGTTGATACTAGTCATCTAGTTATGCCCCTCAAGCATGTGAAATAATTATAATTATTTTAGACTGCTTTCAGTTGCATAGCCAGGGATGTAATGAAGTGGATGCTGAACTGTGGGCGAGCAGATCGAGGCCAAAAATTTTTGGGACTATTTTATGCAGAAACTGATTTTTTTTTCTGACATTTTCCCTGTATGCATGTGTACTCCCCTAGAATCCGACACTGGTCTAGATTTTGTTTTATTTCATAATACCCACCAAATGAATAATTCTAAAAGAATTATTTTGTTTTCTTGAAATTATCATCATCATGATCATTCAATTCAGAAATATTTGATGTAAAAGTATCACACCCTAGCTATCTTATATTTAACATCTCAAAAACGGACCAATTACAGCGGCACTTATAAATTATATGAACTATATGGAACTTCGAAATATATGAACTGAAATGACCCCCCTTTCCCAAAATATTAGCCTCCCCATGAGGTTTTTGATTACTTGTCTTAACGCAGGGGACATGGAAATACTGGGTGCCCGTCCGTCCTGTCTTGTTAGCGCTGTCATGTGTACAGTTCTTGTCAGATTTTTGTGAAACTTTTATCATCAGCAATGTCTTTAACACTTGTGAAAATAATTCCTGATCAAATATTTTTAACCAATTATGGCCAAATATAAATTATAATCATGATAATTGAAATCACATTTTATTTGCTCTGAAGCTTTTATTTCTCTTGAGATATTAATATAAAAAAGAAAAAAAAAGTGATTTTTATAGTTATTGCCCTTGTAACTGGATAAATAAAAAAGGGCAATGCGGGGACATTGGAACTCTGTTCTTTTGTTGAAAATAAAATTGATATTTGTACCTAGATGGAAAAGGGATTTATAAGCCCACGAATTATCACACTCCATTATAAATACAAGTGGAGTTTTTATTATGTCGTCTTTCATGTCAAGGAAACAATATTAGGATATGATGGTCTTATAGTTGTGAACTAGTTACGTTGCTAAGTCCGCTTGGCTCAATTTTAGACCAACCATTTCCACAGGTCTGCGTATCTTCATCAAGATGCACTTGCGGTAGCCAACGATGTTTTACGACGCAGACTTTTGAGAAAAAGTCCAGAGCACTTTTTTTGGCGATTTATCCATTTTGTTTACTTATAAATGAACTAAATGATCATAAGGGAAAGACCACACATACTGCTTCTGAAATGATTGGACACTATTCTCATATCCTCATTTTGTTACATTCGGATACCTCTATGTGTACATGCAATTATATTTTTATTTATTTTTTATTATTTGTATTTGTCAAAATGATATGTGGATGCCTGAGCATCTGAGCATACATGCAAGCTACGCCACTTCTTTTAGTTTTAGTGTTACTGTGTATATGACCAATGAATGACTCCTTATAAGAGACTGAGTTATTGCCCTTTAATAAGGATTTTTAGACTTGATTTTCAAGTTTTTTCCTTTTGCATTATAAATGCACACAATAATTTCTGAATTTACAATATGTGATCACAGATTGCACAGTTGTGACAGTGATTTATAATAGTATATGAATTTTAAAGTTATAATTTGTTCTCACTTGGTTGTTTTGATAATTTTCTTTCTTTCTATTTTAGGTGTATATCCCGCTGTACAATCAAGCTATCGTAGCAGCCGTAGACATAAAACCTATCAAGCCTTACAAGTAAATAAAGGGTATAATAGACAATTTCCAAGATATTTCTCTCCAGGTAATATGAAATAAAGTATACCGGTATATGAGGAGGGATAGGACCTTTATTGGGACTCCGGGATCAGGTGTTTTTAAGCTCGGGATTTCGGGATTGACCCTTACGGGATCCGGGAATTCTTTTTCTCGGATTTCGGGACCTCGGGATTTCGTATTTTAAAGCCTGGGATTTCGAGATTTCGTGTTTTTAAGCCAGGGAGTTTGGGATCAGGACCCCTCCTATCCCCCCTCATATACTCCAGGGTTCTAAGACAGACATATATCCTAAGTGTTCTAGCTAGGAGTAAGGACATAGATTGATTGTTTGGTGTTTAATGCCACTTTCAGGATTATTGGGCTATTTCTGATTGGTGTTTAATGCCACTTTCTTGGTTATTGGGCTATTTTGTGGTGCAGGTCAGTTTTTATTGGTAGAGGAAACTTGAGGGTCTAGTTAGAACCACCAACCTTCATTAGAAAAACTGACAATCCTACTCAATTAAGATTGGAGTCATAACACACCTGCCATATATGTGTGAGGTTTGTACTTGTCACCTTAGTGTTGACTGGATTACTGATACAGTATTTGGACTACTTAAACCAATCAGCCCCGGAGGCCCCTCATAGACAAAAAATGATCAGTTTTAAGACAAAGGGCACATTTATAGCACAGTGTCTTGTCTGCCAAGGGTCAACTTGATTATGTTAAAAATTTAAATAATTAAATAAAATTGTACATCATAACCATCAATTTCAAACAATTTACCTATTTGTGTACATGTATGATCACTGTCTATTAATGAGGGTGGTAAAGGGTTATTTTTGTGCAACATGTTTTGCCATTTTTATTTCACATGCAGCCATGAAAAGGTTTGTTATTTGCCGTGTTTGGTAAAAAAAACAACGTGCAAGAAATTTTTGATTGTTTGTTCATCGTGAAATGGCAATTTTATTTCGCATTCTTCCGTGCAGAAACCCCCCTTTACACCCCTCATTAACTTTGAGGACTACTTGCTGCCTCTGTGGTCTGGTAGTAGTTTGTTCGCTATGAGTTTTTGAGGTCATGGGTTCGAACCATGGCTGGGTCATACCAAAGAGTCTTTACAATTAGTATGTTCGTTTCTCTACTCAGCACACAGAATGTTCTGTTATTCAGATTGTAGATATTAATCATGTTAATCATGATTATTTATAATGTTAATCATAAATATAGGAAGATGTGGTATGAGTGCCAATGAGACAACTCTCCATCCAAGTCACAATTTATAAAAATTATGATCATTATTTAATTAATAAACTTGAGAATGGAAATGGTGAATGTGTCAAAGAGACAATTACTCGACCACATAGCAGAAAACAGCCACAGCCCACCAATGGTTCTTTAATTAAGACTACCAAAAAATGCATTGGTTAAATTCTGTTTTATTCTAAATTGCAGAAAATTCCAAGACTACAACAGGTATGTAATTCTTTTACACAAACATAATTAACGGTTAAGTGTATGAAAAATTAAAAGTGAAAAGTGAAATGTTATAGATATAATTGGTTTACACAATTTAGCTAACTTTTCTGAGCTGCAATTGCCCAAAACAATATCATATGTATTTGACCTATAATAAAACATTGAAAACATTTTTGGTTCCATGTTCTTTGAACTATGAAAATTATTGAATGAATGAATGAATCTTTATTTCCTTCATGTGAATAAAGATTTTGCAAACAAAAGCATTTAGAGACAAATTCTTATTAAACAATATCATACATTTTTATTATGCCACCACCATAAAATACCATAGCGGAGGGAACATTAAGTTTTAACCTTGAAATTCTGTCCGTGTACATCCTAAAGTTGGTTTCCATTTTCTTACTTTAGTTTGCCTCAACCAAATGTTTTGATACTAAACACAATGCTTTAATATTACCACAAAATACAGATCAAATTTGAATTTTGGTGGTGTCACTTTATAAGCTGTTTCAGAGTTATATAAAAAAGAAGATGTGGTATGATTGCTTGAATGAGAAAACTCTCCACAAGAGACCAAAATGACACAGAAATTAACAACTTTACGGCCTTCAACATAGGTATTGGTTATGCTAGGTTTACATATATATGGAAAAATTGCAGATTTTAATTTCCATTCTCTTAACTTAAGTTTGCCTCAACCAAAGGCTATGAAACTTATACACAAGACTTATTAAAACTCAAGTAAAAAATTTGGTAGCATCACTTTTACTGTTCTTCAGTTATGTCCCTTTATAACATAATATGATATGCAAGCAGGGGCATCATCTGTTACCCATGGTCACATTCCCTATTTTTTTTTACATTAATTAAGATACACAATACATGGTCATCATGGTCATGACAGTTAATATTATTTATACAGAAATGAAATGAAAATAAAAGTCAATATAAAAATACGGAGATATGTATGGTATGGTTGTCAATGAGACAACTATCAACTAAAGTTCAAATGAAGTTGATGGAAGCAATTACGGGCAACTGTATGGCCTTCAGCAATGAGCAAACCAAGAGGCAGATTTAGGGGCCCCCCTTTTTGTGGAAAAATGCGGTTGCCTTTGTAGGTAATCACTGAGGCATGACTTGAGTGGTCTGAGGCAGTAAGTGGGTCCCCACTTATGAACATTTCGAGATCTACCACTGTAATTAACCCATACCCTATAGCATCTTTGGAAGGCACTTACATGAAAAATATGAAACAATTCAATCATTGTCAATTGAGAAAACTATAAGAGGGGGGATAGGACCTTTATCGGGACTTCGGGATCAGGTGTTTTTAAGCTCGGGATTTCGGGATTGACCCTTTCGGGATCTGGGAATTCTTTTTTCGAATTTCGGTATTTAACTTTAATTAAATTCGGGACCTCAGGATTACGGGATCGGGACCCCGCCTACCCCCCTCCCCCCTATATAAGAATTGGCCAATTTCAATGTCTCAATTCAAAAGCAAAATTAAAACTGTTTTCAAGTAATAATATTAGATCATGTAACGTTTATACATTTTGCTGTAGTGTAATACATCTTTTCAGACCAAATTATAGCATTGAGTTTGATGTACCCAAACAGTAACAGTATACATGGTTTAGCGTGTTATAACATTTCGCAGGGTGTAAATTTTCACTTATATTTGCAAATAGAATAAAATCACCAATTAAAACGGCACATGCAAAAGTTTTGAATCCACCAACATCATAAATAATCACCAGATTACCTTCTTTATTTATTTTTTATTTATAATTTTTATTTCTTTATCTTTTCAATAGAAAATGTAAAATATTTCCAATTAAGATTTATTTATAAAAATGACATTGTATTTATCTTATATGTATTATATTGTATGTATGTCATGTATATGTTGTAATTGTTGGAAATAAAAAAATCAATAGTAAAAAATAAAATAAAATAACTACCAAAATATTTCGTATACCTTATTCAATGAAAATCCAAAAAATTTTACAAATGTGAAAATAACCCCCTATACGGTTATTGTATCGATCATTATCATTTTTACATAAATGACCAAGTATGCTCAATACATTTACTTAATATACATATACTTAATATTGTGAAGGTCCTAGCAGATACGGCAATGGTTATAGTGGTTCTGGAACGTATGTTAAATCTAGGACTTATAGGAAATCTAGGAATTATAGGAAATCTAGGAACTACGGCAGATCTAGGAACTATAGGAAATCTAGGAATTATAGAAAATATGGGACCTATAGGAAATTTGGAAATTATGTGAAATCTGGAAATTATGTAAATTCTGGAAGTTATGTAAATTCTGGAAGTCATGTGAAGTCTGAAAGTATCCTGCAGTCTAGTGGGGTTAGCAATAGTGGAGGTAACATTAATCAATATTGTCTTACTGTTAGCCTGGAAAATTTGCCAACTGCTCTATTTTTTGGTTGCTTATTTCACAATGACCTAAATTGCACTCCAATATACCACAAACCATAACATTCATGACATTAGTTTGAGGGAAATAATGCTGTTTTTATTTAAAAGAAATTAATTGGTTATACCCCTACAAAATACATTCAAAAATACAAGGGGATAGATACTGCAAAATCAAGAGTAAGAATACATCTCATCACATGGCATCTGTCCTGCGTTGTCTGTCGTCCTCCATCGTCTGTTGTCGTTGTCCATTGTTGTCTGTGGTCGTTAACTTTTACAAAAATCTTCTCTGAAATTACTGGGCAAAATGTAACCAAACTTTGCCAAAATCATCACTAGGCAATCTAGTTCAAAAATTGTGTCTGATGACCCTGCCCACCAACCAAGATGGCAAACATGACTAAAAATAGAACATAGGGTAAATGCTGATTTTGGCTTATAATAAATATCTCTGAAACTTAGTGAAAGCATTCAGAGCAAATCTGACATGGAGGTTAAATTGTTTATCAGGTCAAGATCTATCTGCACTGAAATTTTCATACAAATTGGACAGCCTGTTGTTAGGTTACTGCCCCTGAATTGGTAATTTTAGGGAAAAATTGCAGTTTTTAGCTCACTTGGCCCAAAGGGAAATAATGCTGTTTTTATTTAAAAGAAATTAATTGGTTATACCCCTACCCCAAAGGGCCAAGTCAGCTTTTCTCATCACTTGGCGTCCGTTGACGCCCATTGTCGTCGTTAACTTTTACAAAAATCTTCTCCTCTGAAACTACTGGGCCAAATTTTACCAAACTTTGCCACAATCATCATTGGGGTATCTAGTTAAAAAAAAGTGTCCGGTGACCCGGCCAACCAACCAAGATGGCCACCATGGCTAAAAATAGAACATAGGGGGAATATGTAGATTCTAACTTATAACTCTGAAACCAAAGCATTTAGAGCAAATCTGAAAGAGGTAAAATTGTTAAGCAAGTCAAGATCTATCTACCCTGAAATTTTCAGATGAATCAGACAACTGGTTGTTGGGTTGCTGCCCCTGAATAGCTATAGGTAATTTTAAGGAAATTTTGCCTTTTTTGGTTATTATGTTGAATATTATTATACATAGAGATAAACTGTAAACAGCAATAATGTTCAGCAATGTAAGATCTACTAATAAGTCAAATGACCAAAATGGTCAGTTGACCCCTTAAGGAGTTATTGCCCTTTACAGTCATTTTTTACCAATTTTTCGTAAATCTTTTACAAAAATCTTATCCTCTGAAACAACTGGGCCAATTTTAACCAAACTTAGCCACAATCATATTTTTGGCATCTAGTTTAAAAAATGTCTGCGGTAACTCAGCCAACTAACCAAGATGGCCACCATGGCTAAAAATAGAACATAGGGGGAAAATGTAGATTTTGGCTTATAACTCTGAAACCAAAGCATTTAGAGCAAATCTGTCTGGGGTTATATTGTTAATCAAGTCAATATCTATCTGCCCTGAAATTTTCAGATGAATTTGATAACTGGTTGTTGTGTTGCTGCCCCAAATTGGTAATTTTTAAAGAATTTTTGCATTTTTTGGTTATTATCTTGAATACTATTATAGATATAGATAAACTGTAAACAGCAATAATGTTCAGCAAAGTAATATCTACAAATAAGTCAACATGACCAAAATGGTCAGTTGACCCCTTAAGGATCCAGAGTTATTGCCCTTTATAGTCAAGTTTGAACAATTTTCATTAATTTGGTAAATTTTTGAAAAATTTTACAAAATATTCTCCTCTGTAACTAAAAGGCCAAGTTTATTATAGACAGAGAAAATTGTTAGTAGCAAGAATATTCAGTAAAGTAAGATCTACGAACACATCACCATCACCAAAACACAATTTTGTCATTCCTTTGTTTAATATGCACATAGACCAAGGTGAGCGCTAGTTGGTTGTTATCTTGAATATTATTACAGATAGAGATAAAGTTTAAACAGCAACAATTTTCATCAAAGTAAGATCTACAAATAAATCAATATGACCAACATGGTCAATTTACTCCTTAAAGAGTTATTGTCCTTTATAGTTAATTTTTAACAAATTTTCGAAAATTTTTGTAATCTTTTACAAAAGTCTTACCCTCTTAAACAACTAAGACAAATTTAACCAAACTTATCCCCAATCAGCATTTAAGGGTATTAAGTTTTAAAAATGTGTACAATGACCCTGACTTACAACCAACATGGCAGACATGGCTAAAAATAGAACATATCGGTAAAATGCAGTTATTGGCTTTATTAATATCTCTGAAACAAAAGCAAAAGTATATGAAGGTTGCATTTATTTATGCATCAATTATAGATAAAAATATCAGGTGAGCGACACAAGCTCCTTGGGAGCCTCTAATTGTTGTCTAATTCTATTTAACAGTGATCCCAGCAGTGTCTACACCAGCAACACACCAGTTTACTTACGGAACCACTGCTACACTTTCCTGTATGGTACTTGCCAGCCCTGTGGCAACATCAGTTTCCTGGTCCAAATACAATAGTCAGAATCAGTTAGTGGCTATCGATATGTCTACCAATAACAACCTGAAATATCAAGGATCAACTGTAGGAAACCCATCGTTGACCATATTGAACACGGTTTCTGGTGACGCAGGAAGATATGTATGCTCTGCTACGAATGCTGTAGGTACTGGTAGTTCTGGCACTACAACATTAGATATCACTGGAGGTTAGTTAACTATATAATAAATAAACTCATCATATATATATATATACCATGCTTAAAATGTTGATCTTCAGACTAAAAAAGACGAGATACAATATAACCTGCCTAATCTTTCACCTGATTATTCCAACATCCTGCTTTAACCGACACATTTTAATGGTCTCAAAATATGCCTATATCTTCTCAGAAAAAAACTTGAGTTTTCCGACACCTTGTTTAATCCCACATTTTTTTTCTGGCCCCCCAGTGTGTTGGATTACACAGGTTACACTGTATTGCTTAAAATTTTGAACTCCAGATGGCCTTTTTGTCTAAAAAGACTCATCAGTGATGCTCAAAACAATACAGGCCAAAATAGAACGAATTAAGTTCTGAAATGTTTGCCAAATACAGCTAAGATTATCTATTCCTGGCATAGAAAATCCTTAGCATGATTTTGGTTTACTATATTTCTGGTTTACCTGTTTGAATTGATTAAAAATTTGAAGGAATTAAAATGAAAAAGACAGGCAGTACTGGTTTTAGCAAGGAAGGAAATTATACCCTTAATTATTTATATATTCATCAAAGAAAAATGTAACATATAAGTTCAAAAACTGTTAAAAAAGACATACTTGAAAACACAATGCGTTAACCAAAAACATCATTAATTTGATTGATTTTTGGTGTTTTAACATGTTTAACACCACTTTTAAGCACCATATTTAGGCTTTTTTGTGGTGGTTATTTTTTATTGGTAAACATGGTAGAGGAAGCCGGAGTGCCTGGAGAAAACCACAGACCTTTGATACGAAAACTGATAATTCTAGTCAATTAAGATTGGAGTCGAGTGCACCCACACAAGCGGTGTTCGAACTCACAACCTCAGTGTTGACTGGCTAGTGATTACAGTAGTAACTACATGGCCACTGCGGCCCCCAAAAAACATATGTACAGTATGAGGTGTGATGGTAATGAGACTAGAAAGATAATTCTTGTGATATGGAAATGGGCAATCATTGTTCAGAAGATCAACAAGGTCAATAAAGATGCAATTCTGCGAGCTTTCTGTTTTAATTCATTATAGAATTTGTAAAACAAATTGAAAAACTGTTAAAAGACTTTTAATGTTGTCACAGATTTTATAATGATTTAAACATTCAATATAATTTACTGCTAATCCAATCTTTGATTTTTTTATGCCACATTTATGTGCATTACAATGTATGTTTTCTGGTCTGTGCCTCCCTTCGTCTGTCTGGTTTTCTGTCCGTTCTTATTTCCATCCATTTGTTTGTTTTTTCAGGTTTAAAGTTTTTGGTCAAGGCATTTTTTGTTAGGATATATTCAAAACTTAAACATGTCTTAAGTAATAAGAATAAGAATAAGAATAAGAATACTTTATTAATCCAATTATGGACCCTTGCGGGTTTTAAATTTCATACAATGATTACAATGATTTGTTATAACAATGAAATAATAAAATGAAATACATGACAATAGAACTCTGAACAGTTATTGCATGCACATGGAATTGAAAGTAATATGGGAGACAATCAATCAATTTCTGTAAGGCTTATTCCCCTTTAAACAGATATGGTGTTTTGAGTTGCATACAAATGATATGCAGCCCCAACTGATTAGATATAAGGGTATTTTTCTCCCATGTACACACAGCAACCAATTACTAGATATTTATGTATATAATTATATTTTTTGACAATTGCAGGAATATGATAAGCACCTTAGAGTTTTACTGCAGTTTGTTTATAAGCATTTACATAATAATAGAAGAAATATGCATACACATAGAGAAATGTGCACTTAAATTAAATTTTTGAATTTAAAATATATATATATAGATAAACTAAAAGAGATTTAGCCATTAACAGAATTTGTGGATCTCAATTGAAAACTCTGGATAAGAAAAATGCATAACTTTTTCAGTATATGTTGATCTTCAGTGGTCATTAACCATAAAAATTTTGATTTGCAGTCCAAGTTATTGAAATTTTGACATTGTTCATGAGCTTGTGCAAACAGTGATTCTCTACATTGATTATACAATGGACAGTTAATTAAAAAATGAAACTCATCTTCAATATCATTATGAGAACAAAAATTACAAGTCCTCTGTGACCTTTCTATAGGTTTGTTCTTATGTCGCTCTTTTTCTACTCTTAATTGGTGAGCACTTATGCGAAATTTACATAAAATTTGTCTTGATTGAAAACTTTGAATATCAAGATATTTTTCCATTTGGAAATTACTTTTATGAGAAAAATATGTATCTAGCTTTCCATTAACATTATCTTTATCATTGAACCATGCTTTTAAAAATAATGTCTTTAACTTTTTCATAATAAGTTGTTTTAATCTATTAATTGAATAATCAATACAATATGTTTCTTTCAATTCAAGCTTTTGTAAAATAAATTTAACAGAGGAATACCATGTTATAGTGTTATTTTCATGCATATCTTTGTTACATAAAAACGCTTCTTTCAATAAATTTGAGTTACAATGATGTAATCTATGCAGATAGCTTATCATAGATATAACAATATTAAAATATATAGGAAATCTACCTAATTCTGATTGTACAGCAACATTTGTACTTTTATTATTTAAGCCTAGAATATGCTTACAGAACTTTAAGTTCATTTTATCAGCAACATTATTCTGGTATATTTTTTCAAGCACATTTGTAGCATCTTTTTTACAGGAAGCAGAGTTGGTTTTAAACATTCCCCATATCTCTGAGCCATACAATTACGTTCAGTGGAATCGGATGGTACCACTTTGTGACGTTAAACCCTGATAATACTATACCCTGAAATTAACTCTAGGAATTAATGCATGGTTTTTATTAGGCTTGGTTACCTGGAGACCATCTTATATTAGCACTTGAACCTGAGGCAGCATCTATATATTGTCAATATTTAGAGGTCAAAAGACTAAAATCATTATAGAGTTTTTACCCCAATTTCACAGTCCACTGAGTGAGTGGGGCATCCGTGTACTATGGATACATTCTAAATGTTACTCTTTCAATTGTGCACATTCCATTGGGATTCATAACATGATTTTTTTGTCAATTTCAGCTCTCCCAAAGGTAACCATACCACAGCCTGCATATTCTATTAGCATTGGTAACCAGATCACTTTGGGATGTGCAGTTTCCGCTACACCAAAAGAAACTGCTGTCTTTTGGACCAGACAATATCCCAACGCTGGTGAAACAACCATATCAAAGGTCAATTCTGCCAAATATCTAGGCCAGACAGTCAGTTCACCATCTTTGATTATCCTGAATACTGATTTTAATGATATAGCTAAATACCGGTGCTACGCTATAAATGCAGTCGGTACTAGTTCCAGTCAACCCACCAGTCTCAATGTCTTAGGAAGTAAGCATTATATTCATGTGATCTACATTTTATGGTATTTTTTATTATGCCTCATTTATGGGCATTATGTTTTCTGGTCTGTTTGTCTATTCGTCCATCCGGATGTCTGTCTGTCCCACTTCAGGATAAAGTTTTTGGTCAAGATAGTTTTTGATGCAGTTGAAGTCCAATCAACTTGAAACTTAGTATACATGTTCCCTATGATATAATTTTTCTAATTTCAATGACAAATTAGAGTTTTAATCCCATTTTCACAATCAACTGAACATAGAAAATGATAGTGCGATGGGGGTATCCGTGTACTATGGACACATTCTTGTTTTTAATTATAAATTTATTGTGATTGCTTGGATTACATATACGTAACAGCAATAAAGTCAAATAATAGTTTCAAAATGAGCCTTATTGGAAATGTTGCAAGTTTAAGCTACATAGTGTGAAACGATTGGAGAGTCTATTGAACTGAAAAAAAATGCTTTCATTTTAAGCAACCTAAGAACAGTGCCCATGAACTAACTTATTCTTTCTGATCAATTAGTAAAGCACAAAGAAAAATTCTGACAAATCAATGCAGTTCTAGACTTATTTATTCCAAACTTTAAAAAATTAAATTAGTTGGATAAAAAGTTCAGTGGTCATCATGAACCTTTTGGTACAAATCCAAATAAGTAATTAAGGCAGTTTGGTGCTGCAAGCTAAGTTGTCGATGAAATTCTAGACTTTATTACATAACCTTAATTTGTAATACTCTTCTTGATGGTACATGTATACAGATATTACAAAACAATAATGTAAGAGATTTATCTCAACATTTGGATTTGAATTTGTAATTATTTGTACAAATAGTAATAATTTACATTAGAAATCTCCTGTTCATATGAAGTGCTTTAACATATTTTTTGCTGTTTTTGATGTTAATCATGTTAATTGTCAAAAAATTGTAGCAATGAAACAAAAAGCTTGAAGATTTTTCTCAAATTATTTAGTTTTAATCTTATTTTTTTTTCTTTTTTTTTCTCAGGTATTCCAGAAGTTGTAATTCCACTTAATCAGTATTCCGTAGACTATGGTAGTTCGACAACTATACCATGTACCGTCACTGCCAATCCAACTCATACCAGTGTTCAGTGGAAAATAATTGTAAATGGACAGGAACAAAATGTTGATATGCAAAATGATAAATATTCCGGTGGAACTGTAAATTCACCATCTCTAGTTATTGCAAATGCTCAACATGGAGATGAAACATTTTACATTTGTACTGCATCCAACAGTGTTGGAGAAGGGAGGAGTAATCAGACCTTTTTGGATGTTGGAGGCAAGATTATTTCTGTTAACTGTAAATTCAGAAATTATTGTGCGCATTTATTATTGCGATTTTGTCATTTTAGACTTAAATGCGATTTTTATTTTTACGATTTTGAGAAAAATCCTGTTAAATTCATATAAAACATTTCAAAATGTGAGTTTAAATTATTGCGTTTACAACTCTGTCGCATTTTTCGCAATAATAAAAACCTCACATTAATTTCTGAATTTACAGTGTTTAATTTGTGGAGAGCAGGCTTAACTCATTTTCATGATTACTGTAAATTTTTGAAACTACTACACATTTAGAAATTATTGCAAGGTTTTACTATTTTGAAAAATGCTACTGGGTCACATTTTAATGATTAAAGAACTCACATTTGAATATCTTATACATGTACGTATATCTGTATGTCATGTATGTTGATTTTCCTGAAATAGCAATATCATTCATTATTGCTTTTTTAGTCCATTCTTCCAAAATTGCAATAATGAATGCATACAAAATTTTCTAAATGTACATTTTAATACAGTTATTTCGTGGAGTGTTCAAAATTTAAGTCAGCTAAAATCATGAATATTGAAAATGTGTCCAATATGTCCATATTAATCCTATTTTGTACATATTTGTCATGATTATCATGATTATCATGATTATCATGACTAAGATATGATGCTGTGGAGATGTGGTTATTGAGTCTTTCACTGTTTTTATTTTTATATATTTTTCAGAAAAAGTTTGTAAGTTATACTGTTCCAATGGAGGTAACCTAAATGCAGCAGGACAGTGTGATTGTGTAGGGGGCTGGACAGGGACAAATTGTGATGGTAAGAATACTCAGCAGTTAAGAAAGAGATAGGAGAAAGATATATCAGAGGGATATTCAAACTTATAAATAAAAAAATAAACTAACAATTCGCCGTTTCAGAATCTAATGCATCCTGGGTAATATTTTTAAAAGTGTACACCAAAACGTCCTGATTGGTTAAAAATGTCATAAACAATGGAAATTTAACCAATGACGTAACGTTACTTTCATTTTGGGGTACGAACAATGAAATTACCCATGATGCTTTAGATTCCGAAACGGCCAATTAATGCCATATGGTTTAGAAAAAAAGAAAGACCAATAGACAAACAATAGTGCACAAACACAACATAGAAAACATAAGTCTAACCAACACAAACCTCACTTAAAAACTCTGGGTGGTCTCAGGTACTCCGGAAGGGTGAAAAGATCTTGCTTCGCATGTGGCATCCATCATGTTACTGACATGTTAGTACATCAACATGATGTAATCATTAATTGTAATCATTTTATAATCATTTGTACCAAAACCTAACTTGTGATTATTCTGCCTTTAATGGGCTTTTTAATTGACAATAAAATATATTTGATTTGCTTTGAGTACAACCTTGGTAATAAGTCTAATTTGGTAAGTCACATTCCTGAAAAGGGGAAGATGAACATCATAATCAAGTGTGAACTTTCTACTCATTTTTCAGTTTCCCCATGTCAAAGTCATAACTGTGGAGGTGAAGTGTGCAGTGTTACAGATGCTGGACAAGTCTCTTGTGGATGCTGTAATGGTAATTTGTTTTCTACATTTATTGGCTTTTAGATAGGTTTAGATTGACACAAATTGAGCAAGAGTTACTTCCCTTATATCACCATGTTGGAGAGCTTAGTGCCCAAATTCTTTCACAAGTCAATCAAATTCAACTTGTTATACTGACTGCTAGACTTTAGAACCATTTTCTGAACAATTTTTGTACGACCAAAAAAAATAATTTTGCAATGTTTAATGCTATTATGTCGTTGACTGCGTCTGCATTGTCTGCCGAAGACGCATTTAGTGTCTGAACAATAACTTTAGTTTAAGTGAATGGATCTCTATAATATTTTAACTGAACGTTCAATACCACTTAAGGAAGCTTGGGATTGATTTTAAGGGTTTAGGAATTAGGGGCCAAAAAAGGGGCCCAAAAAGATTTTTTGTAGTTTACAGATAATAACTTGTTATTAAGTGTATGAATCTCTCTGAAATTATTCCATAAGTTTCCATACCACAAAGGGATGGTTGAGATCAACTTTTTTTTGGGGGAAAGGGGGGGGGGGGGGGTTATGGCTCAAACAATTTAGAAGTTAGGGGCAAAAAAGGGGGACAAACTAGTTTTTTTCTGGTTAATGGACAATTAAGACAATTTAAAAGCATTGTAAGGGAGGTAATTCATATACATTTAAAATTCACAACAGCATAGTGAATTGCACAAAAGCAAAAAATATAAATTCAAATCATATAACCAATTCTAAGTTCTTTGACTACAGTTATTCTGTGTCGGAAACCTATTATGTGTCAAATATTTAATTACAATCCAAATTCAGACCTGTATCAAGCACCAATATTGTGACCATTGTTGTCCCAACTGTTTAGGGTTGAACCTCTTCAGTCGTATCCAGCTGTACTCAGCGAAGCACTTTATAATTTCTAGCTGCCTGCTCTCATTTCTATAACCTAGTTGGGATATCTTGTCAGAATTGTGTGTAACTCATGTTTAAAATTAAATTTGGTTAGTTATATATAATAATGACCTCCAAATCTATGGTCAAGGGAGTTAATTCAAACTCAAATTATATCATTTGAAAACTATCTATTGCAGTAGCTCATGTATGTATGGAAATGCAACTTTTAGATATCATTATTGTAAAACTGGTTCAACAATTCTAAAGATGACTGTGTGCAAGGGAACAAAAAACTAGAAAAGAGAACATAATTGATTTATGTTGCGATTCAATGTATATAATATTAAGTAATGTATTGGAAATGTAGAAGTTTTTGTCTTGTAATTTTAATTGCCTATTTTATTGGGAAGCAGTTTTCCCATAGGAAGGACAGTTTCAGTCATAATGCAGACATTCAAAATTATTTCAAAATTATTTCAAAAAAAAAAGAAAAAAAAAAAAAAGGAAACATTAGTTTATTTATTTCTAAAGTAATTAGAAAAGACAAGACATAATTGATTAATGTTGCAATTCAATGTATATTCTGTAAACTCAGAAATTATTGCGAGGTTTTTATTATTCTGAAAATTGCGACTGAGTAATAAACGCAATAATTTAAACTTGCATTTTGAAATATTTTATATGAATTAAACAGAATTTTTCTCAAAATCGTAAAAAATAAAATCGTATTTAAGTCTTAAACGACAAAATCACAATAAAATATGCACGCAATAATTTCTGAATTTACAGTATATATAATTAAAATCTCCAAAACTGGCCAAGGGAGTTAACTCAAACTCAAACTACATAATTTGAAAACTATAATCTATTGCAGTGCTCATGTATGTATCGAAGTGCAACTTTTAGATTATCATTTTTATAAAACTGGTTCAACAATTCTTTAAGGGGACTTTAAATGACTGTGGACAAGGAAACATTAGTTTATTGATTTATAAAGTAACTAGAAAAGACAAGACATAATTGATTAATGTTGTGATTCAATGTATATATTAAGTAATTTATTGGAAATGTAGAAGTTGTTGGCTTGAAATTTTAATTGTCTATTTTATTGGGAAGCATTTTTCCCATAGGAAGCAGGCCCGTAGCCAGGAATTTCCAAGGGGGGTTATTTGGACCCACGAACTCGACTTTAACAGTCACAATTCGAACAGAACGTTGACTTTAACAGTGCTTATTTGTTTTCAAGGGGGGTTTGCCCGTACCCCTCGAACCCCCCTGGCTACGGGTATGGGAAGGACCGTTAGTTTCAGTCATAATGCAGACATTCAAAATTATTACAAAATACACAGAATTTCACTCAGTTGCATGATCTTTTTTTTGTAGCATGAGAGTCTTGAAGAGTCATCATTGAATAGGCAGTGATGTTAAGGTTGTTCGTCACATGAAAAGATACAAAATTGCAGTGTTTTCAAATTAAGTGTCCAGAAAATAAATAGTTGTCTCCAATCATGGTATAGTCGGTGTGTATAAAGACAATAGATGTAGATTTTGAAAAAAAAAATACAAATCTATTTTTAGACCAAGGGAAAAGGTCATGTGACCACCCGAAAAAGAAAGTAAAATACTGACAAATAAATCGTAGTAGAACAAGGGCATGCGGATGTTTAAATTTAAAGTTTAAGACACCTTTTGGTAGCCTTAGATCTAAAGTTCATTAAAAAATCATGGCAAAGTGTTGTTTTTAAAGATAATGCATATAAAACCAACTTCAAAGTCAAATCATTTCACATTTCGTGCTTTTTCGGAGTTTCGGACACATTTTTATCACTACTTATTATATCTGTATTCTTTGCCATATGTTAGCGAAGTGTAATTTCAAATTCTCTTTCTGGGAAACCAAAAAATATCGACCTTAGTGGCCAGTATGCCCTTGTTCTACTCGTTTTTATAACCGACTCTTCAGAATTTCAGTTAAATCGTCGATATTAAAACGCTCCTTTGACTTTCAATGTTCCAAACGAGTTACTCCCCTTTGTTAACAGAGAACACTGATTTTCCTTCTAATAATCAAAATTAAGCTTTTTTTTCTGTCCGTATGATATGTTTTCATTTTTTTATAAACACTCTCACCTTACAGTTACTTTGTATTTGTTTGTGTTTTCAGTATGGTTGGATAAATAATATAGTTGGAAAAAAGGGGGAGGGTCCGGAGAACAACATATTTCATCAGCGAATTTTGAAATCTTTGTTTTCATATCTTGCACTGTAATAAAGGCACTGCTAATTTATGAAATTTACTGTATGCAGTTGCAGTCATTCTTTCATTGATATGCAAATATAAAAATAAGACGATTTGGTCAAATTTCCATTGGCATTGACCATTCATGTTGAGAACTACATGTATCCAGATAAGATATTCAAATATTGTGGATATAAGCAATTATAATGATAGGTCATTGTACAACACTCATTAATGCAGTGCATTCTATAAAGATAAATTAGAGTCTAGGAATGCTTGAGGGGCCTTCATTTCATACAAACTGTATTTTTTAATGTCTAGATAACCTTTTCTGTTATTTACTGTTTTGCCTGATAATCACCACAACAGACAGACACTAATTAGCACTATATTCCCTTTTTATTTTTGTGCAGTGAGTATATAATTGGTCATAATTATCCCTTTCAGACTCTGATACATGAATCATAAATTCTGGTGTACTTGTTGCATTGTTATTCTTATAATGTCATGTTCTCCCTAGATCATAAAAGAATGACCCATTGATTTGCAATAAGCTATATATTGAAATGGTCTGCTTTAGGTATATTAATGAGCAAATACATTAACAAGTAGCCAATGCTTGTTTAGGCTTGTGACTTGGCCACTAAATATTTTTAATTGCAAATATCCATAATGCTTATACTTATCTTTCATATTTTTCACAAGTTGGGCCCTATATTAATAATATTAGTTTTTCCCCTTGCTTTATACCCCTGTTATAATATTCAGCTGGAGAGGTTTTTGCATAGTCATATATATGTAATTGAATATCATGCTCAAATGAGAACCATTTTGATATATAGGTATAAGTTCAAAATCAGCATTATAGGAGTAATAGTGGTTCTACTCAGAATTGGTCTATCTTGTATAAAGAATTGGAAATATTGTCTAACATAAGAACACTTTCATTTTTATTGCTAAAAGTAAAGAAAATTACATTCAAGTTTTGAATAAAATACATTTTGTAGTATTACTAATGTCATAGACAAAGAATGTCACCTGTCAAGCTGTTGATAAACATTTCCAATAAAACAGTGTAATATCCTAAAAGGAATAATGTATACTTCCTACCTCCTTAATAATGAATGATTTCCTACACATTTATTTTAATCACTGAATCCTTGTAGTACATGAATATCACATTGAATTTTCCTTTTTTATTCACATTGATTTATCACTGTTTATTCTCATAGCAATTTTGAAGTAAAAATAACACATGATTTGTGAATATTTTGGAATCAATCCTACCTTTTTTGGGTTTATCCAGTTGACATCATAAAAGCTATGTTTAACTTCTAGTGTAAATATATAGGTCACTTTATCACAGTTTGGATATATTCATTTGATCTGAAATATAATAATAATAAAAATTAACAAATCATTGATCATTATGCATTTAACTCACTGTAAACAAGTCAACCACCATAATTAAACACAAAATTTCACACAAGTCATGTACATTGTAGATGTTTCAAATAGTTATATATTGGAATATTTTAACTAAATATCTAAATTCCCATCCCTAGATTTTCCATCATCTATCATGGAAAACTGCATGGAATTCCATGGAATATTTTTCCATGGAATTCCATGGAGTATTGGAACCTGTTTTCCATGGAAATCCATGGAAAATAAAAAGAGAAAAAACCCTACTGAAAATTTAATTGGGATTTCCAGTGGAAGTTCCAGTGGAAAACCACTGCAATTTCCACTGGATTCACATTGGGAAATTTGGTCGGGATTTTCTTTGGACTTTCTTAGGATTTCATTGGGATACCAATGGATTTCCACTAGAATCTCGGTGTAAAACCACAGCAGATTTCATTGGGATACCAATGGATTTCCACTGGAATCTCGGTGTAAAACCACAGCAGATTCCACTGTTTACAATGGATTTCCACTGGAATCTCGGTGTAAAACCACAGCAGATTCCACTGTAAAAGCAGATTCCACTGTTTACAGTGGAATCTGCTGTGGTTTTACACCGAGATTCCAGTGGAAATCCATTGGTATCCCAATGAAATCCTAAGAAAGTCTAAAGAAAATCCCGACCAAATTTTATTGAAGTTCATGAACAAAAACACGCTTGTCCATTTGTAGTTCATGTCCTGTTCATGAATTTTTTATGAATGATTCATGAATTTGTCCATGAACCATACCAGTTCATGAATCATTCATGAACACATGAACTACTGTGTTCATGAACTGTTCATCAGTAATTTAATTCATGAACATTGTCTGTCCACTTGAAGTTCATGAACTGTTCATCTAAAGTTCATGAAATTATTAAAAAGGATTTTCTTGAATTTCCATTTTTTATTTTTGTGTTATTATCATAAGTAAACTTCTCTTCCTGTCTATAATTAAAATTGCTGTATCAGGACTTCCAACTAGAAATGCTAAATAACATCTTGGTGAAGTTGTTCTGCTTGAAATTCTTCACAGTTGAACAGATCTTTTAATCAATAAATGCATCTGAGTTTCCCCCTGCAAAATCAAAAATCACGCCACAAAGAATCAAAAGTCCTTGATATTTGTTTTAAATAAACACTCAAGATTAAACAGTTTCTAACAGGTATAATCACTGTGGTATAATACAATGTAATAATTTAATTTGATAAATGTTGTTTTTATTAAAATATCAATACAATGAATAGAGTATAAAGATTAATAACACGAATATTAATTCAGCCTTTTCATGACATTTCAAATAATGTACCCCCTCCCTTTTCCCCCTTTTAATTTACCCACACACAATCATAAGAATGGCTGAAGCATGAATTATGTTAACCTTGAAATAAAATATATTGTACAAATCTATCAGTTATTCCTGAATGGAAATCATTAAACCACCATTAAACCAACACTGTAAAATGTAAAGGCTACTTTCTGGTGTTTCATATTTATTATAATTATCAATAATTATTATAATGCTTCAACAAATAGTTATTCAGCAAAAAAAAAATAATCAAAATATATATAATTTACTTATCTGATAACAAATCTGCTTTATTTGACAGCTATTTTACTTCACATCAACCATCTTCATTTGTATTATTAGCGTCAAAAACACCATTTTGCTGACGTAATTATGACGTTTTTTCTATTCCCAGTCACTTGTAATCATTTGTCTGCATTGCAATCTTTTGTCAAAGTCATTGAAGCGTTTTACAATAGGTAAACGTATTTCATTAATGATGACAATTATTGACACCGGTCTGCAATGTTTGGGAATGAATGAATTGTCATTAATCTGTGCTTTTTTCCAAGTTCCTCTATGTGCCGTATGATGGTTAAGAAAGGCACATGTTTGAACTCGGAGAGACAATCAGAAATTACATCTTTAGAAGAAAGAAATTAAGTTTACCATTATCATTATTGTAAAAACGAAACTTGAGAAACATCTCCAGCTCAAAGTAAGTTACAAAACTTCAAAGTTAGTCCCAAATTTTGTATGACTCTCAAAATGTAACACTCTTCTGGCGTAGTATGAAAAAAAGAAAAAGGATCTGAGCTAATTTCTGTTGTTAAATGAAAAGGAAATATTTTTTCATGGACATAATTTTGCTTTATTACTTAAGATTACCCTACATTTGTAAACACATCGTGTATCACATGTATTGAAGTAACAGGGGTGTGGAAATAATTGTTGTGAGCACTTGTCCCCGGGCAAGTGAAACCTAAAATTTTACTTGTCCAGAAAATAATTTACTTGCCCAATAAATATTGAAGTATTTCTTGTTAGCTAGCCTAATATATGATTCTTACTTAGCACTGTTGTGCATCACAAACAGACCAAATGCATTTGTTTTTATGTGTAAAAAATAGGAAAGTAGGAAATGGGTTAACATCAATAAGACAGAAACCTAACAGCAAACCAACCAATGAAATTACATGTAAAGGAAAATTTTGCAGCAGTTTTTTGATAAAAAATTGTAGCCAGTAGGTAGTTTGTTACTACCAGGAACATTTGAATTTATAACCAGAATGATTTTTTTTTAGTTGCAATTATTTTGTGGAAATTCCACTAGAAAAATAAAATTATGATCATGCAGAAATTTACTTGTTCTTCCAGTGGAATTTCATTGTTTCGGAATTTCATTGGAATTCTGTTGAGATTCCAGAAGATGCATATTTTTTTACAGTGGAATTCCATTGTAATTCATGATTCCAATGAATGCCAGTGGAATTCCAATGGCACCAGTGGAATTCCACTGAATTCCTCTGAAATCTCAATGGAATCCCAATTAAATTTTCAGTAGGGAAGGAATTAATAATATTTCCATCTGAAACATTTTCCATGGAATTCCATGGAAAATATTTTCCATGAAGTTTTTCCATGGAATTCCATGGAAATATATTACATAGAATTTCTTTATCCATGGAATTCCATGGAAATATTTCTATCATTTCCTTTTGAAATGAATTGCTCAAATTAACCTTTTGACAATATACCCTGTTTAACAATATCTGTAATAATGAAGATAAAAAAAACTAGGTGCCATGCTTTTTTCGGTTTGGTAAGGTCTTTTGAGTCTTACAATGGTCAGTAATAAGCAATAGACTCAAACATCATTTTAACCTTTAATTCAAACTTATTTAATGTATTATAATAAATACAACAAACAAGAAAAACTTTCAATACTGGTATATGTTTGCACTGCCTTTATATCAAGAAATTAAGGTTATAAATGTCACTTATGTCAGCACCAGGCTTCAGTAGATCCATCTTGTAGAACAGCATTAACCATTTTATTGGAGTTTCATTTCTTCCTCATGATACCTAAAAATAATTTTACTGTTATAAATAAAGAGATATTCTTTAAATAATGACATTATTGATAATGGTTAACAACTTTAGTCTTTGTCCTAAATATATTTTTCCATAATTATTGTATATAAATGTCTTCATTGGTATTTTCCATATATTTAGAACTTAGTGTTGATCCGCAGTTTGCTGTAAAGATACACTTTTTTTTAGTTTTATGGATCTATTTCTCATTGGCAACCAATTTCAACGGATCTTAAATTTTATAACCAAATTACTTCATTAGTGGAGTATTAGTTATTATTATACACCATATACAGTTTGTCTTGTCTTAATACCCAATCATTATAATTATAAATGAAAAATCTACTATAGGTGTTTTCATGATGTTTTTATGTTGAACTAAAGGAGCTTGCACACACTTAAAATGGTAGAATCTAATTCAGTGTACTTACCAAAAAATATGCTCTAAATCCAACAGTCAATGCAAGTCATCAGAGAATAAATCTGCACTATTCGATGTCAAGAACTATTTGGAACTATTTAATCTAAGTCCAATATAAATTTTGCATTTTGTTCAGGAGAGAAGACATCTTATTTGTTGCCTGCATATCCATTGCAAGTTCAAATTTTCAATGTGTTGGGGGATGTATGAGGAGTTATCTGATTTCTTTAAAAAGAGTCACAATTGAATACTGTTATTTACCAAAATCTTGGATATTATATATATATTTTAATAAAAGATTGTCCATTTATTGTTTATTTACCATTTTTATGTTTTAAGTAATAATAATTGCACAAAAATGTATAAATCCATGTTTTACCCTACATTTGGCCTCACACCGTATGGTCATATCATTTCCTGTCTTCTACACAAAGACCAATGAAAACCAGATGGCACTTTACATTTCTTTCACTGTCTAATTGATGATAAAGAATTAATGTATGTAATTTGTGTACATTTTTTCCATGACTTTCCATCTCAAAAATATTCTAAGTTAAGATTCTATAATTTTTCCATGTTAAAAATATTCTAAGTCAAGATTCCATCCTCTTTTCCATCTCAAAAATATTCTAAGTCCACTTTCCATCCTCTTTTCCATCTACAAAGTTTTATTAGTCTACTTTCCATCCCATTTTCCATCCAAAAAGTATTTTTTCCATGGAATTCCATGGAAAGTTTTCCATCTTATCATGGAAAATGATGGAATAAGTAACACATATAAGTTTTCCATCTGACATGAATTATTTTTCCATGAAATTCCATGGAAACTCATGGAAAAAAACAAAATTTCCATCATTTTCCATCATTTTATCATGGAAAAAGTTGAACTGCATGGAAAATCTAGGGATGGGTATACTATGATCATTATAACTTCTCCAAAGTTTGTGATCACCTTCATCATAAATGCTTGTTCAAAACACACTATCAGGAATTCATCCTGTCAACAAGACTTGTGAAATCAGGACCCAAGAAAATACATGTCATATACCATGTATACATAGGTAATGAAACTGTTTGTAAAATCAAATAATGTGCAGCTCTTAATTATTAAAAGTCTTGATTGTTTTGAAATTTCTTAAAAATTTAGCTGATCATATTTAAAAAAAGTGTTATTGTAATCTGATATGTAGATATAATGACAGCAATGAGCATGAGCTTGACGTTATATAATTAAAGAGATGCATTTTGTTCAATTGGAATTTCTATAAATTCAAATCTAGTACCATATTCAAATTATAATCATTAATGCAAACAGTTCATTAAATGAAATTATGGATTTCAAATTTACAACACAGTCTGGTCACATCCTATATTAAAGAAAACAGAGAACACATGAATAATTGAAAAACTTGATATGCCAAAATTAAATCAGATAATTTATCCAAACAATCTTGATCAATCAAATAAATGATAAAAGATCTATACCTTTTATATTACAAGGCTATCTTTTTTGACACCTTGTTTATATATATATTTTCTTATTCATGCTATGATATGATAGAGGATATAAAAAAGGCATTTTTTCTTAAACTATGAATACTTTGTACTTGCTAGCTAGCTACATTTATATAATGTGCACACACTCACAACTTTATAGCCTGATACTGGATAATTATAGAGAAATAAATGACACATTTATGAAAAGTGCAATTACGTATCTTCCACTTTCTCCTGAATGAAAGTTATAGTTATTTTAACAAAGATTTATAAACAATGAAGTTTGTCATACAATATATTTGAACTCTCAATATATTCAGAGTTGTGTTTTTTTTTTTTTATTCATCAATATTTAAAATTGATTATACATAACTTTTCATTTGAAAAATACCGCCACATTTTTATTTCTATACTATTTTCCATGAAATAAAGTACCATGAAATAAATACAAATTCAGGTTTGTCTAATGGTACTTGTCAGTCTGATTAGACAATCAATCAGTAAATTTATGTAAATATTTAATTGATTTTTTCTGAAATCAAATGTCAATTTATTGTAAGTAAATAAAGAACACTACAAATAACAAATAGTGTTATATGCCCGAATCCAAATTTATTTTCGACTTAAAAAACGAACACTTCATAGTGATTACGCGGTCAGATTATAAAATAAACATGGTCAAGTTGGAATTCGGTAACACCTCCCCCTTTTTTGTATAGAAAACAACACCTAACGTATCACGAATTTAACACATCGTATGAAAACGAAGTTACATTACATAAGTCATATTGTACTTACAGTTGGATACCCGAGTCATGTTTTCCCTCAGGAACATCATCAAATCGTATGAAAAACTCATAAACAGCTGACACACACTCGCTTGTTTTGATGCCTTTTCAAGCTTTGAAATGACGTTGAGTGTAAGAATAAATGTGCTGACAACCAATAGAAACGACTACATGACGTCACAATTAGATTGCGATAGAATCATTCAAAACTTATGGAGAACTGCCTTAACATTACTGCGTAAGACATTCGTTCAAAAAAAAATCTTACAGCCAATTGCTTTGAATGTGTAGAAAAAGTTGATATCTTTGGTTAGCTTGCTTTTTGCTAGCTGAACCATCAAGTCATTATTAGGTCAGGTATACTACCCTCCTTTCTAAGTAGCCTAGTACTACAGACAGATAGACATGATAGATTTGTTTGTCTGACTAGTCTACTCTAAAAGGAGGATAACTTACCTAACCTAATAAAGACTTAACAGTTCAGCTAACATTAGCAAGCTAACCAAAGATGTTAAATTTACCTATGCAATCAATGCAATCAGCAGTAAAATGATCAAAATAGATACTATTGTTGAAAAAAAGTGTTTTGCAATTTAATTTAAATTTAGATGAAGTATCAGCTAGGTCTGTATAAATTTTTCAGTTGACCCATGCCGTTTGATAAATTGTAATAATGGAACCTGCAAAGTTGATCCAACAACTAAACAAGCATACTGTGAATGTATTGGTAACTTCATTGGAAGAAACTGTGAAAGTAAGGAATTCTACTTAAAAATAGTTATATAAGGATATGTGTGTTATGATTGCCATGGAGACAATTTCTGGTATCCATTTAGGATCAAAGGACAAAAATGTAAACAACAATTGCTATTGAAAAAAAATAAAAATAGCAAAGTCACAGAATTTCACTCAATTGCATGATCTTTTTTAGTAGCATGAGTCTTTCTCGATCATCATTGCATGTTTATGACATGCATTCGTTCAAAAAACATCTTTCATATGTAATTACATAAAAAGATTTGAAATTATCAAGATAGATATTATTCTTAAAAAAAAATTGTTTTTCAATTTAATTTAAATTTAGACTATATATTTTTTAGCTGACCCATGCGGTTTGATAAATTGTAATAATGGAACCTGCAAAGTAGATCCAACAACTAAACTTATTAGACTTTTACAGATTTATAATAAGAAAAATTGGGGTCAATGGGCAAATTTTTTTACAGCATTCAAAGGAATAAAACCAGGGGATTCCTAAAATCGGACAAAAATTCCAAAATATGACACGCAAACATCCTTAAATAGTCCAGTATCCTAAAGGTATTCAATACTCCCTATTATCGCTATTTTGTGCATTTTTCCTTTGATGTTTTTTTTTTGGGATAATTTTTCATATGCCAATCGCGTGAGATGGAAAATTAATTTTTTTAGAAACCAAGGAGGCACGTGGCGTTGCTAATGAAATTGACATGAAATAGACAATGTCTCATAGGTAAAATAGTGATAAACAGATTATCATTGGTCATCTCAACTCGATTGCTTTTCTCGCTTTCGCCTTACCGGCTCAAGCGAGAAAATCAATCTCGTTGAGATAACCAACAATAATCTAGAAGTATAGATCACATTACATTGAAATGCGCAGTTTAATGTTATATTTGAACTTTTACAAACTCTTAATTCTTAAATCATCATTATCTTTCTCTCATATTTAAATTTAAAATGGCAATTTACATGTGATATTGAAAAAATTATATTTAATTGAAAGTAAAAGGTGACTTATTGGTCCATTTGGTCGGGTGCATTTTGTATGTCTATATATTTTTTGTACAAATATATATAATTATTTTGATTTACAAATATCATTATAATAAACAATTTACTAACACCCTTACTATATTTTTACTGATTTTAGTCTCTCCGTGTGACAACCCTGCCTCTAGGTGTTTCCATGGTGGTAGTTGTACATTACTGGCACATGGAAATATCAAATGTAGCTGTCCTGATGGATTCTCAGGTGATCGGTGTGAATGTAAGTACTAGGATTAGAAATTATAGATTCTCAGGTGATCTGTGTGAATATAAGTACTAGGATTAGAAATTATGGATTCTCAGGTGATCGTTGTGAGCGTAAGTACAAGGATTAGAAATTATAGATTCTCAGGTGATCAGTGTGAACGTTAGTACTAGGATTAGAAATTATAGATTCTCAGGTGATCCGTGTGAATGTAAGTACTAGGATTAGAGATTATAGATTCTCAGGTGATCTGTGTGAATGTAAGAACTAGAATTAGAAATTATGGATTCTCAGGTGATCAGTGTGAAAGTAAGTACTAGGATTAGAAATTATGGATTCTCAGGTGATCGGTGTGAATGTAAGAACTAGGATTTGAAATTATGGATTCTCAGATGATTGGCGTGAATTTAAGAACTAGAATTAGAAATTATGGATTCTCAGGTGATCGGCGTGAATGTAAGTACAAGGATTTGAAATGATGGATTCTCAGGTGATCGTCATGAATGTATGAACTAGAATTAAAATGTTTTGATTCTCAGGTGATCAGTGTGAACGTAAGTACTATGATTAGAAATTATCGATTTTAAGGTGATCAGTGTGGATTAGAAATTATGGATTCTCAGGTGATCAGTGTGAACATAAGCACTAGGATTAGAAATTATCGATTGTTAGGTTATCAGTGTGAACGTAAGAATTCATTTTAGAAATTATGGATTCTCAGGTGATTGGTGTGAATGTACGTACTAGGATTAGCAATGATAAAACTGCTATTGTTTTATGTGATTGGTTTCAATTGATGCAACTTTCCACTCATGATTTCTTATAATAGTGCTGTCTTACACCAAAAATATAAATCTTTTTTATGTTTTGCATGAAAAAATTGAAACACCCTGAACATTCAAATTGTATATATTTACCGTGCAATCAAAGATCTAGTTTCAAAACTAAAACTTATATCTGTAATAATTTTTGTATTCCAGATTTGATAAAGGAATGATACAAATATAAAATTAACTTCATAAGGCCAGGATTTTTTAATTTGTTGGTTTACTGATCCGCCAACCTGATTTTGCCAATTTCCATAATAAAAATAAAATTGACTTTTCATGCTTTTTTTATTCCCGCCAAACCTAACAAATGCATTATCCCTGAAAAATAGTTAAAATATTCTTTTTTATGAAATGAAATGCATTAAACACTAACAAAATTGATAACACTTTCTGTTTTGAAAAAAAACTTCTCCTTTTGGAGAAACCTGTGTTTAAAACCGATTTTTTTAAATCAAGTTAAAGTACTGAATATTAACAAATCATTTGGAATTTTCTTGTTTCATAGATAAAAAAAAGATATCGTCTATTTGGATAAAAACAAGAATTCATGACAACAGATTAACCCAATATTCTCGTTCTTCCAGTGGACGAGTCTATTACATTTTTGACACGTGTGTTGAAAATTATTTTCTTACAATGTTTTTACATTTTTTTCTTTATCAGTTTTCGTGCTTGAAGATCATTATTCACCAAGTTTTCTGGAATTGATTAAGAGCTACGCAAATCTGTTTTTCTTGTTTGTGAAATGACAATTTAATTTCGTCTTTGTCTGTGCACACCCCCCCTTTTTTACGGGTAATGATTAGACAATTTCATACGATGTTTATGACAGCTGAGCAATAATATTTCATCGAACTCAAATTTAAGAAATGATGACAAAATAGCATAAGGAACATATTGTTAGAAAGGTGAAATACATATTTATTTTGCATATTTTTCTGGCTTGAAAGATTTTTTTTTTTTTCCAAACCGACCGACCTGACTTTTTCATGGGTAAATTCTGTAAACCAGCAAATTAAAAAACCCTGGCCTAATATCCTGTTTTATACTAGGTTAATCCGTACAGAGTTGAATTTTAAAGTGCAAGATGTAACATTTGCATAGGTAGAAATATCACAATATAACTACTCAGATACAAAACTTTTCCAAATTTAAAGTCTTTGGATTCAGTTGATAGCACCTGCCACATGCATGCTAGATACAAACTCACAACCTCAGTTTTTACAAGCGTAATACAGTAGTAAGACTACTTGAAATAGACCACTTGCCCAAGGAGGCCTTTTTAAAAATTCCCCAAAAATAAATCATTTCCTGTATTAATAATTTCAATTTTTATTTTAATAGTCAGTGCATGTAGAAGTGGAGCTATAAATTGTGGTCCTGGTACATGTTATACAGCTAATAGGACTGGATATTGTGATTGTCCTCCAGGATTCTTAGGTGATAGGTGTCAAAGTGAGTATGATACTACAAATTACAATATATAATAAGGAGATGTGGTATGAGTGCCAATGAGACAACTCTCCATGGAGCCACTGTAACATGAGGACCCTATGTAGCATGAAGACATGATGTACCATGGAGACACTCTAACATAAGGACACTATGTAGCATGAAGACATGATGTACCATGGAGTCACTCTTAACATAAGGACACTATGTAGCATAAAGACAGGAAGTACCATGTAGACACTCTAACATAAGGACACTATGTAGCATGAAGACATGATGAACCATGGAGAACCTCTAACATAAGGACACTATGTAGCATGAAGACATGAAGTACCATGGAGACACTCTAACATAAGGACACTATGTAGCATGATGACATGATGTTCCATGGAGAACCTCTTACATAAGGACGCTGTAGAATGAAGACATGATGTACCATGGAGACACTCTAAGATAAGTACACTATGTAGAATGAAGACATGATGTACCATGGAGAACCTCTTACATAAGGACACTATGTAGAATGAAGACATGAAGTACCATGGAGACACTCTAACATAAGGACACTATCTAGCATGATGACATGATGTACCATGGAAACACTTTAACAAAAGGACACTTTGTAGCATAAAGACATGATGTACCATGGAGTCACTCTAACATAAGGACACCATGTAGCATGAAGACATGCTGTACCGTGGAGACCCCCAACATAAGGACACTATGTAGCATGAAGACATGATGTACCATGGAGACACTCTCAGTATAATATAATGAACAATATGTAGCATAAAAACATGATGTACCATGGAGACACTCTCAGTGTAATATATGAACACTATATACCGTGAAGACATGATGTACCATGGAGACACTCTAACATAAGGACACTATGTAGCATGAAGACATGATGTTCCATGGAGAACCTCTAACATAAGGACACTATGTAGCATGAAGACATGATGTACCATGGAGAACCTCTAACATAAGGACACTATGTAGCATGAAGACATGATGTATCATGGAGTCACTCTAACATAATGAGACTTTGTAGCATTTAGACATGATGTAACATGTAGTCACTCTCACCTAGGGACACTATGTAGCATGAAGACATGATGTACCATGGAGTCACTGTATCATGAGGACCCTATTTAGCATGAAGACGTGATGTACATGTACCATGTAGACACTCTAACATAAGGACACTATGTAGCATGAAGGCATGATGTACCATGGAGACACTCTAACATAAGGACACTATGTAGTATGAAGACATGATGTACCATGGAGACACTCTAACATAAGGACACTATGTAGTATGAAGACATGATGTACCATGTAGACACTCTAACATAAGGACACTATGTAGAATGAAGACATGCTCTACCATGGGTACACTCTAACATAAGGACACTATGTAGCATAAAGACATGAATATGTGATTTCATGGTTTGGCAAAAGTCAGCATACAACCTAATAAGATAGTGTGATTTGCTGAACATTTCAATGCATAGTTCACCTGAACACACGAAAACTATGTACCATGAAGACATGAACATGTGATTTCATGGTTTGGCAAAAGTCAGCATACAACCTTATAAAAATAGTGTCATTAGCTGAACATTTCAATGCATAGTTCACCTGCACCCATGAAAACCAAAAAAATTGGTATCCAACCAATAATATGAATACACAGTAAATGATGTTAAGAGGTAGCTTGTCCAGTTTAGTTTGATCTTTTAATAATTGTTTATGTTTTAGATGATCCTTGCTCAGGTGTAGATTGCAGTGGTAATGGAGGGTGTCAGTTTAACAGAACAACAGGACAGGCTATGTGTATGTGTAATGGACAATTTAGTGGAAAGTCTTGTGAAAGTGAGTTTGTAACCAAAGGAAGTTTATACAACAATAAAGTAAAAATATATGATTTTATTTTTAAGCCCACCTACGATAGTAGCGGGGCAGTATGTTTTTTGTTTGTGCATGTTGTTGTTTGTCCAACCTCTTTTCCTGCTTCATGTTAAAGATTTTTGTTAAGGTAGTTTTTGATGAAGTAGAAGACCATTAATCATTATTAATTTTAAACTTAGTTCCCTTGTTACCCTTTGATATAATCTTCTAATTTTTATATTCTAAAGTTGAGTACTGTAAATTCATTAATTAATTAATGCTCAGTTTTTATTATTGTGAAAAATACTTGCATTTTGAATTATTTGATATGAATTAAACATGATTTTTCTCAAAATCATAAAAATTAAAATCGCATTGAAGTTTAAAATGGCAAAATCGCAATAATAAATGCATGCAATAATTTCTGAATTTACAGTAATCAATAAAAAAAAGAAGATGTGATGAAATGATTGCAATATGACAACTGTTCACAAGAGAACAAACTACACAGAAATTAACAAATATAAGTCACCATAAGACCTTCAGCAATGAGCATTTGAAGCCCATACTGCATAGTCAGCTTTATAATATATTTTTATTCAAGTTCTCATTTACATCCCTTGCATTAATATACCATATAACGTTACACTGAAATGCTCAGTTAAAAGTGATATTTATTACTGATTTCAGTCTCTCCGTGTGACAACCCTGCCTCTAGGTGTTTCCATGGTGGTAGTTGTACATTACTGGCAGATGGGAATATCAATTGCAGCTGTCCTGATGGATTCTCAGGTGATCGATGTGAACGTAAGTACTAGGATTAGAAAGTATGGATGTTGGAGGAATGATACAAATTTAAAATTAACTTCATGATATCCTGTTTTATACTAGGCCTATGTACAGAGTTGAATTTTAAAGTGCAAGTTGTAACATTTCATAGGTAGAAATATCACAATATAACTACTCAGATACAATATTTTGACTCTTTACCTAACCAGTCATTGGTCTAACTCCTTTAAAATGTATATGGCTGGTGGAAAATCTTCAAATTCCAAATTTAAAGTCTTTGTATTTGAGTTGAATGTACCTGCTACATGTCAAATACAAATTCCAAACCTCAGTTTTTACAAGTGTTTTACAGTAGTAAGACTACTTGAAATAGACCACTTGGCCAAGAAGACCCATTTAAGAATTGAAAAAGTTTTAACTCCCCAAAAATGGATCATTGACTGTATATAAAAATTTCAATTTTCATTTAGTCAGTGCATGCAGAAGTGGAGCTATAAATTGTGGTCCTGGTACATGTTATACAGCTAATAGGACTGGATATTGTGACTGTCCTCCAGGATTCTTAGGAGATAGATGTCAAAGTGAGTATGATACTACAAATTACAATATAAAATAAGGAGATGTGGTATGATTGACAATGAGACAACTCTCAATGGAGACACTATAATATAAGGACATTATGTAGCATGAAGACATGATGAACCATGGAGTCACCCTAACATAAGGACACTATATAGCATGAAGACAGTATGTACCATGGAGTCACTCTAACGTAAGGACACTATATAGCATGAAGACAGGATGTACCATGGAGTCACTCTAACATAAGGACACTATATAGCATGAAGACATGATGTACCATGGAGACACTCTAACATAAGGACACTATATAGCATAAAGACATGATATACCACGGTGACACTCTAACATAAGGACACTATATTGCATAAAGACATGATGTACCATGGAGACACTCTAACATAAGGACACTATGTAACATGGAGACATGCTGTACCATTGAGACACTCTAATAAAAGGACACTATATAGCATGAAGACATGAACATGTGATTTCATGATTTTGCAAAAGTCAGCATACAAATTAATTGAAAAAGTCTAATTCATTGAACACTTAAATTCATAGTTCACCTGTATCTTCGAAAAACCATGAAATTTGGTATCCGAACAATAATAATATATCCACAGTAAATGATGTTAAGAGGTAGCTTGTCCAGTTTAGTTTGATCTTTTAATAATTGTTTATGTTTTAGATGATCCTTGCTCAGGTGTAGATTGCAGTGGTAATGGACAGTGTCAGTTTAACAGAACAACTGGACAGGCTATGTGTATGTGTAATGGACAATTTAGTGGAAAGTCTTGTGAAAGTGAGTTCTTAACTTAACAAAGTTTATACACAATAAAGCACAAATATATGAAATCTTTCTTTTTTTATTATCAAACTTTGATCTTGCAGTGATTACTATGTAGTCTATTAGGGGCATTCACAAGAAAATGATTAGATGCAAAAAGGAGGACATTGTCCTGAGACTCCTGAAAGGGAATCAATAAGTCAAGTATCATTTTTTTATATTTGATACTTGTTTATTTATACTGAGCTAAAGTTGAGTACTGTAAGTTCAGAAATTAATGCAAGGTTTTTATAATGGTGAAAAATGCAACAAAGTTGTAAACACATTAATTTAAACCCTCATTTTGAATTATTTTATATGAATTGAATATGATTTTTCTTAAAATTGTAAAAATTAAAGGACATTTACATGATTTAAGCTTAAAATGGCAAAATCGCAATAATAAATGCACGCAATAATTTCTGAATTTACAGTATTCAATGAAAAAAAGAAGATGTGATGATATGATTGCAATATGACAACTGTTCATAAGAGAACAAACAATACAGAAATTAACAAATATAGGTCACCATAAGACCTTCCACAATGAGCAAAGCCCATACTGCATAGTCAGCTTTATAAGGCCCTGAAATGACAAATGTAAAACAATTTTATATGAGAAAGCTAACAGCTGAATTAATTTTTTCAAGTTCTCATTTACATCCCTTGCATTAATATACCATATAACATTACACTGAAATGCTCAGTTAAAAGTGATATTTATTACTGATTTCAGTCTCTCCGTGTGATAATCCTGCCTCTAGGTGTTTCCATGGGGGTAGTTGTACATTACTGGCAGATGGAAATATCAATTGCAGCTGTCCTGATGGATTCTCAGGTGATCGATGTGAATGTAAGTACTAGGATTAGAAATTATGGATGTTGGAAGGAATGATACAAATATAAAATTAACTTCATGATATCCTGTTTTATACTAGGCCTGTGTACAGAGTTGAATTTTAAAGTGCAAGTTGTAACATTGCATAGGTAGAAATATCACAATATAACTACTCAGACACAATATTTTGACTCTTTAGCTAACCAGTCATTGGTCTTACTCCTTAATGTATATGGCTGGTGGAAAATCTTCAAATTCCAAATTTAAAGTCTTTGTATTTGAGGTGGATGTACCTGCTATATGTCAAATACAAATTCAAAACCTCAGTTTTTACAAGCATTATACAGTAGTAAGACTACTTGAAATAGACCACTTGGCCAAGGAGACCCATTTTAGAATTGAAAAAGTTTTAACTCCCCAAAAATGGATCATTGATTGTATATAAAAATTTCTATTTTAATTTAGTCAGTGCATGTAGAAGTGGAGCTATAAATTGTGGTCCTGGTACATGTTATACAGCTAATAGGACTGGATATTGTGACTGTCCTCCAGGATTCTTAGGAGATAGATGTCAAAGTGAGTATGATACTACAAATTACAATATAAAATAAGGAGATGGTGGTATGATTGAGAATGAGACAACTCTCAATGGAGACACTCTAATATAAGGACACTATATAGCATGAAGACATGATGTACCATGGAGACACTAACATAATGACACTATGTAGCATGAAGACATGATATACCATGGAGACGCTCTAACATAAGGACACTATGTAACATGGAGACTTGCTGTTCCATGGAGACACTCTAACATAAGGACACTATGTAACATGGAGGCATGCTGTACCATGGAGACACTCTAATAAAAGGACACTATATAGCGTGAAGACATGAACATGTGATTTCATGATTTTGCAAAAGTCAGCATACAAGTTAATTGAAATAGTCTAATTCGTTGAACACGTAAATTCATAATTCACCTGTATCTTTGAAAAACCATGAAATTTGGTATCCAAACAATAATAATATATCCACAGTAAAAAATGTTAAGAGGTAGCTTGTCCAGTTTAGTTTGATCTTGTAATAATTGTTTATATTTTAGATGATCCTTGCTCAGGTGTAGATTGCAGTGGTAATGGAGGGTGTCAGTTTAACCAAACAACTGGACAGGCTATGTGTATGTGTAATGGACAATTTAGTGGAAAGTCGTGTGAAAGTGAGTTCTTAACTAAAGAAAGTTTATACAACAATAAAGCAAAAATATATGAAATTTATTTTTATGCCCACCTACGATAGTAGCTGGGCAATATGTTTTTTGTTTGTGAATGTTGTTGTTTGTCCAACCTCTTTTCCTGCTTCATCTTAAAGTTTTTTTTAAGGTAGTTTTTGATGAAGTAGAAGTCCAATTATTATTAGTTTTAAACTTAGTTAACTTGTTACCGTTTGATATAATCTTCTAATTTTTATGCCAAATTAGAGTTTTTACCCCACTTTCACAGTTTCATGAAAAAAGAATGACATTATCCCAACATGGAACCAATGAGTCAAGCATCAATTTATTATTTGATTCTCGGTGATACAGAGCTAAAGTTGAGTACTGTAAATTCAGAAATAAATGCGCAGTTTTTATTATTGTGAAAAATACTTGCATTTTGAATTATTTTATATGAATTAAACATGATTTTTCTCAAAATCATAAAAATTAAAATCGCATTTAAGTTTAAAATGGCAAAATCGCAATAATAAATGCACGCAATAATTTCTGAATTTACAGTATTAAATAAAAAAAGAAGATGTTGTCCGTGCATTAACTCATGAACCGTTCAATCAAAGCTTTTAAAATTTTATTATGTTGTTACTGACAACTAAATGAAGGTCAAGTTCAATAATGGCGATTTTGACTTTTACCGTTCAGGAGTTATGGTTCTTGAAAGATTGAAAAATGCAGTTTCCAATCGTGTCCATGCATTTACGCATGAACTGTTCTACTAAAGCTTCCCAAATTTTAATATGTTGTTACTGATGACCAAATGGAGGTCATGTTTAATAATGACGATTTTGACTTTTACCGTTCAGGAGTTATGGTTCTTGAAAGATTGAAAAATAAAGTTTCCAGTCGTGTCCGTGCATTTACGTATGAACTGTTCTACCAAAGCTTCCCAAATTTTAATAAGTTGTTACTGATGACAAAATAGAGGTCAAGTTCAATAAAGACGATTTTGAATTATACCGTTCAGGAGTTATGGTTCTTGAAAGATTGAAAAATGGTGTTTCCAGTCGTGTCCCTGCATTTTGTCATGAACCATTCAACCAAAGCTTTTGAAATTTTTATATGTTGTTACTGATGGCAAAATAGAGGTCAAGTTCAATAATGACGATTTTGACTTTTACCGTTCAGGAGTTATGGTTCTTGAAAGATTGTAAAATGGCATTTCCATTCACGTTGTTGCATTTACTCATGAACCATTCAATCTAAGCTTTTCAAATCTTAATATGTTGATACTAATGACAAAATGGAGGTCAAATTTGATATTGACGATTTTCACTTTCACCATTCATCAGTAATGGTTCTTGTGATATTGCCAGGACACAAATAAATATTAATAAATCTGGTTTGCTGTCGTTGTGACAGCCTCTTGTTTATATTTGATACTTGTTTATACTGAGCTAAAGTTGAGTGCTGTAAGTTCAGAAATTAATGCAAGGTTTTTATTATTGCCAAAATGCAACAGAGTTGTAAACACAATAATTTAAACCCTCATTTTGAAATATTTTATATGAATTAAATATGATTTTTCTCAAAATCGTAAAAATTAAAGGACATTTACATGATTTAAGTTTAAAATGGCAAAATCGCAATAATAAATGCACGCAATAATTTCTGAATTTACAGTATTCAATGAAATAAGAAGATTTGATGATATGATTGCAAAATGACAACTGTTCACAAGAGAACAAACAACACAGAAATTAACAAATATAAGTCACCATAAGACCTTCAGCAATGAACAAAGCCTATACTGCATAGTCAGCAATATAAGGCCCTGAAATGACAAATGTAAAACAGTTTTATACGAGAAAGCTAACAGCTGAATTAATTTATTCAAGTTCTCATTTACATCCGTAGCATTAATATACCATTTAACATAGCACTGACATAATGCTCAGTTAAAAGTGATATTTATTACTGATTTCAGTCTCTCCGTGTGACAACCCTGCCTCTAGGTGTTTCCATGGGGGTAGTTGTACATTACTGGCAGATGGAAATATCAATTGCAGCTGTCCTGATGGATTCTCAGGTGATCGGTGTGAATGTAAGTACTAGGATTAGAAATTATAGATTCTCAGGTGATCTGTGTGAATATAAGTACTAGGATTAGAAATTATGGATTCTCAGGTGATCGTTGTGAGTGTAAGTACAAGGATTAGAAATTATAGATTCTCAGGTGATCAGTGTGAACGTAAGTACTAGGATTAGAAATTATAGATTCTCAGGTGATCCGTGTGAATGTAAGTACTAGGATTAGAGATTATAGATTCTCAGGTGATCCGTGTGAATGTAAGAACTAGAATTAGAAATTATGGATTCTCAGGTGATCAGTGTGAAAGTAAGTACTAGGATTAGAAATTATGGATTCTCAGGTGATCGGTGTGAATGTAAGAACTAGGATTTGAAATTATGGATTCTCAGATGATTGGCGTGAATTTAAGAACTAGAATTAGAAATTATGGATTCTCAGGTGATCGGCGTGAATGTAAGTACAAGGATTTGAAATAATGGATTCTCAGGTGATCGTCATGAATGTATGAACTAGAATTAAAATGTTTTGATTCTCAGGTGATCAGTGTGAACGTAAGTACTATGATTAGAAATTATCGATTTTAAGGTGATCAGTGTGGATTAGAAATTATGGATTCTCAGGTGATCAGTGTGAACATAAGCACTAGGATTAGAAATTATCGATTGTTAGGTTATCAGTGTGAACGTAAGAATTCATTTTAGAAATTATGGATTCTCAGGTGATTGGTGTGAATGTACGTACTAGGATTAGAAATGATAAAACTGCTATTGTTTTATGTGATTGGTTTCTATTGATGCAACTTTCCACTCATGATTTCTTATAATAGTGCTGTCTTACACCAAAAATATAAATCTTTTTTATGTTTTGCATGAAAAAATTGAAACACCCTGAACATTCAAATTGTATATATTTACCGTGCAATCACAGATCTAGTTTCAAAACTAAAACTTATATCTGTAATAATTTTTGTATTCCAGATTTGATAAAGGAATGATACAAATATAAAATTAACTTCATAAGGCCAGGATTTTTTAATTTGTTGGTTTACTGATCCGCCGACCTGATTTTGCCGATTTCCATAATAAAAATAAAATTGACTTTTCATGCTTTTTTTATTCCCGCCAAACCTAACAAATGCATTATCCCTGAAAAATAGTTAAAATATTCTTTTTTATGAAATGAAATGCATTAAACACTAACAAAATTGATAACACTTTCTGTTTTGAAAAAAAACTTCTCCTTTTGAAGAAACCTGTGTTTAAAACCGATTTTTTTAAATCAAGTTAAAGTACTGAATATTAACAAATCATTTGGAATTTTCTTGTTTCATAGATAAAAAAAAGATATCGTCTATTTGGATAAAAACGGGAATTCATGACAACAGATTAACCCAATATTCTCGTTCTTCCAGTGGACGAGTCTATTACATTTTTGACACGTGTGTTGAAAATTATTTTCTTACAATGTTTTAACATTTTTTTCTTTATCAGTTTTCGTGCTTGAAGATCATTATTCACCAAGTTTTCTGGAATTGATTAAGAGCTACGCAAATCTGTTTTTCTTGTTTGTGAAATGACAATTTAATTTCGTCTTTGTCTGTGCACACACACCCTTTTTTACGGGAAATGATTAGACAATTTCATACGATGTTTATGACAGCTGAGCAATAATATTTCATCGAACTCAAATTTAAGAAATGATGACAAAATAGCATAAGGAACATATTGTTAGAAAGGTGAAATACATATTTATTTTGCATATTTTTCTGGCTTGAAAGATTTTAATTTTTTTTCCAAACCGACCGACCTGACTTTTTCATGGGTAAATTCTGTAAACCAACAAATTAAAAAACCCTGGCCTAATATCCTGTTTTATACTAGGTTAATCCGTACAGAGTTGAATTTTAAAGTGCAAGATGTAACATTTGCATAAATTAGGTAGAAATATCACAATATAACTACTCAGATACAAAACTTTTCCAAATTTAAAGTCTTTGGATTCAGTTGATAGCACCTGCCACATGCATGCCAGATACAAACTCACAACCTCAGTTTTTACAAGCGTAATACAGTAGTAAGACTACTTGAAATAGACCACTTGCCCAAGGAGGCCTTTTGAAAAAATTCCCCAAAAATAAATCATTTCCTGTATTAATAATTTCAATTTTTATTTTAATAGTCAGTGCATGTAGAAGTGGAGCTATAAATTGTGGTCCTGGAACATGTTATACAGCTAATAGGACTGGATATTGTGATTGTCCTCCAGGATTCTTAGGTGATAGGTGTCAAAGTGAGTATGATACTACAAATTACAATATATAATAAGGAGATGTGGTATGAGTGCCAATGAGACAACTCTCCATGGAGCCACTGTAACATGAGGACCCTATGTAGCATGAAGACATGATGTACCATGGAGACACTCTAACATAAGGACACTATGTAGCATGAAGACATGATGTACCATGGAGTCACTCAACATAAATATACTATGTAGCATAAAGACATGATGTACCATGGAGACACTCTAACATAAGGACACTATGTAGCATGAAGACATGATGTACCATGGAGTCACTCTAACATAAATATACTATGTAGCATAAAGACATGATGTACCATGGAGACACCATCTGTGTAATATAAGGACTATGTAGACATGATGTACTTTGGAGATGCTAACAACAGGACACTATATAGCATGATGACATGATGTACCATGGAGAACCTCTAACATAAGGACACTATGTAGCATGAAGACATGATGTACCATGGAGAACCTCTAACATAAGGACACTATGTAGCATGAAGACATGAAGTACCATGGAGACACTCTAACATAAGGACACTATGTAGAATGAAGACATGATGTACCATGGAGAACCTCTAACATAAGGACACTATGTAGCATGAAGACATGCTGTACCATGGAGACACTCTAACATAAGGACACTATGTAGCATGATGACATGATGTTCCATGGAGAACCTCTAAAATAAGGACACTATCTAGCATGATGACATGATGTACCATGGAGACACTCTAACAAAAGGACACTTTGTAGCATAAAGACATGATGTACCATGGAGTAACTCTAACATAAGGACACCATGTAGCATGAAGACATGATGTACCATGGAGAACCTCTAACATAAGGACACTATGTAGCATGAAGACATGCTGTACCATGGAGACACTCTAACATAAGGACACTATGTAGCATGAAGACATGATGTACCATGGAGAACCTCTAACATAAGGACACTATGTAGCATGAAGACATGCTGTACCATGGAGACACTCTAACATAAGGACACTATGTAGCATGAAGACATGATGTACCATGGAGAACCTCTAACATAAGGACACTATGTAGCATGAAGACATGCTGTACCATGGAGACACTCTAACATAAGGACACTATGTACCAAGAAGACATGATGCACCATGGAGACACTCTCTGTGTAATATAAGGACTATGTAGACATGATGTACTTTGGAGACGCTAACAACAGGACACTATCTAGCATGATGACATGCTGTACCATGGAGACACTCTAACATAAGGACACTATGTAGCATGATGACATGATGTTCCATGGAGAACCTCTAACATAAGGACACTATCTAGCATGATGACATGATGTACCATGGAGACACTCTAACATAAGGACACTATGTAGCATGAAGACATGATGTACCATGGAGTAACTCTAACATAAGGACACCATGTAGCATGAAGAAATGCTGTACCGTGGAGACCCCCAACATAAGGACACTATGTAGCATGATGACATGATGCACCATGGAGACACTCTCTGTGTAATATAAGGACTATGTAGACATGATGTACTTTGGAGACGCTAACAACAGGACACTATATAGCATGATGACATGATGTACCATGGAGAACCTCTAACATAAGGACATTATGTAGTATGAAGACATGATGTACCATGGAGAACGTCTAACATAAGGACACTATGTAGCATGAAGACATGAAGTACCATGGAGACACTCTAACATAAGGACACTATGTAGCATGATGACATGATGTTCCATGGAGAACCTCTAACATAAGGACACTATCTAGCATGATGACATGATGTACCATGGAGACACTCTAACAAAAGGACACTTTGTAGCATAAAGACATGATGTACCATGGACAAACTCTAACATAAGGACACCATGTAGCATGAAGACATGCTGTACCGTGGAGACCCCCAACATAAGGACACTATGTACCAAGAAGACATGATGTACCATGGAGACACTCTGTGTAATATAAGGACTATGTAGACATGATGTACCATGGAGACACTCTAACATAAGGACACTATGTAGCATGAAGACATGATGTACCATGGAGTCACTGTATCATGAGGACCCTATTTAGCATGAAGACGTGATGTACATGTACCATGGAGTCACTCTAACATAAGGACACTTTGTAGTATGAAGACATGCTGTACCATGTAGACACTCTAACATAAGGACACTATGTAGCATGAAGACATGCTGTACCGTGGAGAACCTCTAACATAAGGACACTATGTAGTATGAAGACATGATGTACCATGTAGACACTCTAACATAAGGACACAATGTAGAATGAAGACATGCTCTACCATGGATACACTCTAACATAAGGACACTATGTAGCATAAAGACATGAATATGTGATTTCATGGTTTGGCAAAAGTCAACATACAACCTAATAAAATAGTGTGATTTGCTGAACATTTCAATGTATAATTCACCTGCACCCATGAAAACTATGTACCATGAAGACATGAACATGTGATTTCATGGTTTGGCAAAAGTCAGCATACAACCTTATAAAAGTAGTGTCATTAGCTGAACATTTCAATGCATAGTTCACCTGCACCCATGAAAACCACAAAAATTGGTATCCAACCAATAATATGAATACACAGTAAATGATGTTAAGAGGTAGCTTGTACAGTTTAGTTTGATCTTTTAATAATTGTTTATGTTTTAGATGATCCTTGCTCAGGTGTAGATTGCAGTGGTAATGGAGGGTGTCAGTTTAACAGAACAACAGGACAGGCTATGTGTATGTGTAATGGACAATTTAGTGGAAAGTCTTGTGAAAGTGAGTTTGTAACTAAAGGAAGTTTATACAACAATAAAGCAAAAATATATGAAATTTATTTTTAAGCCCACCTACGATAGTATCGGGGCAGTATGTTTTTTGTTTGTGCATGTTGTTGTTTGTCCAACCTCTTTTCCTGCTTCATGTTAAAGATTTTTGTTAAGGTAGTTTTTGATGAAGTAGAAGTCCAATTATTATTATTAATTTTAAACTTAGTTCCCTTGTTACCCTTTGATATAATCTTCTAATTTTTATATTCTAAAGTTGAGTACTGTAAATTCATTAATTGATTAATGCTCAGTTTTTATTATTGTGAAAAATACTTGCATTTTGAATTATTTTATATGAATTAAACATGATTTTTCTCAATATCATAAAAATTAAAATCGCATTCAAGTTTAAAATGGCAAAATCGCAATAATAAATGCATGCAATAATTTCTGAATTTACAGTAATCAATAAAAAAAAGAAAATGTGATGAAATGATTGCAATATGACAACTCTTCACAAGAGAACAAACGACACAGAAATTAACAAATATAAGTCACCATAAGACCTTCCACAATGAGCAAAGCCCATACTGCATAGTCAGCTTTATAAGGCCCTGAAATGACAAATGTAAAACAATTTTATATGAGAAAGCTAACAGCTGAATTAATTTTTTCAAGTTCTCATTTACATCCCTTGCATTAATATACCATATAACATTACACTGAAATGCTCAGTTAAAAGTGATATTTATTACTGATTTCAGTCTCTCCGTGTGATAATCCTGCCTCTAGGTGTTTCCATGGGGGTAGTTGTACATTACTGGCAGATGGAAATATCAATTGCAGCTGTCCTGATGGATTTTCAGGTGATCGGTGTGAATGTAAGTACTAGGATTAGAAATTATAGATTCTCAGGTGATCGGTGTGAATGTAAGTACTAGGATTAGAAATTATAGATTCTCAGGTGATCAGTGTGAATGTAAGTACTAGGATTAGAAATTATAGATTCTCAGGTGATCGGTGTGAATGTAACTACTAGGATTAGAAATTATAGATTCTCAGGTGATCGGTGTGAATGTAAGTACTAGGATTAGAAATTATAGATTCTCAGGTGATCGGTGTGAATGTAAGTACTAGGATTAGAAATTATAGATTCTCAGGTGATCGGTGTGAATGTAAGTACTAGGATTAGAAATTATAGATTCTCAGGTGATCGGTGTGAATGTAAGTACTAGGATTAGAAATTATAGATTCTCAGGTGATCGGTGTGAATGTAACTACTAGGATTAGAAATTATAGATTCTCAGGTGATCGGTGTGAATGTAAGTATACTAGGATTAGAAATTATGGATTCTCAGGTGATCGGTGTGAATGTAAGTACTAGGATTAGAAATTATAGATTCTCAGGTGATCGGTGTGAATGTAAGTACTAGGATGAGAAATTATAGATTCTCAGGTGATCGGTGTGAATGTAAGTACTAGGATTAGAAATTATAGATTCTCAGGTGATCGGTGTGAATGTAAGTACTAGGATTAGAAATTATGGATTCTCAGGTGATTGATGTGAATGTAAGTATACTAGGATTAGAAATTATAGATTCTCAGGTGATCGGTGTGAATGTAAGTACTAGGATTAGAAATTATAGATTCTCAGGTGATCGGTGTGAATGTAAGTACTAGGATTAGAAATTTTAGATTCTCAGGTGATCGGTGTGAATGTAAGTATACTAGAATTAGAAATTATGGATTCTCAGGTGATCGGTGTGAATGTAAGTACTAGGATTAGAAATTATAGATTCTCAGGTGATCGGTGTGAATGTAAGTACTAGGATGAGAAATTATAGATTCTCAGGTGATCGGTGTGAATGTAAGTACTAGGATTAGAAATTATGGATTCTCAGGTGATTGATGTGAATGTAAGTATACTAGGATTAGAAATTATAGATTCTCAGGTGATCGGTGTGAATGTAAGTACTAGGATTAGAAATTATAGATTCTCAGGTGATCGGTGTGAATGTAAGTACTAGGATTAGAAATTATAGATTCTCAGGTGATCGGTGTGAATGTAAGTACTAGGATTAGAAATTATGGATTCTCAGGTGATCGGTGTGAATGTAAGTATACTAGGATTAGAAATTATGGATTCTCAGGTGATTGATGTGAATGTAACTACTAGGATTAGAAATTATGGATTCTCAGGTGATCGGTGTGAATGTAAGTACTAGGATTAGAAATTATAGATTCTCAGGTGATCGGTGTGAATGTAAGTACTAGGATGAGAAATTATAGATTCTCAGGTGATCGGTGTGAATGTAAGTATACTAGGATTAGAAATTATGGATTCTCAGGTGATCGGTGTGAATGTAAGTACTAGGATTAGAAATTATGGATTCTCAGGTGATTGATGTGAATGTAAGTACTAGGATTAGAAATTATTGATTCTCAGGTGATCGGTGGGAATGTAAGTACTAGGATTAGAAATTATAGATTCTCAGGTGATCGGTGTGAATGTAAGTACTAGGATTAGAAATTATAGATTCTCAGGTGATCGGTGTGAATGTAAGTACTAGGATTAGAAATTATGGATTCTCAGGTGATCGGTGTGAATGTAAGTACTAGGATTAGAAATTATGGATTCTCAGGTGATCGGTGTGAATGTAAGTACTAGGATTAGAAATTATAGATTCTCAGGTGATCGGTGTGAATGTAAGTACTAGGATTAGAAATTATAGATTCTCAGGTGATCGGTGTGAATGTAAGTATACTAGGATTAGAAATTATGGATTCTCAGGTGATCGGTGTGAATGTAAGTATACTAGGATTAGAAATTATGGATTCTCAGGTGATTGATGTGAATGTAAGTACTAGGATTAGAAATTATAGATTCTCAGGTGATCGGTGTGAATGTAAGTACTAGGATTAGAAATTATAGATTCTCAGGTGATCGGTGTGAATGTAAGTTCTAGGATTAGAAATTATGGATTCTCAGGTGATTGATGTGAATGTAAGTACTAGGATTAGAAATTATGGATTCTCAGGTGATCGGTGTGAATGTAAGTACTAGGATTAGAAATTATAGATTCTCAGGTGATCGGTGTGAATGTAAGTATACTAGGATTAGAAATTATGGATTCTCAGGTGATCGGTGTGAATGTAAGTATACTAGGATTAGAAATTATGGATTCTCAGGTGATTGATGTGAATGTAAGTACTAGGATTAGAAATTATAGATTCTCAGGTGATCGGTGTGAATGTAAGTACTAGGATTAGAAATTATGGATTCTCAGGTGATCGGTGTGAATGTAAGTATACTAGGATTAGAAATTATGGATTCTCAGGTAATCGATGTGAATGTAAGTACTAGTATTTTTTATGCCCCACCTACGATAGTAGAGGGGCATTATGTTTTCTGGTCTGTGCGTCTATTCATTCGTCAGTCTGTCCGTCCGTCCGTCCGTCCGTCTGTCCCGCTTCAGGTTAAAGTTTTTGGTTAAGGTAGTTTTTGATGAAGTTGAAACTTGGTACACATGTTCCTTATGATATGGTCTTTCTAATTTTCAACCCAAATTAAACTTTTGACCTCAATGTCACGGTCTACTGAACATAGAAAATGAAAGTGCGAGTTTCAGGTTAAAGTTTTTGGTCAATGTAATTTTTGATGAAGTTGAAGTCCAATCAACTTGAAACTTAGTACACATATGTTCCCTATGATATTATCTTTCTAATTTTAATGCCTAATTATATTTTTTACCCAATTTCACGGTCCATTGAACATGGAAAATGATAGTGCAAGTGGGGCATCCGTGTACTTTGGACACATTCTTGTTTTGCTATTGTTTTATGCCTTGTTACAAATGTCCACTCATGATTCCTTATAGTAGTGCTGTCTTACATAAAAAAAATAATTCTTTTTATATGTTGCATGAAAAAATAGAAACTGCCTGAACATTCAACTTGCATATCTTTACCGTACTGAGGCAATCAAAGATCTAGTTTCAGAACTTAAACTGATGGATAACTGTGAGATAACTTTCTTATTCCAGATTTGATAAAGGAATGATACAAATATAAAATTAACTTTATAATATCCTGTTTTATACTAGGCCTATGTACAGAGTTAAATTTTAAAGTGCAAGATGTAACATTGCATAGGTAGAAATATCACAATATAACTACTCAGAAACAAAACTTTTCCAAATTCAAAGTCTTTGGATTTCAGTTGATAGCACCTGGCACATGCCAGATACAAACTCACAACCTCAGTTTTTACAAGCATAAAACAGTAGTAAGACTACTTGAAATGGACCACTTGGCCAAGGAAGCCATTTTAAAAATTGAAAAAAGTTTGAACTCCCCAAAAATGGATCATTTACTGTAATAATAATTTCAATTTTTATTTAGTCAGTGCATGTAGAAGTGGAGCTATAAATTGTGGTCCTGGTACATGTTATACAGCTAATAGGACTGGATATTGTGACTGTCCTCCAGGATTCTTAGGAGATAGGTGTCAAAGTGAGTATGATACTACAAATTACAATATAAAATAAGGAGATGTGGTATGATTGACAATAAGACAACTCTCCATGGAGACACTATAATATAAGAACATTATGTAGCATGAAGACATGATGAACCATGGAGACACTCTTAGTCTAACATAAGGACACTATGTAGCATGAAGACATGCTGTACCATGGAGACACTCTAACATAAGGACACTTTGTAGCATGAAGACATGCTGTACCAAGGGAGACACTCTATATAGGATGAAGTTGAACTTGGATGATGAAGACATACTGTACCATAGAGCAAGATGTACCATGGAGTCACTTTAACATAAGGACACTATGTAACATGAAGAATTGTTGTACCATGGAGACCCTCTAAAATAAGGACACTATGTAGGCTGAATATATGAATATGTGATTTCATGGTTTTGCAAAAGTTAGCATACAATCTAATTGAAATAGTCTAATTTGTTGAACATTTAAATTCATAGTTCACCTGTACCCCCGAAAACCATGAAAATTGGTATCCGAGCAATAATAATGAATCCAAAGTAAATGATGTTGAGAAGTGGCTATAGTCTGGTTTAGTTTCCTTGCTCAGGTGTAGATTACAGTGGTAATGGACAGTGTCAGTTTAACAGAACAACTTGATAGGCAATTTGATCTTTTAATAATTAGTTTATGTTTTAGATGATTTTTGCTCAGGTGTAGATTGCAGTGGTAATGGACAATGTCAGTTTAACAGAACAACTGGACAGGCTATGTGATCTTTAAATAATTGTTTATTTTTTAGATGATCCTTGCTCAGGTGTAGATTGCAGTGGTAATGGACAGTGTCAGTTTAATAGAACAACTGGACAGGCTATGTGTATGTGTAATGGACAATTTAGTGGAAAGTCTTGTGAAAGTGAGTTCTTTACTAAACTAAGTTTATACAACAATAAAGCACAAATATATGAAATCTTTTTTTTTATCAAAATTTGATCAAGCAGTGATTACTATTTAATCCTGTTCGGGATGAAAATTTCAGGGACTGAATTTTCGGCTCTCCCTTGACACCATTTCACGGTGGGTATGGTTGTCCTGCGAGAGAACGTACTGTGCTGGTGATTTGGTCCTGACGGGTGCTGGTGATCAATGAAAAAATGTAAACAAAGACGAAAATAATGATTTTTGACGTTTTCACTCATAAAAAATGGAAGAAAACGGTTGAGATTTTTCAATTTTGTTTCTTATGGGTTCATATGTAAACCATTAAAAAGTTGACCCTCTAAACTTTTTCAGTAAGCGTAACACAGAAATGCTCATTTTCAGAAAATCTCGAACTGAAAAAATAAAACAAAAATGCTCATAGAGTCCGCTTTCTATACCGCAATCCACGCGACAAAACTATTTTGTGAAAAAACATTGCAATTTATTAACATTTAGCATTTTCTCAATTTATTCATGTCCTGATACTGTGCTGGTGGGTCCTGTCATTGTGCTGGTGGGTCCTGTCATTGTGCTGGTGGGTCCTGATACGGTGCTGGTGATTTTGGATAAGAAGTTGGTCATATTTGAAACAAATGTTACAAAATCAATAAAATTGGGCAGATAACTGTTGTCAATAGGATCTATGACTCCTATTTTAGCTCTTGTGCATCCATTTGGCTGTTTAATATGTGTTTTGAAATGATCGTAACTTGTATTAAATAATTACATAAATGGGCAACATCTTTCGTCCAATATCAGATAACAATATATAGTATCTAAAATAAGAATAGTTTTATTAAGATATTTTAAATGCCCCTTACATTGATGCTTCAACAATGATCAAAGCCAATGCCGCATAGACATGTTTGTTAGCGCTCCGCATACCCCTCCCCACTTCCAACCAACCAACCCTCCTCATTTCCTCCTTCATTGTTACAGTGGTGTACCAACACAACAATTTATTACATAAAATAATAACACAAAGACACACATTATTGAATAACGAATGCTTGCAGGTACTGAATGCTAGTTCAAAGCCGCATTTTCAACTAATAGATAAACCATGTTCTCATATACAAAAATCCCAATCGTGTAGATTAAAAAAGTCTCAAAACTTAAGTTCACATTTTAATGTTTGATGAAGCAGAACTTTAAAAGTGTGCAGTGAATCTTGTTCTCACAACAGTTATTGTCATAATTATGTTTACATAAGACTCATAAAGGAATTAAGAAGGTACCAAGCAATATTTTACAGTTTAATTTAATGATCATGAATGGAAGGAAATGGTACGTAAGTTTACATAGGACAAAAAGAAATTGATAGTATTTTTTGGCGAAAGACTTAAACGCTTCCTTGCATTATATAGTACAGCTCTTCTATAAAAGCATGCAAAAAAAAACTTTGATTGACTTGCTTGCTATGTTTGCTTGGATGTTTTCAAACAATAGGTAGGCGGAGTTTCAATACATACTGGGATTTGATTGGACAAATACAAACTGACAGGAATTGAAGTTAATGTCTATTTTCCAAATAAATTGTAGTATATAGTAAACAGACTACTTACCTGTCGTTTACAAACATCCAAACAATCATAGCAAGCAATTTAATCAATGGTTTGCTTTGCATATATTTATAGAAGAGCTGTAAATTCTAAAAAAAAAGAAATTTTGTTGTCGTAGATGGTTAAATCCTCAACAAAATCACAATATCTTTGTTGGAACGAATAAAGGTTTTAAATCAAATTTTCGTGGACTTTTTAGCTTCCACCCTGACGAGACATGTTAGCTGTTCGTATGCTGTTGCACCTGACGCACGGAAACTTTCACATTTCCATCTTCTTTTCTGAAATATTTTACCCAGCTCATACTTGACAGGACTGTTATCCTAGTAAAAGGTGTAACCAATGAATTGAACACAAGTTAAAAACTCCATAATACTATATAATTCATTTTATGTGTCAATTTGTTCGAAAAAAGTCGAAAAGAAGAGAGTTTTTTTAATGCCATGATTATCTGCCGCTTTCTAGATCTATGCTTAGCATTTATTTCAGATGACATGGACTCCTCACCCTGGTGACCCTGCTGCCTTTCATAACTTTATCCGTATACATATATTAATAGATAAACAAAAGGCTGCAACTGGTATTTGATTCGTTGTAACGAGAATATTTGTGGTGAATGGAAACTGTGAGGGTCAAAATCTTAAATTGCTTATAAATGTTGCTGGACCCAGTTTCGTTATCTGATTTGAATTTTCTGAAATGTGCAAGGTGATAGACATTTTGATTTTTTTTACTCGGTAAGTTTTGCCCTAATTGCTTGAACATTTGCAATATTAAAGCCGATTTCAATGAGTGTGTAGACAAAGGGAATATCTTTGGTTATCTTGCTTGCTGAACAGAAAAGTCATTGTTAGGTTATGTAAACTACCCTACTTTAAGAGTAGACTAGTCCTACAAATGACACATCTTTCTGTCTGTAGGACCAGGCTAATTCGAAAGGAGGGTATAGACCTTACCTAACAATGACTTCACGGTTTAGCTAACAAGCAAGCTAACCAAAGATATAACATTTGCCTACATACTCAATGGAATCGGCTGTAACTAAAAACTCGAATACATTTTAACAGACAGTGGTCTGGTTTGTTGATGAATATTGTTTTTCCTAGATTCACTCTTGAAAAAAACATTTGGTAACATTTGGTCATTGTAATACGGACGCCAATACAATAAATGAACCTCACACGATCCCTCGACACAGTTGAGCTTATATATGATCTTATAGCGATTCGGGTTGAAAATCAGTTGAAATTAAGCCAGTTATTTGTGTGTGTAGATTTGTATTGTTTTAAACTGTTATGACTTTTTAAAGTTAAATCTAGGTGTTTAATCTAAGAATTTCTTTTTTAAACTTATTTACTTGTTTTATACTCAATTGGTAGTATGAAGTTACAAGATATTTTAATTTTTGAAATTGAAGGCACAATTAACAAAGCAAACGTTAGTTTCAAATACTTTTAAATAGATTTTTAAGGATAATGTACCCTTGTGTTGATCCCATGCTAAACATAACAAAAATTTCTGTACAAAGGTCTGTGAATTTTCTACAAAAATAGTGATTTTATTTTCACCAAATTCTCTTTTTCTACTAAATACAATAATGAACTATAAATAATAATGCTTTGCAAGAAGTTTCCCCTTGATACATGTATATGTACAAAATTATATCTTTATTATTCATTGTCTGTGCTGTTTTGATACTATTGCAGTTTGCACATTTTCGTAATTGACAGGCCACAGGAGGGGGTGATAAACCATACACGAAAATATAAAATATTGATCTAAGTACTTAATTTGCATCTCTGAACCCCCACCCCGGCTTGTTTTTTAGGAGGGTGTCTAAAAATGGTCGATTACAGACAGCCGAGTACGCATTTTACTTTCCAGGCGTGTTTACGTTGATTGTTAAAGTCCTGAAAACGGATAGATAGAAACCAAAATGTTTGATTTATCTGGCTTTAGATTCAGTTTTTTTAAATATAAATTAAGTCTACATTTTAATATAATAATACTAAGAATTCACAATATAAAAAAATGCAGAAAAAAAATGGAGATGTGAAATATCTTAATAAGGAGTCATTACTACAGAGATGGTGTGTTTGACACACAAAACTTAAAAGCTTAGTGATATTACCAATATTAAAATAAAAATGTATTTTAGTTTGGTAGTTTTTCCATTTACTCATTTTCAATCATAATTAAGGCACATTTGATTTTTTATTCATAAAAATATTTAAATATAGAAAAGTAGGACACATTGTTCACTTCCTCCCCTGTAATTCTTTATCAAAAATATTTATTTATTTTGGAATTTTGAAATGAAAAAGCTAAGAAATCTTAGTTTTGTTAATGTTCTCTAGGTTATCTCGTCTTCATTCTCTGACATATTCTCTGACATATTCTAGTCTGCCCTTTCATAAAATAGTGATTTTTTTTAGTGTTCTATCGAACTTTCAAAAAAAAATACCTGATAACCGTTCAGACAAAAAAAATACCGGTATGTTGAAAAAATCTTACAGATACAGCAAGTGATTCTTAATAGCTGTAAGATACATTTTTCTTTTAAAATACAACTTTTAAATCTTACGGGAAACTATTCCAAGCTTAACACTTTCACTGTAACCTCGCTCTAACTTATCCCCAATCCCCCCCCAAAAAACAAACAAACAAACCCGCAATACTATTGTCATTCTTATAGTCAGCACTCAATTTTTCACAAACAAATGTGTTTTAAGCTGCTAAAGACATATCATGATTCAAACGCTCAGAAAGTCCTTTCTTCTATATTTTTGCTCTCCATTTTTATACAAAACCTTTTACATTTTTATTTTATGGGTTATTGTTGAAGGTTGTACAATGACGTATGGTTGTTAACACATACTTTCTTTGGTTTCTTATGGAAATTTGTCCATTGACAACAAACATACATCATCTACTTTATATAAGTATTGTATAAATTACAACGTATTTTGGCGATCTTGCAAAATGATCGTAATCCCGAAAATCGTAAACATATTTTCTTATCTTAAAAGGGGGCAAGAAGGGTTCCATTAACAGGCCAATAAATAAAATCACAGTTAATTATAAAAAGAATGAAAAATAGGTTTTTTTTTTCTCTCATAATAACAGTAAACAGATTCATAACAATGGCAATTTCAAGAAAGCAGACAACAGTTAATTACTAGTAGTCAATAACAGTACAGCATCAATGATCTTGACTGAATATTTGCCACTTTTAACTAAAATATAAAGGCACAGAACCAGGACATAGGAGCACAGAACCAGGACCGTTTTTCTTATCACCAGCACATCGTCAGGACAATTCCGTTTAACGAACTTGCACGACTTTTGCAATTTTATATTGTTGTAATATACTTTGCATGGTACTTATGACGCATCAGAGAAAAATTAAGCAACAAAACAGTCGTTTTATTGGCGTTCTGATACAATGTAAACAAACCCACCAGCACAGAATCAGGACCCACCAGCACCCGTCAGGACCAAATCACCAGCACAGTACGTTCTCACGCAGGACAACTATACCCACCGTGCATTTGCGAGTCTGGTCTTGAGGAAACAATGATAGTCTGTTGGAAGGGGACTATAAATGGCTGACCTGTGTTAAGAGAGAGCCATACATTTATCTCTTGCACTTTAAAGACACCCTTGTAGATTTCGAAAAAGAGCAGGCTAATGCTGCTACAAGGCAGCACTTGCACCCACAAAGTGGAGAGGGATTAATATAAGTTGCAAAACTTGTTTCCCAATCCACTGTAAATAAATATGTTTAAACTCAAATTTAATCAATTAGGAGGATTAGCAAGAAATGATTTCATGAAAATAGAAGGACATTGTCCTGACAGGGAATCAAGTAGTCTAGTATCATTTTATTATTTGATACTCCGTTATACTGAGCTAAAGTTGAGTACTGTAAATTCAGAAATTAATGCAAGGTTTTTATTATTGCGAAAAATGCGACAGAGTTGTAAATGCAATAATTTAAACTCACAATTTGAAATATTTTATATGAATTAAACATAATTTTTCACAAAATCGTAAAAATTAAAATCTCATTTAAGTTTAAAATGGCAAAATTGCAATAATAAATGCATCCAATAATTTCTGAATTTACAGTATGCAATAAAAAAAAAATGTGATGATATGATTGCAAAATGACAACTCTTCACAAGAGAACAAATGACACAGAAATTAACAAATATAGGTCACCATAAGACCTTCAACAATGAGCAAAGCCTCTACTGCATAGTTAACTATATAAGGCCCTGAAATGACAAATGTAAAACAATTGAAACAAGAAAGCTTACAGCTGAATTAATGTAGTCAAGTTCTCATTTACATCCCTAGCATTAATATACCATATAACATTACACTGAAATGCTCAGTTAAAAGTGATATTTATTACTGATTTCAGTCTCTCCGTGTGATAATCCTGCCTCTAGGTGTTTCCATGGTGGTAGTTGTACATTACTGGCAGATGGAAATATCAATTGCAGCTGTCCTGATGGATTCTCAGGTGATCGTTGTGAACGTAAGTACTAGGATTAGAAATTATTGATTCTCATGTGATTGGTGTGAATGTAAGAATTAGGATTAGAAATTATGGATTCGAAGTTGATCCGTGTGAACAAAAGTACTAGGATTAGAAAGTATGGATTCTCAGGTAATCGATGTGAATGTAAGTACTAGGATGTTTTTGCTATTACTTTATGCCTTGTTGCAACTGTCCACTCATGATTCCTTATAATAGTGGTGTCTTACATAAAAAAAAAAAGCTTTTTATATGTTGCATGAAAAAATAGAAACTGCCTGAACATTCAACTTGTATGTCTTAATGTACTGAGGCTATCAAAGATCTAGTTTCAGAACTAAAACTGATGGATAACTGTGAGATAACTTTCATACTCCAGATTTGATTAAGGAATGATACAAATACATGTATAAAATTAACTTCACATATCCGGTTTTATACTAGGCCTATCTACAGAGTTGAATTTTAAAGTGCAAGATGTAACATTGCATAGGTAGTACGAAATATCACAATATAACTAATCAGATACAAAACTTTTCCAAATTCAAAGTCTTTGGATTTCAGTTGATAGCACCTGGCACATGCCAGATACAAACTCACAACCTCAGTTTTTACAAGCGTAATACAGTAGTTAGACTACTTGAAATAGACCACTTGGCCAAGGAGGCCATTTTAAAAATTGAAAAAGTTTGAACTCTCCAAAAATGAATCATTTACTGTAATAATAATTTCAATTTTTACTTAGTCAGTGCATGTAGAAGTGGAGCTATAAATTGTGGTCCTGGTACATGTTATACAGCTAATAGGACTGGATATTGTGACTGTCCTCCAGGATTCTTAGGAGATAGATGTCAAAGTGAGTATGATACTACAAATTACAATATAGAATAAGGTGATGTGGTATGATTGAGAATGAGACAACTCTCCATGGAGACACTCTAACATAAGGACACTTTGTAGCATGAAGACATGAAGTACCATGAAGACACTCTTAGTCTTACATAAGGACACTATGTAGCATGAAGACATGATGTACCATGGAGACACTCTAACATAAGGACACTATGTAGCATGAAGACATGATGTACCATGGAGACACTCTAACATAAGGACACTATGTAGCATTAAGACATGATATACCATGAAGACACTCTTAGTCTAACATAAGGAAACTATGTAGCACGAAGACATGATGTTCCATGGAGACACTCTAACATAAGGACACTATGTAGCATTAAGACATTATGTAGCATGAAGACATGATGTACCATGGAGACACTCTAACATAAGGACACTATGTAGCATTAAGACATGATATACCATGAAGACACTCTTAGTCTAACATAATGAAACTATGTAGCACAAAGACATGATGTTCCATGGAGACACTCTTAGTCTAACATAAGGACACTATGTAGCATTAAGACATGATGTACCATGGAGTCACTCTAACATAAGGACAGTTTGAAGCATGAATACAGGATGTACCATGAAGTCACTAACATAAGGTCACTTTGTAGCATGAAGACAAGATGTACCATGGAGACACTCTAACATAAGGACACTATGTCGCATGCAGACATGTTGTACCATGGAGTCACTCTAACATAAGGACACTTTGTAGCAAGGAGACATGCTGTACCATGGAGTCACTAACATAAGGACATTTTGTAGCATGAAGACAAGATGTACCATGGAGACACTCTAACATAAGGACACTATGTAGCATGAAGACATGCTGTACCATGGAGTCAGTCTAACATGAGGACACTTTGTAGCAAGGAGACATGCTGTACCATGGAGACACTATATATAAGATGAAGTTGAACTTGGATGATTGCGACATACTGTACCATAGAGCAAGATGTACCATGGAGTCACTTTAACATAAGGACACTATGTATTTTGAAGAAATACTGTACCATGGAGACCCTCTAAATTAAGGACACTATGTAGCCTGAATACATGAATATGTGATTTCATGGTTTTGCAAAAGTTAGCATACAATCTAATTGAAATAGTCTAAATACGTGAACATTTAAATTCATAGTTCACCTGTTCCCCCGAAAACCATGAAAATTGGTATCCGACCAATAATAATGAATCCAAAGTAAATGATGTTGAGAAGTGGCTATAGTCCAGTTTAGTTTCCTTGCTCAGGTGTAGATTACAATGGTAATGGACAGTGTCAGTTTAACAAAACAACTGGGCAGGCAATGTGATCTTTTAATAATTGGTTTTTTTTAGATGATCCTTGCTCAGGTGTAGATTGCAGTGGTAATGGACAGTGTCAGTTTAACAGTACAACTGGACAGGCTATGTGTATGTGTAATGGACAATTTAGTGGAAAGTCTTGTGAAAGTGAGTTCTTAACTAAACTAAGTTATGCAACAATAAAGCACAAATATATGAGTTCTTTTTTTTTATCAAAATTTGATCAAGCAGTGATTACTATTTTATCCTGTTCGGGATGAAAATTTCAGGGACTGAATTTTCGGCTCTCCCTTGACACCATTTGCGAGTCTGGTCTTGAGGAAACAATGATAGTCCGTTGGAAGGGGACTATAAATGGCTGACCTGTGTTAAGAGCCATACATTTATCTCTTGCACATTAAAGACATCCTTGTAGATTTCGAAAAAGAGTAGGCTAATGCTGCTACAAGGCAGCACTTGCACCCACAAAGTGGAGAGGGATTAATATAAGTTGCAAAACTTGTTTCCCAATCCACTGTAAATAAAAATGTTTAAACTCAAATTTAATCAATTAGGAGGATTAGCAAGAAATGATTTCATGAAAATAGAAGGACATTGTCCTGACAGGGAATCAAGTAGTCTAGTATCATTTTATTATTTGATACTCTGTTATACTGAGTTAAAGTTGAGTACTGTAAATTCAGAAACTAATGCAAGGTTTTTATTATTGCGAAAAATGCGACAGAGTTGTAAATGCAATAATTTAAACTCACATTTTGAAATATTTTATATGAATTAAACATTATTTTTCTCAAAATCGTAAAAATTAAAATCGCATTTAAGTTTAAAATGGCAATAATAAATGCACCCAATAATTTCTGAATTTACAGTATGCAATAAAAAAAAGAAGATGTGATGATATGATTGCAAAATGACAACTCTTCACAAGAGAACAAATGACACAGAAATTAACAAATATAGGTCACCATAAGACCTTCAACAATGAGCAAAGCCTCTACTGCATAGTTGACTATATAAGGCCCTGAAATGACAAATGTAAAACAATTTTAAATGAGAAAGCTAACAGCTGAATTAATGTATTCAAGTTCTCATTTACATCCCTAGCATTAATATACCATATAACGTTACACTGAAATGCTCAGTTTAAAGTGATATTTATTACTGATTTCAGTCTCTCCGTGTGATAATCCTGCCTCTAGGTGTTTCCATGGGGGTAGTTGTACATTACTGGCAGATGGAAATATCAATTGCATCTGTCCTGATGGATTCTCAGGTGATCGGTGTGAATGTAAGTACTAGGATTAGAAATCATGGATTCTCAGGTGATCGGTGTGAATGTGAGTACTATATATATGAGAATTAGAAATTATGGATTCTTAGGTGATCAGTGTGAACGTAAGAACAAGGTTTAGAAATTATGGATTCTTATGTGATCAGTGTGAATGTAAGAACTAGGTTTAGAAATTATGGATTCTTAGGTGATCAGTGTGAACGTAAGAACTGGGTATAGAAATTATGGATTCTTAGGTGATCAGTGTGAACGTAAGAACTAGGTTAGAAATTATGGATTCTTAGGTGATCAGTGTGAACGTAAGAACTAGGTTAGAAATTATGGATTCTTAGGTGATCAGTGTGAACGTAAGAACTAGGTATAGAAATTATGGATTCTTATGTGATCAGTTTGAACATAGAACTAGATATAGAAATTATGGTTTCTTAGGTGATCAGTTTGTACGTAAGTACTAGGATTATAAAACATGGATTCTTAGGTGATCACTGTGTGTATTTACCGGACTGCAGCATGTGAAATAATTATAATTTATTTGCAGATTTGATAAAGGAATGATACAAGTATAAAATTAACTGTAAATATACTAGGCATATGTACAAAGTTTGATTTTAAAGTGCAAGATGTAACATTTCATAGGTAGAAATATCACAATATCTACCGAGATACAATATTTTGACTCTTGAGCTATATATCCTTAGTCTGACTCCTAAATGATTATGGCTAGTAGAAAATCTTCAAATTCCAAATTTAAAGTTTTTGTATTTGAGTTGGATGCACCTGCCACATGCCAGATACAAACTCACAACCTCCGTTTTTACACGTAATACAGTATAGTAAGACTAATTGAAATACACCACTTGGCCAAGCAGGCCAATATGAAAATTAAATAAAGTTTTAACTAAGGATCATATTCTGTAATAATAATTTCAATTTTTATTTAGTCAGTGCATGTAGAAGTGGAGCTATTAATTGTGGTCCTGGTACATGTTATACTGCTAATAGGACTGGATATTGTGACTGTCCTCCAGGATTCTTAGGAGATAAGTGTCAAAGTGAGTATGATACTACAAATTACAATATAAAAATAAGGAGATGTGGTTTGATTGCCAATGAGACAACTCTCTATCAAATTTCAAGTTTAGTTAGTTGAGAAAATAAAAAATACCAAAAAATGTTTAATATAACACTTCTGACCAATCAGTAAAGGTTTCCTCCAAATATGAAGGGGGATAGGACCTTTATCGGGACTCTGGGATAAGGTGTTTTTAAGCTCGGGATTTCGGGATTTACCCCTTCAGGATCCTGGAATACTTTTTTTCAAATTTCGGGATCCGGGAATTAACTTTATTTAAATTCGGGACCTTGGGATTTCGTGTTTTTAAGCCCGGGATTTCGGGATCAGGACCCCTCCTACCCCCCTCATATATATAAACAAAAATGTGGGAATACACTTATAAAACAGCAACTAAATAATACACAAAACTAAAAGAGGTATGTAGTCAACATTTGGTCTTCAATAATAAACAAGTGTCAATATACAAATATAGGAAGATGTGGTATGAGTGACAATGAGACAACTCTCCATCCAAGTAACAATTTATAAAAGTAAACCATTATAGGTCAAGGTACGATCTTTAACGGTCCACTGAACATAGAAAATGATAGTGAGAGTTTGGCATCCATGTACTGTGGAAACATTCTTGTTTAACAATTAATTGATCATATTTGATATTTTATGGGCGTATTACGTTTCCACATTTTAAGCAAAAATCCAGGTTCATGTTTCCACATTTTCGTGCATTACTTTTCCAAAACAAATAGATACCACCTTTCTGCATTTTTACCTGTCTTTCACCTGTAAAAAATAGTAATAATGATATATAAGAGTTTATTTGCTGACTACATCCTATAGAAATCTACATTGCAATTGTTTATAAGTTTCCACCACAAATATTGGCATCTCCTCCCGACACAGAAGCCAAAAGAACCAAAAATGGGCCAGAATCGTTTTATTTTCATTTTAACTCCCAGTTCTTACATGTCACCCAAGTATATTTATATTAACGGATGTTTTGCAGAAGATCCAAACAACAACTTACATCAAAATTCGGTCTATATCAGCAATAGCACCAGTTTGTAAAAAATGACCGCGAAGGATTTGAATTTGTATCTGAACAGTTTGTAAGCAATTCTCTGAAACTGACATTATCACGATGCTTGATTTATTGATTGAAAACATATTTGTTATGTTTGGAGGACGTTTTTTTCAACTGACTGTTGGCATTCCAATGGGAACCAATTGTGCCCCTCTTTTTTATCGACTTGTTTTATTATTATTATGAGGATGACTTCATACAGGAATTTCTGAGGAAGAAAGATAAGAAGTTAGCAATATCCTTTAACTCTAATTTCCGCTATATAGATGATGTTCTTTCACTAAATAATTCAAAATTTGGTGACTAGGTTGAACGCATCTATCCCATCAAACTAGAGATTAAGGATACAACAGATACAGTTAAGTTAATGTTATAACATGAGCAATAAAATTAACGGTACCAATTTTCTTGCACCAGATGCGCATTTCGACAATACATGTCTCTTCAGTGATGCTCGTGGCCAAAATATTTGAAATCCAAAGCTTATATAAAAGATGAAGAGCTATAATCCAAAAGGTCCAAAAAGTATAGCCAAATCCGTGAAAGGAATCAGAGCTTTGCATGAGGGAGATACATTCCTTAATTTAAAATAATTTCTAATATTTTGTATCAGCAAACTTAATAACACAAAAAATCCGTATTTTCATGCCAGTACCGAAGTACTGGCTACTGGGCTGGAGATACCCTCGGGGACTAATAGTCCACCAGCAGAGGCATCGACCCAGTGGTAGTAATAAAATTAACGGTACCAATTTTCTTGCACCAGATGCGCATTTCGACAATACATGTCTCTTCAGTGATGCTCGTGGCCAAAATATTTGAAATCCAAAGCTTATATAAAAGATGAAGAGCTATAATCCAAAAGGTCCAAAAAGTATAGCCAAATCCGTGAAAGGAATCAGAGCTTTGCATGAGGGAGATACATTCCTTAATTTAAAATAATTTCTAATATTTTGTATCAGCAAACTTAATAACACAAAAAATCCGTATTTTCATGCCAGTACCGAAGTACTGGCTACTGGGCTGGAGATACCCTCGGGGACTAATAGTCCACCAGCAGAGGCATCGACCCAGTGGTAGTAATAAAATTAACGGTACCAATTTTCTTGCACCAGATGCGCATTTCGACAATACATGTCTCTTCAGTGATGCTCGTGGCCAAAATATTTGAAATCCAAAGCTTATATAAAAGATGAAGAGCTATAATCCAAAAGGTCCAAAAAGTATAGCCAAATCCGTGAAAGGAATCAGAGCTTTGCATGAGGGAGATACATTCCTTAATTTAAAATAATTTCTAATATTTTGTATCAGCAAACTTAATAACACAAAAAATCCGTATTTTCATGCCAGTACCGAAGTACTGGCTACTGGGCTGGAGATACCCTCGGGGACTAATAGTCCACCAGCAGAGGCATCGACCCAGTGGTAGTAATAAAATTAACGGTACCAATTTTCTTGCACCAGATGCACATTTCGACAATACATGTCTCTTCAGTGATGCTCGTGGCCAAAATATTTGAAATCCAAAGCTTATATAAAAGATGAAGAGCTATAATCCAAAAGGTCCAAAAAGTATAGCCAAATCCGTGAAAGGAATCAGAGCTTTGCATGAGGGAGATACATTCCTTAATTTAAAATAATTTCTAATATTTTGTATCAGCAAACTTAATAACACAAAAAATCCGTATTTTCATGCCAGTACCGAAGTACTGGCTACTGGGCTGGAGATACCCTCGGGGACTAATAGTCCACCAGCAGAGGCATCGACCCAGTGGTAGTAATAAAATTAACGGTACCAATTTTCTTGCACCAGATGCGCATTTCGACAATACATGTCTCTTCAGTGATGCTCGTGGCCAAAATATTTGAAATCCAAAGCTTATATAAAAGATGAAGAGCTATAATCCAAAAGGTCCAAAAAGTATAGCCAAATCCGTGAAAGGAATCAGAGCTTTGCATGAGGGAGATACATTCCTTAATTTAAAATAATTTCTAATATTTTGTATCAGCAAACTTAATAACACAAAAAATCCGTATGACAGGTGCCACATGTGGAGCAGGATCTGCTTACCCTTCCGGAACACCTGAGATCACCCCTAGTTTTTGGTTGGGTTCGTGTTGCTTATTTTTTAGTTTTCTATGTTGTGTCATGTGTACTATTGTTTGTCTGTTTGTCTTTTTTATTTTTTAAAGACCGCAAAAATTGAAAATTTTTGGTCGTATATTGGTATGACGTGGTGTCGTTGTCGTCCAAAGACATTTGGTTTTTGCACTCTTAACTTCAGTATAAGTAAATAGAAAATAAATAAATAAAAAAACACAAGGTTTATGACCATTAAAGGAAGGTTGGGATTGATTTTGGGAGTTTTGGTCCCAACAGTTTAGGAATAAGGGGCCAAAAAGGGCCCAAATGAGCATTTTTTTTGGTTTTCGCACAATAATTTTAGTATAAGTTAACAGAAATCTATGAAATTTTAACATAAGGTTTATGACCACAAAAGGAAGGTGTTGATTGATTTTGGGGGTTTTGGTCCCAGCAGTTTAGGAATTAGGGGCCGAAAAAAGGTCGGAAATAAGCTTTTTTTTGGTTTTTGCACAATAACTTTAGTATAAGTAAATAGAAATCTATGAAATCTATGAAGTATGGTAGAGAAGAGATTACGAAGTTAAACTTCATACGTCAGTTGGCTACAGGTTTTCCGCTTTGACAAATATGTAAACTGTGCTACATGTACTGCATAATAGTATATTGACGTTGAAATGACAATTTAAAAAAAATTCAAACAAGAAAACTAACCGCCTAATTTATATAAAAATTTCTTGTAAAATGATAATTGAAATTTCATTTTCATAGATTTGCCTCTCAAAATTCATTTGTTTGTTAAGATAACTCTAATATAAATCTTTTTCTTGTAGAACACCCTTGTACAGAATTGGATTGTGGAAGCTTTGGACAATGTATCCTTAATGAAACAAACGGCCAAGCCATGTGTTCATGTTACGGTCAGTTCCGTGGAAAATTCTGTGAAAGTAAGTCTATTATTTCTTTAAAAAATCTTTAAGGGGTTGAAATTCTTGATGGTTAAAACTAATATATGAGGGTAGGATTGCTCTATACCAAAGGGTTAATTTTGGAAACTGTAAGCGTCAAATTAATTAAAATTTTACCTGATTAGTCAAAATATCACCCTACCCAGACTCATTATTCTGACTCTAAAAGTAATTCAAATCTTTGCTTTTAATCCTTTACGGGCAATGCCACATGAATAGCAGAGAACTAGCATACATTTTTTTCAAGTGTTTTGTTTGAACTCATACATTACCTCTCTCTCTGGAGCTCGAGGCAATCACAAAACCACTAAGGTGGGTCAAAGAAAATGAAATTGGAATCAATTTTGTTAACCAAGACTTTTTGTTACCATTTTGTTTTGCTACTGCCTTATCAATAATAATAAAAAACAGTTTTAAGGTTCATTATATAATCAATGTTACCCATGAAAGTTTCTGAATCCGCTCTTTTCTAAGATTTAATTTGATATGTCATTATTTCTTTAAAAAATTATTTTAATACAATTCAAAAGGTTTACATTCTTTGCAAGTTTGTATGAAAAAAAGTTAAAAATTGAATTTTTAAATTTGTTTGAGTTTTTAAAAATTACATGGTTTTATTTAATTTGTTTGCCTTTACTTTTTTGCTGAGCAATTTATATATATAGCAAAACTATAACTATATACTGCGTTTTTGGGGCCCTTTATAGCTTTCTGTACTTTGTGAACCAAGGCTCCGTGTTGAATGCTATAACGGTTTTACTTTCTACAAATTGTGACTTGGATGAAGAGTTGTCTCAATGGCACTCATACCACATCTTCTTATCTATACTATTAAACGACAAGACCTCATTTTTGTGCGTCACTTCTCTTCCTTCAACAATAGATTAATCATCATGCCTCTGTGACCTATAGGTACCATGCATAGTTGCATTTGTCATCCATTCTTATGATTATTCAGTTTTAGTAATTTTGGGAGAAAAACAAAAAAAAAGACTTTTGGGTATTGTTTCCGTCATCAGACCAACTTTTATGACATAGACAAGACTTTTTAACATAGTCTTCATAGTTACAACGAGACAGGACAATTATTTTCGCATTATTTTGCATGTATACTATGATTATACTCCTATTATATATACAGATAGCAGTGATCGCCGTGGAGAAGAAACTTGGAATTGATAGTAAATAGCAAATACACTTTATTTATAATATACGTATGTTCATAGTATACAGAAATACGAAAATCATGGAATTTAACAGAAAACAAAAAAATAACAGACATTGGAAAAAAGGGAGAGGGCTTAAAATAATTGTCCTGTCTCCAAGTACCTTTTGATACCTTTTCTGAAATTCTCCAGACATAAAATCTTTTTACAAAAATTCATCCTACAACAGTTTACATACTTTCAACCAAGCTCTAAATGCCCGCGATTTTTAGGGTGTGTTCTAGTATCTATTGAATTATATCAAGATTAGGGTTGTATTCAAAAGTCTTCTACTTGAAAACTACAGCAAGGACATGAGCAGTGAACATAACAAGATACATATTCTATAATGAACTTTTTATTTATAGTTAATCCTTGTGATTTTAAACTATGTGGTGACCATGGCAAGTGCATTTTGAGCCCAGACAATATTACTTCCTGTGTTTGTGATGTGGCATGGGGTGGTGCTTTCTGTGATGGTAAGTAAATATATTTTCTTTGTATTATTTTTATGCCCCATTTATGGGCATTATGTTTTCTGGTCTGTCTGTCCGTTCATTCCTTCATCTGTTCGTCTGTTTCTCTGTTCGTCCGTTCGTCCCGGTCCAGGTCAGTGGCGTAGCTAGGCTATTTTCAAGTGTACACCCAAAACCTCAGCGAGGGGTTTAAGTCTCCAATCGGGACCAGGTTAAAGCATCCACTGGTAGCGGGTTCGAGGGGGCGTAGCCCCCTGAAGCAAACGAGTTATGGAGAAAGAAAAACAATTTCTGTCATTAAAACCTCATCAATAGCCACATAATTTAGAGTCTAATTTATTTATCTCTTAAGTGTAATTTATTCATAGTGTGTTGATTTGGAATCTAATGGTCATTGGGTTAAAAGAAAATGTCCAAACCAGTTACTTTAAATTGTGTATAAAAGGATTACAGAAATCAGGTTTTAAAAAAATCAAACATTTTCTTAAGATATTTTTTCCTGACCAGGAATATTGACTTCTATCCATGTTTTATGAAAATCTCTGAAGGTTTTCAAATTTATCATGTGAAAAATAATATTCCCAGACCATATGTTAATTGCAAAAAGATAAGTCTGTCTGTCAAATGAAAAATGAAAAAAAAAAATACTTTCAAAATTTTACTTCAAACATTAATCATAAAAAAGCTTCTTCCAAATATTCATAAAGTTCTATGAAGGTCTGACTAAGTAATTGATGTGTAACAAACTTTTACCATAGACAACGGAACGCCATCACAGCCTTATAAGAAGAAACTACTATGACATGATGCAAATGTTGCTTACATGATGTGAATTCTCCTTTATATGACGTGAATTCTCCTTTATATGATGCAATTTCTTCTTTACATGACGTGATTTCTTCTTTACATGATATGAATTCTTCTTTGCATGATGTGAATTCTTCTTTTAACATGATGTGAATTCTTCTTTACATGATAATAGAAATACGACATAATGATATTTTAATATGAAGTAAAGAAAGTTTCGCATCATGTAATGAAACTTTCAGATTAGGTAATGGAACAAACACATCACGTAAAGAAGTTGTCACATCATGTAAACAGGAAATCACATCATGTAATGAAGTTTTCACATCACGTAACAAAGTTTTCACATCATGTAATGAAGTTTTCCCATTATGTAAAGAAGAGTTCACATCATGTAAAGAAGAAATCACATCATGTAAAGAAGAATTCAGCAGATAATGAACTGCTTTAAACCAAGGGAAAATAAGTACACAGTAGATTCAGACTTTGACAAAAAATGAACCAAAATATTACGTGGTACCATTTGATTCAGTAACTGTCTGAAGAAAGATTTACAAGATCCATTTTTTTTAAATTTATTTAGATTAAATTTTTTTAACCAAAATTCAAGTGTACGCCCAGGCGTTTTGACGTAAACGTAGCTACACGCCTGCAGGTTAAAGTTTTTGGTCAAGGTAGTTTTTGATGAAGTTGAAGTCCAATCAATTTAAACTTAGTACACATGTTCCCCATGATATGATCTTTCTTATTGCAATGCCAAATTAGAGATTTTATCCCATTTTCACGGTCCACTGAACATAAAAAATGATAGTGAAGGATGGAGAACAATCCCAAAAAATTTATAAAAATACAGAAATGAATAACCCCCTATTCAGACGTGACCCTCATGAGTAGACAAGTTTCAATTTGTACATTGTACAATTAGAACAAAAAGGTAGCAGAATGATTTGATAAGGGAGATAACCCAATTATTTCTAATGATGAATAAACCTCTGTTGACTGCTTCAATTCTTACCAGATTTATGTAACTTATATCATAGATTCTGTCTGTCTTGGACAAGTTTGAAAATCAGCACCTATTGATTATTGTATGACCCTTGGAAATTTTAATTATATTGGAAATTGGATTGTATTTGCTATCAATTGAGCCTTCATTTCTCCAAGATATTAATAAAACGTTTTAAAGAACCTTTTTTTAAGTTATTGCCCTTAGATACTGTGAATTCATTGATTTTCTTCGGTACAAATTTTCATGGATTGAGCGAAATAGAATTTTCGTGGATATTTAATTTCATTGTTTTAGCAAAGTCTGCATACATTCCTTAAGAACATTTGTTATTCATTAAACATTTAAATTCATGGTTCCGCTGTTACCCAGGAAATCCATAAAAATTGGTTTCCAACGAATATTAATGAAACCACAGTAGATAAAATATGTGCAACTTGAGAAGACTAACTGTAATTCTGAAATACAAAACTTGAATATGGGAGATATTACCATGACAGGGAGGATAACTCTTTAACTTTGAAAGGGGAAATAACTCAATGATTTTCAATGCAAATTTTTGAATATTTTTTACTTTCAGAATCTCCTTGTACAAATCATACTAATTGTGGTGAAAATGGTAAATGCTGTGTTGATGAAAATGGTCTTCCTAAATGTTACTGCAACCCTGGTTATTTTGGAACTCTTTGTACTAGTAAGTATTTTGTCAAATGTCATTTTTATACACCTTTCTTAATTGAGACATATGATTGTATACCATAGTCCGTCTATCCATTAATTTTTCATAGAGTGACTCAAATTTGGCTAAACCAATTCCCTTGAAACTTAACTTCAACCTCTACACACTGTTGTTGGGATTGTTTAAAGTCATATGAAACTTCAATCAAAAAAAAATGATGCATATGATTTTTATAAATAATTTGATAGTTTTTATTATAAAACTTATGTACATATACTTTTTTCTGACGAAAATTCTTTAATTTGTCCACATTTATAAGAAGTTTACTTTATTTTAATTGCTTGCTTCTTTGAAGCAATTTGCTGACATATTTCTGTATATGCATGTGACCTTTGTGTGACCCTTCTCGTAAAAATCTGATGATCGCAATACGTGTAAATCTGTCATTAAAATAAACTATTATCTGATTGTATATGTTAAACACGTGCTCAATATCCATGCATTTTTGTTGATTGTTTACTATAAGGTGACAATTGGTAAACTTCGGCTTCAAAACACAGCATATTTGTTAAATCATAACAGACAGAGAGAAAGAAATTGACGATTATACGATAGCTTTGCATAAAAAAATGATAAAATTATGCACAGAAGACTAAGTTTATGATGTATACATGCATTGGTTCAAGAATAAGATAAAAAATATTTTTTACCAGTCACTAGCGATCATTGCATATGACTTTAAATTCAGTCTTTCTTCTAAATTAGAAATTTTGTGATTGTTTTTCCAGATTGAGTAATAGTACTTTTTAACAGTCATATTTATAACTGCAATATTCATACACTTTAGGACAACATATATATAAGATGCCCTCTTAGTATTATACATTCGATTCTTACGATTATTTCAATACAAGATAGGCATATCACATGTACAGGTATCTATGATAGCACAATTTTTGTTCATTTATTAGAGACATGGTGTTCATGACTTACTGTCTATCAATTTTCCTTATCACTGATTCTATTCTCGCATTTCTTTTCATTTTAAAATCCAAAGTGCTTGTTTTCATTCTTTGGTTAAATTTTCTTAAATACAAGTGGAAAAATCTTTGGGTATGGCAAAATTCTTGATGTGGAAAAATTCTTGGGTATGAATTGATGGTTTATACTTGATTTCAATTTTCACAAACATATTTGATAAATCATGTAATTCACTTCTATTGATCTTGAATGGTTGCAATATCGAAATAATTACATTATGAATAAGAGTTTTTAAGAGTTACCCATTATCTTAAAAAAATGGTGGTTTTCATTGATTTTCTGCTGTTATAGGTCATATTTAAAATACTAGCTAGAACACACCTGTGATATTGCGGGTTCGTGACTGAATTAAAGTATATAACTATTCGTAAGCCTTATTTTAGTATTGGTATTGTCATCTGATAAAGTCATGCCGATTATAAGATGTACAGTTTTCTCTGCTTTCAAAATCTTTCTGTTTGAACCCGTCGACCTGAAACTTTGGAAAAAAAGGGCCTGGAATGGAGTATTTTTTAATCAACAGCATTATCATATATGAGTTATAAATAAAGTTGAATTCTTTGATTCTCTGTTTTACGTCATTTCGGCTAGCAAATTGAAAACACTACCTATACGCCTTATTTTAAGTCCAGATTTTTAGTATTCGTATTGTCATCTTAGACAGTCATACTGATTAAAATACTACAATAGGGAACAATGTGACAATAATTGAATTTAGTTGTGTCAACCGTGTGATTATTACTTGTGTACATAGCAAAATCCTAAATACACCGTTTGGTTGTGCGCCTGTCAGATGCCCAACGTACAGATAAGGTAAAAGGTAACAGGTGAATATACTATTGGTATCAGTGTCGGATTCGACCCGGAACATGTTAATTATTTGCAATATTAATTATGTGGAAAACAAAAGCCGGTCTGGAGTGGTTTAATTTTTAATCAACATCATTGTCCTATATTAGCTATACTGTGGATTCATTTGTATTCGTGGTATACTAATTTTCGTGGGTTTCGAGGGTCACAGTGAACCACGAATTTAAGAATTCAACGAAGAATAATCCCGATAAAAATGTATGGAGTCGGATTTTTATTTCCGGTTATGTTATGCAGTTCTAGTATAGTGCTGAATGGCGATAAACTTTGTAACATAACACGTGTTTTTTTATTAAAAGAAGATACAAGTATTTTGATTAAATCAATAATTAATATATCGAATATCAGTGATAATTTACTTTTTAAAATTGATTAAAACTGTTCATGGAAAATAACTGCAAGTTGTTAATTACCGTGTCATAGTTTTGTTTACTAGTGATTGAAAATCAATAGGATTAAGTACGGGGATATTGCCCGTAGGTAATATTGTTTATGACAGGAACATTTATTTTCACACCTTTTGCTTATATGACTGTTTATTGTATCGTGATTAGGAAAATGAGCTTTCAATCATAAAGTTTTGATTGCCTTATAGAATTCCGACAAGCATTTATAAATTGTAAAACAAACAAATAATTAGTTGTCTTTGTTCATTATTGTAATAGAAGTTTTCAATGAACACTTAAACCTAAAATGACCAAGCGAGGATTTTGACAATTCAAAGTTAACTTTTTCAATGAATTCCTTCTTTTGTTTGTTTTATTATTGATCAAACCAAGGAGGTTAAATGATCTATTAAATCAAAAAGAAATCCATGAATTACGTATCAGAATTATTTTTTTTTGTAATCAGCGATCCACGAATATACGTATACGACGAAACGTCTTTTTTTCTCTATCCACGAAATTTGATACCCACGAAAATAAATGAATCCACAGTATATAAAGTTGAATTCTTTGATTTGTCGTTTTTACCCCATGACGGCTGACAAATTGGACCTCGTTATTTTAGTATTATAGATGTTCACCTATGTATATATATAACCCTGAATCATTTCTTGATTTTGCTTACAGAACATAGCAGTTTTCATTGATTTTCTGCTTTAGGTAATTTTTAAAATAAGTTCACCCATGTATAAAACCCAGTGAATCATTTCTTCATTTGTCTTACAGAAAATGTTTGTGATCTTGTCTCCTGTAGTAACCATGGTAATTGTACAACATCTGGTGATTGTGTATGTGACAAAAACTGGTCTGGCAAAGATTGCAGTACAGAGGTCAATGAAGGTATGACAAATTACCAATGAAAAAGAAAGAGAACTGAACCAACAGTGCCGTAATATTTCCATCCCCTATGGCCTGTGGAAATCTGTTGGCTAGATTTGAAACTGAAAAAGAAAAATATTTTATTTTTTTATTACCGTTAAAGACATTGAACACGTTAAAATTAAACAGCTATATTGTAGTTCTCCTCTCACATGTATTATTATGATTGCAACATAGGTTGCACAATGTGTTACTGGTCCCTGGATCATTAAAACTTGAACTCCCAAATATATAATTTATAAATCTTGAATCTTGGTACGTATTTATCCTTTATCGCTTACCAATCAGCTCTGCAAAACGTTTGAGGTTCTGAAAGCAACCTCTTTCTGTGGACATAATGCCCCTAGAAGTTAATTTGAAAGATAAAGAAAGTCACAATAAATCTTACTTACCTCAAGGGCTTTTGCTGTTCGTCCATAAGAAATTAAACAATGGCGACCAAACAATTACTTCAGAATTTTCAGTATTGATCTTATTGTCTTATAATGAAAAAAAAACAAGAATTGTTATATCTCTAACAACCAAAAAATCAAAACAACAAAAAAGTGTATAACTGTGTGTAAAGTGGTGAAAAGCGTGTACACGCCATATGACAAAATCCTGGTGTGTAAACTGTTGAAAAAGCATGTATTACACAAAATTATAGTCAGTTAGCAACTATGCTCATAAGAAATGAAATAAGGTAATAATTGTACATATGTTTAGCCAGAGTCACTTATATTTGAATTTTATTATAGATATATAAGAGATAACCATTAAACATCAATAATGTTCAGCAAAATAAAGATCTACAAATAAGTCACATGACCAAAATGGTCAATTGACCCCTTAAGAAGTCATTGCCCTTTAAAGTTTAGTTTAAACAATTTTGCAAGAAATTTTGTAATCTTTTACAAAAGTCCTCTCTTGAAACACACAAGGAGACAAATTTAACCTAACTTGGTCACAATCAGCACTAGGGTAACTAGTTAAGAAAATGTGTCCCATGACCCTATCTACCAATCAACATGGTAGACATGGCTAAAAATAGAACGTAGGGGGAAAATGCAGTTTTTGACTTATATAGATCCAGACCTGCCAACTATCCCGATTTTCGCGGTATCATACCGATTTTTATCCCTCAACCCGAATCCCGATATCGGGATCGTAAAACTAGTCAAAATTTATATGGTTGTTCACCTTTGTGTCGTCTGTGATATACTTATATACATTTACAGTACTTGCAACCTTAGGCGTTACTATTTCAGCGATCAGTCAGCGGTCATCGATCAGTCACCGATCAGTCAAGTTCGCGTCAAACTCACGTCAGCAATTCGTCAGACTTATAGTAAAAGTAATTGACTGATCGGACTGATCGGACGGATAGTACCGATCGACCTTGATGACGGATTGAACTTTAATACGTCACATGATAAACTAATACAAATTACGGAATCTTAGTTTCGTTTAATCTAATTAAAATGGCGACTCTGGAAAATCGAACGTTCAATGATACATTTTGTTTATTAATTATTTAGCAAAGTTTTATGAATTGAAATGAAAAGAAATGTACAGATAAATCCTAAATTAAAATATCATCATTAAAGAATGGTCTTTTTCGTTTTATTTAGGTTATATATTTTCAAAACCGGCGAGTTCTAAAACGGTGTCTACATCGCGATTTTTATTTTATTATTTTCCAAATATTCTCGGGAAAAACAAAATGAAAGAATCAGTTATTGAAAAATGTAGTCTATTTTTTTTCGATATTTTAAATTTTTGTATCCTTATCATCATAAAATTCTCAAAAAAAACTTATCATACTCACGGACTTTCTATATTCTCGTCACAATCGAAGCATTTAAAATAACAAATTACAAAAATAACTGCTGTATTTTTTAACAAGATATAGAAATAATTTTAAACAATGCAAACAACATTACATTATATTTTTCTGATCGTCTTTTTTTAATAAAAAAGATAACTACTCCTAAACAATAAAAAGTAAAAAAAATCCAATGGTAGTAAACATAAATATATTCCTTAAAAAGAAAGAAATAAGCAGATTTATTCTTGAATAATTCACATTTTCTACAAAAAACATATGAAAATCATTTAAAACAACTGATTGCAATTGAAATTACAATATTTTCCAATATGAGAAGAAATATTTGCATTTTTGCCAACACGTACAAAAAATAATATCTCTTTCCTTAAAGTAAACATAATTTATGAAGAACAACCAATCCTGATGGACAAAAAGTAATGCAATCATTTATCTTAAGTATTTTAAGTCTCCTTACATCTCAATTCTAATTAGCAGACTTGTCTCAAGATGGTAAAATAACTGATTTCAAATAAAATAGTATCATCTTTAATAAAAAGAAGAATAATTTTGGTTATTTTAAACAATGCCAATAAAATTTTAGTATGATTTCTCTGACATTCCTTTAATTTTATGAACAAAAAAACTATTTTAAACTATAAAAAGTACAAAATCCAATGGCGGTCAATAATTTTCAGTAAAATGAAGAAATATTTGCATTTTAGGTAACGCGTACAAAAATTTAATATCTTTTTCCTTAAAGTAAGCATGTGTTATGAAGAACAACCAATCCTGATGTACAAAAAGTACTGAAATCATATGACAGTTAATAATTTGTATCAAAATAAATCAATAACTATATTCTTATTCCACAAAAATAAAAGTTTAAGTATTTTAATTCTCATTATATCTGAATTCTGATTAGAAGACTTGTCTCAAGATGGTAAAAATAACTGATTTCAAATAAAATAGTATCATTTTTGATAAAAAGAAGAATAATTTTGATTATTTTAAACAATGCGAACAAAATTTTAGTATGATTTCTCTGACATTCCTTTAATTTTATGAACAAAAAAACTATTTTAAACTATAAAAAGTACAAAATCCAATGGCGGTCAATAATTTTCAGTAAAAGGAAGAAATATTTGCATTTTAGGTAACGCGTACAAAAATTTAATATCTTTTTCCTTGAAGTAAGCATGTTTTATGAAGAACAGCCAATCCTGATGTACAAAAAGTACTGAAATCATATGACAGTTAATAATTTGTATCAAAATAAATCAATAACTGCATTCTTATTCCACAAAAATAAAAGTTTATGTATTTTAATTCTCATTTTATCTCAATTCTAATTAGAAGACTTGTCTCAAGATGGTAAAAATAACTGATTTCAATTAAAATAGTATCATTTTTGATAAAAAGAATAATAATTTTGATTATTTTAAACAATGCGAACAAAATTTTAGTATGATTTTTCTGATATTATTTTAATTTTATGAAAAAAAAACTATTCTCAACTATAAAAAGTACAAAAATCCAATGGCGGTCAATAATTTTCAGTAAAATGAAACAATATTTGCATTTTAGGCAACGCGTACAAAAATTTAATATCTTTTTCCTTAAAGTAAGATTATATTATGAGGAACAGCCAATCCTGATGTTCAAAAAGTACTGAAATCATATGACGGTTAATAATTTGTATCAAAATAAATTAATAACTACATTCTTATTGCACAAAAATAAAAGTTTAAGTATTTTAATTCTCATTATATCTCAATTCTGATTAGAAGACTTGTCTCAAGATGGTAAAAATAACTGATTTCAAATAAAATAGTATCATTTTTGATAAAAACAAGAATAATTTTGATTATTTTAAACAATGCGAACAAAATTTTAGTATGATTTCTCTGACATTCCTTTAATTTTATGAACAAAAAAACTATTTTAAACTATAAAAAGTACAAAATCCAATGGCGGTCAATAATTTTCAGTAAAATGAAACAATATTTGCATTTTAGGCAACGCGTACAAAAATTTAATATCTTTTTCCTTAAAGTAAGATTATATTATGAGGAACAGCCAATCCTGATGTTCAAAAAGTACTGAAATCATATGACGGTTAATAATTTGTATCAAAATAAATTAATAACTACATTCTTATTGCACAAAAATAAAAGTTTAAGTATTTTAATTCTCATTATATCTCAATTCTGATTAGAAGACTTGTCTCAAGATGGTAAAAATAACTGATTTCAAATAAAATAGTATCATTTTTGATAAAAACAAGAATAATTTTGATTATTTTAAACAATGCGAACAAAATTTTAGTATGATTTCTCTGACAATCCCTTAATTTTATGAACAAAAAAACTATTTTAAACTATAAAAAGTACAAAATCCAATGGCGGTCAATAATTTTCAGTAAAATGAAGAAATATTTGCATTTTAGGTAACGCGTACAAAAATTTAATATCTTTTTCCTTGAAGTAAGCATGTTTTATGAAGAACAGCCAATCCTGATGTACAAAAAGTACTGAAATCATATGACAGTTAATAATTTGTATCAAAATAAATCAATAACTGCATTCTTATTCCACAAAAATAAAAGTTTAAGTATTTTAATATTCTCATTTTATCTCAATTCTAATTAGAAGACTTGTCTCAAGATGGTAAAAATAACTGATTTCAAATAAAATAGTATCATTTTTGATAAAAAGAATAATAATTTTGATTATTTTAAACAATGCGAACAAAATTTTAGTATGATTTTTCTGATATTATTTTAATTTTATGAAAAAAAAACTATTCTCAACTATAAAAAGTACAAAAATCCAATGGCGGTCAATAATTTTCAGTAAAATGAAACAATATTTGCATTTTAGGCAACGCGTACAAAAATTTAATATCTTTTTCCTTAAAGTAAGATTATATTATGAGGAACAGCCAATCCTGATGTTCAAAAAGTACTGAAATCATATGACGGTTAATAATTTGTATCAAAATAAATTAATAACTACATTCTTATTGCACAAAAATAAAAGTTTAAGTATTTTAATTCTCATTATATCTCAATTCTGATTAGAAGACTTGTCTCAAGATGGTAAAAATAACTGATTTCAAATAAAATAGTATCATTTTTGATAAAAACAAGAATAATTTAGATTATTTTAAACAATGCGAACAAAATTTTAGTATGATTTCTCTGACATTCCTTTAATTTTATGAACAAAAAAACTATTTTAAACTATAAAAAGTACAAAATCCAATGGCGGTCAATAATTTTCAGTAAAATGAAGAAATATTTGCATTTTAGGTAACGCGTACAAAAATTTAATATCTTTTTCCTTGAAGTAAGCATATTTTATGAAGAACAGCCAATCCTGATGTACAAAAAGTACTGAAATCATATGACGGTTAATAATGTGTATCAAAATATATCAATAACTGCATTCTTATTCCACAAAAAAAAAAGTTTAAGTATTTTAATTCTCATTTTATCTCAATTCGAATTAGAAGAATTGCCTCAAGATGGTAAAAGTAACTGATTTCCAATAAAATAGTATCATTTTTGATAAAAAGAAGAATAATTTTCATTATTTTAAACAATGCGAACAAAATTTTAGTATGATTTTTCTGATATAATTTTAAATTTATGAAAAAAAAACTATTTTAAACTATAAAAAGTACAACAATTCAATGGCGGTCAATAATTTTCAGTAAAATGAAACAATATTTGCATTTTAGGAATTGCATACAAAAATTTTATATCTTTTTCCTAAAAGTAAGCATATTTTATGAAGAACAGCCAATCCTGATGTACAAAAAGTACTGAAATCATATGACGGTTAATAATTTGTATCAAAATAAATCAATAATTACATTCTGATTGCACAAAAATAAAAGTTTAAGTATTTTAATTCTCATTATATCTGAATTCTGATTAGAAGACTTATCTCAAGATGGTAAAAATAACTGATTTCAAATAAAATAGTATCATTTTTGATAAAAAGAATAATAATTTTGATTATTTTTAACAATGCGAACAAAATTTTAGTATGATTTTTCTGATATTATTTTAATTTTATGAAAAAAAAACTATTCTCAACTATAAAAAGTACAAAAATCCAATGGCGGTCAATAATTTTCAGTAAAATGAAACAATATTTGCATTTTAGGCAACGCGTACAAAAATTTAATATCTTTTTCCTTAAAGTAAGATTATATTATGAGGAACAGCCAATCCTGATGTTCAAAAAGTACTGAAATCATATGACGGTTAATAATTTGTATCAAAATAAATTAATAACTACATTCTTATTGCACAAAAATAAAAGTTTAAGTATTTTAATTCTCATTATATCTCAATTCTGATTAGAAGACTTGTCTCAAGATGGTAAAAATAACTGATTTCAAATAAAATAGTATCATTTTTGATAAAAACAAGAATAATTTAGATTATTTTAAACAATGCGAACAAAATTTTAGTATGATTTCTCTGACATTCCTTTAATTTTATGAACAAAAAAACTATTTTAAACTATAAAAAGTACAAAATCCAATGGCGGTCAATAATTTTCAGTAAAATGAAGAAATATTTGCATTTTAGGTAACGCGTACAAAAATTTAATATCTTTTTCCTTGAAGTAAGCATGTTTTATGAAGAACAGCCAATCCTGATGTACAAAAAGTACTGAAATCATATGACGGTTAATAATTTGTATCAAAATAAATCAATAACTGCATTCTTATTCCACAAAAATAAAAGTTTAAGTATTTTAATATTCTCATTTTATCTCAATTCGAATTAGAAGACTTGTCTCAAGATGGTAAAAATAACTGATTTCAAATAAAATAGTATCATTTTTGATAAAAAGAAGAATAATTTTGATTATTTTAAACAATGCGAACAAAATTTTAGTATGATTTTTTTGATATAATTTTAATTTTATGAAAAAAAACTATTCTCAACTATAAAAAGTACAAAAATCCAATGGCGGTCAATAATTTTCAGTAAAATGAAGAAATATTTGCATTTTAGGCAACGCGTACAAAAATTTAATATCTTTTTCCTTAAAGTAAGATTATTTCATGAAGAACAGCCAATCATTATGTACAAAAAGTACTGAAATCAGATGACAGTTAATAATATACATCAAAATAAATCAATAACTACATTCTTATTCCACAAAAATAAAAGTTTAAGTATTTTAATTCACATTATATCTGAATTCTGATTAGAAGACTTGTATCAAGATGGTAAAAATAACTGATTTCAAATAAAATAGTATCATTTTTGATAAAGAGAAGAATAATTTTGATTATTTTAAACAATGCGAACCAAATTTTAGTATGATTTCTCTGACATTCCTTTAAATTTATGAACAAAAAAACTATTCTAAACTATAAAAAGTACAAAATCCAAAGGGCGGTCAATAATTTTCAGTAAAATGAGGAAATATTTGCATTTTATGTAACGCGTACAAAAATTTAATATCTTTTTCCTTGAAGTAAGCATGTTTTATGAAGAACAGCCAATCCTGATGTACAAAAAGTACTGAAATCATATGACGGTTAATAATTTGCATCAAAATAAATCAATAACTGCATTCTTATTCCACAAAAATAAAAGTTAAGTATTTTAATTCTCATTATATATCAATTCTAATTAGAAGACTTGTCTCAAGATGGTAAAAATAACTGATTGCAAATAAAATAGTACAATATTTGATAAAAAGAATATTAATTTTGGTAATTCTAAACAATGGGAACAAACTTTTAATATCATTTTTTAGCTCACCTGTCCCGAAGGGACAAGTGAGCTTATGCCATCACTTGGCGTCTGTCGTCGTCTGTCGTCGTAAACTATTTCAAGAATCTTCTCCTCTGAAACTACTGGGCCAAATACTTTCAAACTTTAACTGAATGTTCCTTAGGGTATCTAATTTATAAATTGTATCCGAAGTTTTGATCTATCAACAAACATGGTCGCCATTGCTAAAAATAGAACATAGGGGTCAAATGCAGTTTTTGGCTTATAACTCAAAAACCAAAGCATTTAGAGCAAATCTGACATGGGGTAATATTGTTTATCAGGTCAAGATCTATCTGCCCTGAAATTTTCAGATGAATCAGACAACCCGTTGTTGGGTTGCTGCCCCTGAATTGGTAATTTTAAGGAAATTTTGCTGTTTTTGGTTATTATCTTGAATATTATTATAGATAGAGATAAACTGTAAACAGGAATAATGTTCAGCAAAGTAAGATTTACAAATAAGTCAACATGACGGAAATGGTCAGTTGACCCCTTTAGGAGTTATTGCCCTTTATAGTCAATTTTTAACCATTTTTCGTAAATCTTAGTAATCTTTTACAAAAATCTTCTCCTCTGAAACTACTGGGGCAAATACTTCCAAACTTTAACTGAATGTTCCTTAGGGTATCTAGTTTGTAAATTGTATTCGAAGTTGTGATCTATCAACAAACATGGTCGCCATTGCTAAAAATAGAACATAGGGGTCAAATGCAGTTTTTGGCTTATAACTCAAAAACCAAAGCATTTAGAAGAAATCTGACATGGGATAATATTGTTTATCAGGTCAAGATTTATCTGCCCTGAAATTTTCAGATGAATCAGACAACCTGTTGTTGGGTTACTGCCCCTGAATTGGTAATTTTAAAGAAATTTTGCTGTTTTTGGTTATTATCTTGAATATTATTATAGATAGAGATAAACTGTAAACAGCAATAATGTTCAGCAAAGTAAGATTTACAAATCAGTCAACATGACGGAAATGGTCAGTTGACCCCTTTAGGAGTTATTGCCCTTTATAGTCAATTTTTAACCATTTTTCGTAAATCTTAGTAATCTTTTACAAAAATCTTCTCCTCTGAAACTACTGGGCCAAATACTTCCAAACTTTAACTGAATGTTCCTTAGGGTATCTAGTTTGTCAATTGTATCCGAAGTTTTGATCTATCAACAAACATGGTCGCCATTGCTAAAAATAGAACATAGGGGTCAAATGCAGTTTTTGGCTTATAACTCAAAAACCAAAGCATTTAGAGCAAATCTGACGTTGGGTAATATTGTTTATCAGGTCAAGATCTATCTGCCCTGAAATTTTCAGATGAATCAGACAACCTGTTGTTAGGTTGCTGCCCCTGAATTGATAATTTTAAGGAAATTTTGCTGTTTTTGTTTATTATCTTGAATATAATTATAGATAGAAAGAAACTGTAAACAGCAATAATGTTCAGCAAAGTAAGATCTTCAATTAAGTCAAATTGACCAAAATTGTCAATTGACCACTTAAGGAGTTATTGCCCTTTAAAGACTTTTTTCACAATTTGTTCATCATGTTGACTTACTTTAAAAAATCTTCTCCTTTGAAACTGCTGTATCAATTTCAGCCAAACTTAGGCTAAATGAGTTTCAGAGTATCTAGTATAAATTTTATATTTTATTTCCTTGTATGTCAAGAAACATAGCTCCTATGGCTAAAATAGAACATAGGAGAAAATGATTATTTTTTTTGGCTTTTGAAGAAAATAGGACGATCCAAAAAACATTTAAATAAATTGAAAAGCCAAAATAATCATTGATGAGAGATTTAACCAAAAGAATTAAGGTGAGCGATTCAGGCTCTTGAGAGCCTCTTGTTTGACATTCTTTTAATTTCATGAAAAAAACAACCTATTCGAAACTATTGTGGAATTCCCTACCATACCAAGTAGCCTGTAGACCAGACTTAGAAGCTTTTAAGTCTAGTGCAAAACCACATATGTACTGCTAAACCAAACCATGTTTTTATCTATATACACAAAAAAAATTTAAAAAAAAATGTTTTTTGAAATTATTGTAAATATGTTTAGTTAATTTGTTTCCCTAGCATGTGCCTTCTTGTAATCTTCAACATATTGAAGTTAAGAAGTATTATGTAGATGTAGATGTATTAAAAGTTCAAAAATCCAATGGCGGTCAACAATAACCATTTTCGTAGAAATAAGTTCATGTAATGCAATTATGTATTATATGTCTCTGATGTTTATAATATTTAATACGAACATATTAATCAACACAAACAATTTAACGCTCTCAGCATCTTATTCTGTTAAACTATTTTTACTTTTGTATTGCAACTAATTTTATTACAAATTATAACGTGTAAATTAAGGTGTCTTCGTAGAGGTCCGCGTTCATCGATTGTAAACACTGTGGAGTTTGGTTTACATAAGAATTTTAAATATATACGTATCCGTCCGATCCGTGCATAAATTTAATTTACTGATCGATCGGTGACAGTTGTCAGGGTAACTCTCACATAGGTTATTTGACTTATCTGACGGATCCTATGGGTCACCGATCACCGACCACTCATCGATCAGTCAAACATCCGTCACCGATCATTCACCGATCAGTCAAGTTCACGTCAAACAGTAACGCCTAAGGTTGCAAGTACTGTATATAAAAAAAAGTATATTTAGAAACCGGTAACAAGACATGTGCTAGTTATATGCTACCAATGTAAGGACGTCTCCCTCGATTGGTGTAGCAAATAAAGAATCCTTAAGAAAGGATTGATTGTAGTTTTTCCTTTTCCATAATGGTAAGTTGCATCAATTTTTTCCAAATAAATTGCCAAAGACATACTGGTATTTTGTGATTCCTCATTCCCTGACAAGAAAAAAAACACTTCTGTCATTGAACGAGAAATCATCCCTACCTATGCCCTTAATCGCCTATTTAGATTTATATATATATATACAGTGTATAATATATAAATGGAGCAAAAATAGAAAAATATAAAAAAATTTAATACCAGTATATTATTTAAACAATGACATTGTTTGATTTTATTTTTAGTACAGAGAATGCCAGCGAAACATAAGTGCTGGGATGTGCATATATATAATTATACAATAATCTGTGTATGTTTGTCTAACTGACATCCTCTAGTACAAATTTTAGAATTTATCATTTTATTATCATAGAAAAGGATTCAACTCTAAGACTTGTTTCTATTCTAATAATGTATGAGTGTAGTGATTGTGTTTGTTTATTTTTCTTAATTTCTATCAATAAGAGTATGACTATAGTTGTCAGTTTATGAAAATCTGAGAGGACATATTGTATTTTTGTTTAAGCTTTAAAGACTTTTAACATATAACGTTACATAATTAAGATAAATGTTGGTGACACTTTCATATAAAAAAAGGCCTGTAACAAATGTTTCTATTGTTAATTATCTGAGCATAGTGCGATGTGTTTGTTGTTTTCATATCTTTAAAAAAAAAATATGACTGTAATTGTCCATTGTAGAGAATCTTAATGTGATGTTGTATTTTCCCTTAACGTGTACTGTTAACTTATCTAGTATAATAATCTTCAATAGATCAGAATGATTAAATTGAATGTCGATACTTGTTAAATTTAAATGCGTGCATTTCATGGTCAATTAGTACTGGTGTTTGAAAGGTGAATGATTTACTGTTGTATGACACAGGTAGAAAAAGTCTGTTTGATTACGCTCAAAGGACTGACACAAAGGTGAAGTGTGCATTGCACTTGTGACTTGCTTATGCTAGTTCTAATTAAATTTAAAAAGGAAATTATTTCAAATTCGGGTGAGTTTTTCATTTATCTTTAATCTTGCTGGTTGTATACTGAATTGATGAAATATTTTAACTTAGCTACCATCTGAAAAATAATTCATATAGACTTGTTCCAAATACATAATTATTTGTTTTATGATCTCTAGACTAAAGCTAAATGGCACTTATACATGTAGTGGAGAGTCTTCCTATTTCCTTATAAGTATATTAGTTTCCCGTAGATAGTTATGCACGGGACTGAAAGTGTGTGTGTATCCGGATAGAAGGTGTTTCAACGAGAGATCTACGACTCCGTTATTTTTAAGCATATCAAACATCTGTTTACGTTGCACATCATATTTTGAGCAGACTAATAGGAAGTGTACTACATCGTCTGTGATTTTGCAGTTTTAACAAATTTCACTCGGACTTTTCCCTATTTTGTGTAGATACTTATTGACATTAATAGAGCCAGATCTTAATCTGAATATTATTCGTTCATTTTCTCTATTCATTTGTGGTATAGTAATCTTAAATGATACATTATTTTGGAAGGAGTGTAGTAATCTACCCTTTGGGTTGTCTGACCACTGTTTTTGCCAAATTTGTTTTAAAATGTTTTTTGTTAAACATTTGATGTCTTCTTTATATAGGGGAATATGACAATCTATTGTATCTTTATTAAGAGCCACTTTGGCAGTCTGGTCTGCAATTTCGTTTCCTAAAATTCCGACGTGGCTTGGGATCCACTCAAATATTATGTTGCTACCTAGTTTGACTAACTGGTTGTATAAAAATATAATGTCGTATAATAAATAATTTTTTACCTTAAATAAATTACTCTTTAAGGCTTGGAGAGCTGATAGAGAGTCGACAAACACAACGACATTATTTGGTTTAAATTCTTCTAACCACATAAGAGACAGAAATATTGCCATAAGCTCACAAGTGAAAATTGACATATTCTTAGGCAGTTTGAAACCTTTTTTTATTCCCATTTCAGGTATTGCGAATGCACATGAGGTTTTATTAGAATTTGGATCTTTAGATCCGTCCGTATATATTTTTAAAAACTGGCGGTACTGCGTATCAATCATGAAGTTACTTTCACTTCGAATTAAGTGTGGATTATCCTTTTTCGAGATGAGACTTGAGAGTTGTGTGCATACACGGGGTTTAGTCAAATGCCAAGGGGGTGTCGGGAATTGTTTGTATTTATATATTTGATTAATATCAACATCATGTTGATTAATCATATCTTTTGAAACAATAAAATATGGTTTTTTATTCTGTTTTATTTCCCTGGAGTAGCAGAGAAATGTTGCCTTTTTTGCTAAACTTTCCTTAGTTGGATGGTTGTCTTCATGACTAGATATATTTAAAAACGATTTTGTAATAAGGCACTGCCTACGTTCTTCGTAGGGTGGGTCACCCATTTCTACTTGCAGTCCACTTGTGGCTACATTTTTATATGCACCTGTACAAATTCGAAGTGCTTGACTTTGCATCCAGTCCAGTATTTTCTTTACAGAATGTGAGGCAGAATTATATACTTCACATCCGTAGTCTATTTTGGATCTTATAAGAGCAATGTATATGTTTCTAAGAGAATGGCTGTTTGCTCCCCACTTAGTACCTGTTAGAAGTTTCATGCAATTTAGGACTTTACTGCATTTTGCCTCTATATATTGAATATGTTTTAACCAAGTCAATTTACTATCAATAATTATTCCTAAAAATTTCACCTCATTGACTACTTGTAATAGACTGTTACCTAACGTTAATAATAACTTCTCAGACTTTTTCTTTCTACTAAAGACAATAGCTACAGTTTTAGAGGGGGATATGAGAAATCCCCATTTATCACACCATGATTTTATATTGTCAAGATCTTTCTGTATTCTCATTTGAATATAACCAATATTTTTACCACACAGCCATATTGCACTATCGTCTGCAAATTGGGAAATAGAACACTTATTAATACATGAAGGGAGATCGTTTACCATAATATTGAATAATGTCGGACTGATGCAACTTCCTTGCGGGGTACCATTTTGGATCGTGAGAATATCAGAAAGAGTGTTATTTATTTTGACCTGTATTGTTCTGTTAGTGAGAAAACTATTAACCCAACCGAGTATGTTACCCTTTATCCCAATTTTAACCATTTTGTTTAAGAGTCCATACTTCCATATCATATCAAATGCCTTCTGAAAGTCAATAAATACTCCAATTAAATATTCTTTCTTTAAAAATGATTTTTGTATATCGTTATCAAGTCTAATTATTTGTTCCATCGTACTTCTATTTTGACGAAATCCACTCTGATAAGGTGAGTAAATATGGTTTTTCTCAAGGTACCACCTCAGTCTGTTATTTATCATCTTTTCCATAATTTTTACAAAATTAGATGTTAAAGCAATTGGTCTATATGCATGTGGGTCACTTGAATCTTTCCCCTTTTTAAAGCTTGGAATTATTATTGAATGTTTCCAAGCCAGGGGAAGATCTTGTGAGAACCAAATTCTGTTATATAATAAAAGAAGTACACCAAGTGATTTATTACTAAAACTTTTAAACATACTATAGGTAACTTTATCTTTACCAGGAGATGTATCTGATGTATCAGCAATAGCATCCTGTAATTCATTAAGGGTAAATGGTTCATTATAACTCTGAGAGTTTTCAGAAAAATATTGTTTCAAGTTTTCAGCTTCTTTAGACTCAATATGTTCTTTATGTGATATAAATTCTTCTGAATAGTTACTTGAACTACTTACATTGGCAAATGCTTCAGCTAATATATTAGCCTTTTCTTTAGTAGATTCATATATTTTATTTTTATAAATCAAAGTAGGCAAAATTAGAGAATTAATAGTTTTGCCCATCATTCTCTTAATTGTATTCCATACTTGCCCTATATTATTATTATTATTCAAGCCACTGCAGAAGGTTTCCCAATATTGTTGCTGTGTTAATTTAATAGTATTTCTACATTCCTTTTCTTTTTCTTTGTATAATAAATAATCATGTCCACCCCCCGTATGTCTGGCCTTGTTACGAGCTTTATTGCGTTCTTTTACCACCAATGTACAGTTTTCATTCCACCAGGGTACTTCTGGTTTATTATTTTTCCTTCTTTTCTTAGAAGGGATGTGCTCACCAGCAATTTTAATGATAGTGTTAGTGAGATGAGTACATGATTCATTAATATTCTCAGTAACCATGTTCTCACTAAGTTGTTTATGACATGAGCTGGCGAACCCATCCCAATCAGCTTTTTTATAGTTCCAAATCAACTCTTGTTCGCTGTTTGAACAAGACGAGGTTTGATTCAATGTTAATTGTATTACAAAATGGTCACTACCATATAAAGATTTATTATCTACTGTCCACGTTATTTGATGTGCTAACTGTACACTAGACATTGATATATCAATACATGACCATTGTAGATCGGAGGGGTTTTGTCTAGTACCTGATCCATCATTTAACACTATAATATTATTGGTACTAATAGCATTGTGCAATGAGTTACCTTTAGTGTCAGTTTTATTACTACCCCATAGATAATGATGAGCATTAAAGTCACCACAGATAATAAATTTACCATCAATTTGATTCAAGAGATTTATATAATCATCTTCTTTTGTGTCTGTTGATGCATCATAAAGGCTAATAATGGTGACCATATCACTGTTTATTAATATTTGAATTACAGAAGTTTCAAATTTTGAGTTTATTTCTTTCTTAGAGTATGGGATGTCTACTTTGACATATATAGCAGTGCCACCCCCCTTTATACCGTCTCTAACTGAGAAATCTGCAACTGTGTAACCGTTAATTTCAATTAGATCAGTTTCACTTTTAAACCAAGTTTCTTGTAGACATATTACATCTGGATAAGTAGAGGAATTTGATAAATTCCATATATATTCTGGACCATTGCTATGAAAGCTATGGCAATTCCACTGATGTATGACAAATGAACTAGTCATTATTGTTAATAATATAATTATAAAATACATAATGATAGTAATGATGTTCTTCAAATTAATACTCTTTAAGTATATATATATGTATATATATATAATTTTGAATTTTATATTCTGATGGACTGGCTTTTCTCAATATAATGATTCATTTGATCTGTGTCAACATTAGACAAGTTTAGAGTTTTGGCCACTTCACTGATGTACTTTACTACATTCTCAACTGTAATTCTCTCCTTTGGAGCATTAATTATATGAGTTATTGCAACAGTCATTATAGATACCATTTGGGAAGCAGTAATATTTGCTTCACCCAATATGGTTTTTTTGTGGGTTTTTGTTTTACTGATATGTTGCTTATTTAATTCTTTCTCAACAACAAAGGTTTTGGTGTCTTCACCTTTTACAATTTTAGTGGCTTCACCAACTGATATCTTTAATTCTTTGCTCTTTTTGAGAGCTTTTTGTTTTTCCATTCTTTTATGGCAATCTTTGGAGTTAGACTGATGAGGACCTTTACAGTTTACACACACTGCTGTATCAGAATTACACTGACCTTCATGTCTTAAACTACACTTTACACATGCTTTTTCCCTTTTACAATTTGTGGCCACATGGCCAAACTGTTGGCAATTATAGCACTGGATTGGCTTGGGTACAAAAAGTTTGACTCTGTACTTTAGAAACCCAATGCATACATATGTTGGCATTTGTGGTGTGCTAAAGAACAATTTTATAGTTCTAGATGGTGCTCTTTTGGCTTGTTCTTTGTCATAATATGTAAGCCTTATGGCTTTTGTGACCCCATATTCATTTAATGCATATTTAATGTCTTCCTCAGAATATTCCTGAGGTACATTATATATCGTCGCTGGGCTTCTAAAATGTCGTATATGACTTTTTTGGTTAAAAATACTTTTTGACACCAATGGTCCGGGCGGGAGGAAATCTTTGGTATCACAAAATAGCATACAGTTAGACCAATCAAAATGTGTGAATAAGACATATTACAAAATTGCCAATGCCATTTGTTTGTAAAGTTTGCTTCCAAAATGTTGTATGAAAACTTGAAAATCGTTGTAGAATGGCTTTGGGAAAAAAATAATTGTACATTTCTTTATTTCTGTGAAAATAATTTAAGATCTTGGATAATCCAGAAATGTCAACGTTTTCATTTGACTGCTGTTTACAGAAATGTTCAAGTTCACATACGACATTTTGGAAGCATGCATTTTGCCAAAATTTTCAAAGCCTGTTTGTGAGAAATTTTTTTCTTGAAAAATTTGTAATTTACAACATTTTAGAAGCCCAGCGACGATATGCATCCTTGTGAGCTCAGAAGACTTTGTGGTTTAGAGCACTTGACTTGCCATTCACCTAGCTGAGTCGCTTTCATCAGTTGTTTTAGTTGCATACCATCCATACAGTTTACAATAATGTTACCAGATCTTATTGGTCTAATATTTTTAACAATTCCATACTCCTTTGAAATATTTTTTTGAATTTTGATGGGATTTTCTTCTGCTAGGCGAACACCTCTAGCACTGATAATAATATGCTGGTTATCGGGGACAGAGGGTCGAGGGGCATTGCGTAAAGGTCTATATCGGACTGTGGCTGGGGTTTGGATTGCATGTGCATAACTTTTATTTGGACTAGAGATTGCAAATTTGCGTTTCTTGCTCTCTCTTTCTATAGAATTATCAGACATACCTCTTGTGGAGAAGTCAGACTCATAGCCTCTGCCTACTGAAGAGCTTTCTTTAACAGATTCAAAACAGTCGGACTCCGCCATTTTGTTTGTACTCACAGTATACAAACAAGAAAAAAAATCAAAGTTTTTACGACTAATGTAGTAAAGAACTTACAAAAAATAGCTATACTCTACAGAATAATTGTCTTAGGAAGACGTACAATCTATTTCATAAATGAATACCTCAATAGACTATCAATAAATTGATTTCAAAACAGATTCTTCTCTCAGTGAAAAAAAACCGCCGATTGATCCGGGACTCGCCGACCCGAATGGAAGTAATCCTGTCACACATTATATATTAACCTATATTTATTAGATTGTAGTACGATACAGAATGTTTACCTGCCTGACCCTCACGACTGCCCAGGTTATATACAGTGTGGTAATGGTGTAAGTTACCCAAGGGAAGTAATCCTGTCACACATTATATATTAACCTATATTTATTAGATTGTAGTATGATACAGAATGTTTACCTACCTGACTCTGACGACTGCTCAGATTATATACAGTGTGGTAATGATTTTAGTTACCCAAGGGAAGTAATCCTGTCACACATTATATATTAACCTATCTTTATCAGATTGTAGTACCATACAAATGGTTACCTACCTGGCCCAGACAACTGCTCATGTTATATACAGTGTGGTAATGGTGTAAGTTAACTAAGGAAAGTAATCCTGTCACACATTATATATTAACCTATATTTATTAGATTGTAGTACAATACAGAATGATTACCTGCCTGACCGGGCAGACGACTCAGACTGATCAGGATTTATAGTGTGGTAATGGTGATAGTTACCCAAGGGAAGTAATCCTGTCACACATTATATATTAACCTATAGTTATTAGATTGTAGTACAATACAGAATTATTTCCTACCTGACCCTGAGGACTGCTCAGGTTTTATACAGTGTAGTAATGGGTTTAGTTACCCAAGGGAAGTAATCCTGTCACACATTATATATTAACCTATCTTTATCAGATTATAGTACGATACAGAATGGTTACCTACCTGGCCCAGACAACTGCTCAGGTTATATACAGTGTGGTAATGGTGTAAGTTACCCAAGGGAAGTAATCCTGTCACACATTATATATTAACCTATATTTATTAGATTGTAGTACGATACAGAATGGTCACCTACCTAACCCTGAGGACTGCTCAAGTTTTATACAGTGTGCTAATGGTGTTGCTCATATAATGCCATGTCCTACTGGATTACATTGGAACCCAAATATCCTGACTTGTGACCTCCCCGAAAATGTTGAACCAAGATGTAGTACCCTTCAAGGTAGTCAGGCAGCAGGTATGTAACAGATGTCGTCTTATTCTTTAAGGAAAAATCCTTACCCTATATCTCTTTTTGTTTACTGTGATTGCATTTATTTTCGTGGGTACCAATTTTGGTGGACTTAGGAAAACTTGTATCTTCATGGTTAAATAATTTCGTAGTTTTGTTAAGGTTTGCATTGAAGCCTATAGTGAATTTGTCATTAATTGAACATTCAATTTTGTGGTTCACTTTTATCAATGAAAATTAGTATCAAATGAATAACGATGAATCCACAGTTTAATAATTTCAAGGTAGTATTTTAATTTTTCTGTTTCAAATTAAAATGTATGATTCTGACTGGTAATCAGGCAACATTCAGTTTTAATTGTTTAAAAAATTAGTTTAAGCACTACATTGCAGTATAGAAAAAACACCATGATAAATCAATATGGACTTAGTTCTTTGTTGATTAAAATGAATTATTTAAAAAAAAAAAAAATTTTTATTCTAAATGAATGAATTTTATTTATATTTTTTAGTCTCTCAATGTAATTATTTTATGTCACAGATAGGTTAAAAGCGGTTGGGGCATATTGTTCTGGTCTGTGCAACCATCTATTCGTCTGTCCATCTGTCCCGCTTCAAGTTAAAGTTTTTGGTTGAGGATAATTTTTTGCTGAAGGTGAAATCCAATCAACTTGAAACTTAATACTGCTGTTGCCTATGATATTATCTGTCTAATTTTAATGCCAAATTGCAAATAAATTTTATATGTAACATTGTCCTGATGATGCCTATCTATATAGGTGAAACATGTCGACCATTAAAACTATCGTTCAGGTTATTTTAAAGTGTGCAAATTATTTTTTATGTTATTTCGAATAGACAGATAAAATACTGCAGTTATTTTAATAATTCCATTTTAAACCGGATTAAACTATGAAAAAATGTTGATGACGTCATGGTCACATGACTAAATTATGTCTATGAGCTGATAAACAAAACAACTTCAGCCAATCAGAAGACGCTTTACATCCAAAATTAAATTATTGCTATGTGTTAAAAATATCTGAGTGTTGTTGTCTTTTGTGACATATATAATATGATAGTGTGTATGGGTCATTCATGTACTATGGACACATTCTTATTTTTCAAACGTTAAAAATCAATTTTCTAAAAAATGAGGTCTATAAAGGTTAAATGTTAACCTTGAAATTGGTGAACTAAAACTTCAGAAAAAAAACCAAGAAAGAAGGAATTAGTTATGATTAAATGTCAGGTAAATGTAAATAAGACAGCAACCCAACAACAAAATTCCAATATGATATCTGGGACAACATATACAATAAAGCAATAAAAAATCTTGTCAAGCTTTTATTCACCCTGAGTTTAGAAAAGAAAAATTAGAGACATGGGTGTATAATATTTCATTAAATCTTTACAACCATTTGACCAAATTAAAACAAAAAAACAGCTATTCACTGCTGTTTATCGCCTTAGCATCAAAGATAGTCCACTTACTTGAAGATCTATGAAACTACTACACATTTAATCAAACTTTGTCCTATGACCCCACCTGCCAACCAACATGACGGACATGGCTGAAAATAAAACGTGGATATAATGTATTTTTTGGCTTATATCTCTGAAACTAAATCATTTAGAGCAAATTTGATGTCTTTAAATTCTAAAAATGTTCATCAGGTTAAGATCTATCTGTCCTGAAATTTTCAAGCAAATCATACCACCTGTTGTTGGGTTGCTGACCCTGAATTGGCAATTTTAAGGAAATTTTGCAGTTTGGCATATTATCTTTAATTACATCTTATGTAAGAATCTTGGATTTTGATTAGTTGATAGCTAGTGTATTTTTCACCAATTTACTGTTATCAAATGAATATCGTTCATTTTTTAATGCCGCCGGGGTATTTGCCAAAAGGATATGCCTTTTTTACCCTCTCTGCCGTGGTATTTACCAAAAAGTACTCTATCCGACTAGACGCTTGTAACGTCATGATCATCAATGCGTTTTTGAACATTAACATTCGGTGTAATTAAACAGATATTGCATGTACTTGAGGGGTATTTGCGAAAAATATCCCTCCTTAACATGATATATCTGTTTAGAATATTATACAATTACTGTCTGTTGATGAGGTAAATATGCGATTTTATTGACTTTTGAAAAAATGATATTCACTGAGGCCGACGGCCGAAGTGAATATCAGTTTTTCAAAAGTCAATAAACCCCCATATTTACCGAAACAAAAGACAGTAATTGTTTTATTTCATAGTCCGAGAGAAGAAAATGTATCTAATGACAAACATATACCAATTTTTTTTTTACATGAAACATTTTACCATAACGTTGCATGTAAAAGCGCGTGGCGTTTAGCGCGGTGAATAACACTTTCACAGGTGAATATGCTTTTTTATTCAAAATCCAATTTATATAGAAAAGCCTACTAAAATAATACCAATATGGAATAATATTATATATTATATAAGTATAACAGTTGCATTGATTTATGCATCAAATGTAAATAAAAATTTCAGGTGATCGAGACAGGCTCCTTGGCTAGTTATAACAACTATTTGCAAAGATCAAATTACTGTAAAAAATTAATTTCTTTTTGCAAGGATCAGATCAAATTACTTTATAGTTACTATTTTACAAGGATGAAGTTTCTTTACAAGTTAGAGATTTTTTTGTTGCATATAAATGATATTTTTCAATTGAACAAAATACTAGTCAAATTAATTTTTTTATTGTAATTTTAGAAGGCATTATACAAACAATGCCATAAAAAAACAATGCAACTTTCCAGTTTTGCAAAAACCCCGGCATGATCTTGTCCCAATTTCACCTGAACAAAAACATCCCAAATATTTCTGGATTTATATTGTATTTTTAAAAGGAATCTGGCTTGTCATGTTTTGGATTTTTTGTCAGATTTTCGGAATCCTCTGGTTTTATCCATTTGAATGCCTTGAAAAAATTTGCCCTTTGACCCCCATTTTTCTTTTTGTAAATCTTTTACATGTATCATGATAAGCCATCTGTAAAAGTCTTATAAAATTTTAATTATTTTTTTTATAGTTTTTGAGAACTTAAACTTGTCAATGATAAAGCTATGAAAAGTCAGGAGAGAATATTTTCCCGCCAGAATTTCAATGGCTAATATCTCGAAAACAAGCACGGTGACCTATATATTTTTTTGCTCTTTGGATTCCTTTATTCAATATAAACTAATGTTTTGAAAAGTTAATTACTTGTCCTATTAGAAAGTCCTGTAATGTGTTTGTTCTTTTAGAAAGTCCTGTAATTTGTTCGTCCTTTTCGAAAGTTCTGTAATTTGTTTGTCCTTTTAGACAGTCCTGTAATTTGTCTGTCCTTTTAGAAAGTCCTGTAAATTGTTTGTCCTTGTAGAAAGTCCTGTAAATTGTTTGTTCTTTTAGAAAGTCCTGTAAATTGTTTGTCCTTTTAAAAAGTTCTGTAATTTGTTTGTCCTTTTAGAAAGTCCTGTAAATTGTTTGTCCTTTTAGAAAGTCCTGTAATTTGTTTGTCCTTTTAGAAAGTCCTGTAATTTGTCTGTTCTTTTAGAAATTCCTGTAAATTGTTTGTCCTTTTAGAATGTCCTGTAATTGTTTGTCCTTTTAGAAAGTCCTGTCATTTGTGTGTCCTATTAGAAAGTCCTGTAATTGTCTGTCCTTTTAGAAAGTTCTGTAATTGATTGTCCTTTTAGAAAGTCCTGTAATTTGTTTGTCCTATTAGAAAGTCCTATAATGTGTTTGTCCTTTTAGAAAGTCCTGTAATTTGTTTGTCCTTTTAGAAAGTCCTGTAATATGTTTGTCCTTTTAGAAATTCCTGTAATTTATTTGTCCTTTTAGAAAGTCCTGTAATTTGTTTGTCCTATTAGAAATTTCTGTCATTTATTTGTCCTTTTAGAAAGTCCTGTAATTGGTTTGTCCTATTAGAAAGTCCTGTAAATTTTTTGTCCTTTTAGAAAGTCCTGTAAATTGTTTGTCCTTTTAGAAATTCCTGTCATTTGTTTGTCCTTTTAGAAAGTCCTGTAATGTGTTTGTCCTTTTAGAAATTCCTGTAATTTATTTGTCCTTTTAGAAAGTCCTGTAATTATTTGTCCTATTAGAAAGTCCTGTAATGTGTTTGTCCTTTTAGAAAGTCCTGTAAATGATTTGTCCTTTTAGAAAGTCCTGTAATTGTTTGTCCTTTTAGAAAGTCCTGTAATTTGTTTTGTTTGTCCTTTTAGAAAGTCCTGTAATTTGTTTGTCCTATTAGAAAATCCTGTAATGTGTTTGTCCTTTTAGAAAGTCCTGTAATTTATTTGTCCTTTTAGAAAGTCCTGTAATTTGATTGTTCATTTAGAAAGTCCTGTAATACGTTTGTCCTTTTAGAAAGTCCTGTAATTTTTTTGTCCTTTTAGAAAGTCCTGTTATTTGCTTGTCCTTTTAGAAAGTCCTGTAATTTGATAGTCCTTTTAGAAAGTCCTGTAATGTGTTTGTCCTTTTAGAAAGTCCTGTAATTTGTTTGTCCTTTTAGAAAGTCCTGTAATTTGTTTGTCCTTTTAGAAAGTCCTTTAATTTGTTTGTCCTATTAGAAAGTCCTATAATGTGTTTGTCCTTTTAGAAAGTCCTGTAAATTGTTTGTCCTTTTAGAAAGTCCTGTAATACGTTTGTCCTTTTAGAAAGTCCTGTAATTTGTTTGTCCTTTTAGAAAGTTTGGTAATTTATTTGTCCTTTTAGAAAGTCCTGTAATTTGTTTGTCCTTTTAGAAAGTCCTGTAATTTATTTGTCCTTTTGAAAGTCCTGTAATTTGTTTGTCCTATTAGAAAGTCCTGTAATGTGTTTGTCCTTTTAGAAAGTCCTGTATTTTTTTTGTCCTTTTAGAAAGTCCTGTAATTTGTTTGTCCTTTTAGAAAGTCATGTAATTTATTTGTTCTTTTAGAAAGTCCTGTAATTTGTTTGTCCTATTAGAAAGTCCTGTAATGTGTTTGTTCTTTTAGAAAGTCCTGTAATTTGATTGTTCTTTTAGAAAGTTCAGTAATTTGTTAGTTCTTATTAGAAAGTCCGTAATTTGTTTGTTCTTTTAGAAAGTCCTGTAATTTATTTGTTCTTTTTGAAAGTCCTGTAATTTGTTTGTCCTATTAGAAAGTCCTGTAATGTGTTTGTCCTTTTAGAAAGTCCTGTAATTTTTTTGTCCTTTTAGAAAGTCCTGTAATTTGTTTGTCCTTTTAGAAAGTCCTGTAATTTGATTGTTCTTTTAGAAAGTCCTGTAATTTATTTGTTCTTTAAGAAAGTCCTGTAATTTGTTTGTCCTATTAGAAAGTCCTGTAATGTGTTTGTCCTATTAGAAAGTCCTGTAATTTTTTTGTCCTTTTAGAAAGTCCTGTAATTTGTTTGTTCTTTTAGAAAGTCCTGTAATTTGTTTGTCCGTTTAGAAAGTCCTGTAATTTGTTTGTCCTATTAGAAAGTCCTATAATTTGTTTGTCCGTTTAGAAAGTCCTGTAATTTGTTTGTCCTTTTAGAAAGTCCTGTAATTTGTTTGTCCTATTAGAAAGTCCTATAATTTGTTTGTCCGTTTAGAAAGTCCTGTAATTTGTTTGTCCTTTTAGAAAATCCATGTGATATTGATACGTGTAACGGCAATGGGATATGTGTAGTGGTAAATGGTGCAGCTGTTTGTAATTGTTTCCAAGGATGGCTGACAGATAATTGTTCAGGTAAAATATATTTTGTTATGAAGATTAGATCAAAGAAGGGGGAGGGGGTAATGATACTTTTGTTGGCAATAGTAACTGTTCAGAGGTTATGTTGTGAATGGTGCAGCTGTTTGTAATGGTTACCATGTTTACCATTGATGGTTGTCAGATAGTTGTTCAGGTAAACTTTAAGCACAATTGGTCTTTTGTTGGTGAGTTAATATGTATATGTATAATTAGTATAGCCATTTCAGATATAAGCTATAGATTCTGTGATAAGAGAGACACATTTTATTCTATTCTACAGTGCCCATTTGTTAAAGATTTTAGACATTGTTTTGTTTTGTTAAAAAGAAAATAAAAAAAATTAACATGTCCTTATTTCCTTAGGGTTTTTTCTCTATCTTTTTTTCAATATATTATGAATAGACTAGAGATTTTTGCAGTTAACCCTCTACATGCAGTTAATGAAATAAAATTCAAACGTCAATACTTTTGTTAAATGTTTATGAAATACCTTTTGAGGTGGGGTTAGAAAACATCTACATGCAGTTTGGGGTTACATTTTACAAACATCAGTACCTTTGATAAATCTTTATGAAATAACTTTTTGGGAGGGGGATAGAGAACATCTACATGCAGTTTAAGGGTTCATAGTTTTAAGCATTAGTACTTTTGTTAAATCTGTATGAAATACCTTTTATAGAGGGGATAGGGAACATCTACATGCAGTTTTAGGGTTAATAGTTTTAAGCATCAGTACTTGTTTAATTTTTATGAAATACCTTTTAAATAGGGGATAGGGAACATCTACATTCAGTTTTAGGGTAAATAGTTTTAAGCATCAGTACTTGTTAAATCTTTATGAAATACCTTTAGGGGCAGGGGGAGGGGAGGTAAGGTTACTTGTAATGGTAAGGATAGTATTTAATAACATGTGTCCATTGATGATCCAGTATGTATATCTTTATGTACATAATAACTTCTTAAAATTGTGTCCTCAACTTGTAGCCTTCATAGTGTTCTGTCAGTTGGTCTGTCTGTCTGTTCATCTGTTTTCCCCCATGGCATCTGTCATCATGTTTTGTTGAATATACCCTACTGTCACTCAAGCTGACTAATTTTACTAATTATGCATTACCACAAACATGCCTTTTGATATCAAGCAACAATCACTTTGTAATTGTGATGTCAAAGTTTTAGCTCACCAGGCCAAGTGAGATTTTCTCATTACTTCATTGTACTTGGTGTCCCTCGTGTTTTGTCATTTGTTGTCTTCTCGTCTGAAGCTACTGAGACATATTTTACCAAACTTGGCCACAATCTTCATTTGTGTATTTAGTTTAAAATATGTGTCCATCGACCCCATTTTCTAACCAACATGGCTGTCATAGCTTAAAATAGAAAAAAAAGTGGTAAAATACAGTGTTTGGCCTATATCTCTGAAACTATAACAAATCAGACTTATTTAAGGTTTAGGTCTGTCTGTCCATTAAATTTTATGTCAAATCAGACAACCCGTTTTTGGGTTGCTGTCCTGATTTGGTATTTATCAGGAAATTTTGCAGTTTGTTAAAAATTCTAATTTATATAGAGATTAACTGTAAACAGCAATTATATTCAGCAACGTAAGATCTACAAATAAGTCACAATAATTTTCTGCAAATTGTTTTGGTAATTTTTGTAAATGTTTGCAAAAATCGTCTCCTTTTAATTTATGGTCAAATCAAAACAAACTTGGTCTCAATCATTATTATGTTATCTAATGCTATTTATTGTGATTTTCACCTAATTAAACTTGATTACTAAAACCACGGCAGGCACAGATGAGCAACACAGGCTCAAGAGAGCCTCTAATTTAAATTGTGATGTCAAATTTGATGGAAACTTGTGTGATTTTACAAAATGTTGGACCCATTTGCATACAAGTATTAATATGTCTATTAACGTACTGTAAATTCAGAAATTATAGGGAGGTTTTAATTAAACAAATAATGTGACAGGGTGAATATAGCAATAATCAAAACTCTTATTATAATAACTGAATTATAGATCTTTATGCAGATTTGCTTGTAATCGCAATAATAAAAGTTGCAATTTATTTGAGAAAAATCGCAATAATAAATGCACACAATAATTCTGAATTCATAGTTTCTCAACTTTTCCATTTAGCAGGATTTACAAATTCTTTATTGTTTTTCAGAACATGTTTGTGACAATGTGACTGTCTGTAGTGAAAGAGGAAAATGTAATAGGACAACAGGAGAATGTCACTGTGAAATACCATGGGCTGGTGCAAACTGTGAAGGTATGCAAAATACATGACAGGACCTTTATGGGGACTTCGGGATCTGTTGGGGATTTCGGGATCAGCCCTTCCTGGATAAGGAATTCTTTTTATTATTTCAGGATGTCGGGATTTAAAGTGATTTAAATTAGGGACCTCAGGATTTTGTGCTTATAATCCCAGGTTTCGGGATGAGGACCCCTCTTACCCCTCCCCCCCTCATGAGCAGGGACTCCCCAACCCACCCCTGTACATATGGAAAATTTCACTTACATGAATTTCTTGGGATTTGAGATTCATGTGAAAATCCCATAACTTTTTTCACTTGAATTTCATGTGAATTTTCAAATAATGTTATTCAAACATCATCTGGTTTATAAAATTAAATTAAAATCATGAAAAATGACTAACATTTTTCTGTAATGTTCATGTAAAAAATTTCAACTGGACTTAAAGTGAGTTTGTCGCATGTATATAAGCTTTTTTGAGGATAATTCCACATGAAATTTCATGTGATTTTCATGTGAGATTTGTTTGAAATTCATGTGGTCAAAATGAACTGCCCCGATAGTCGTCTTTTCCTCAAATACAAAATTCCAATTAAGAAATAACACCAGGTTGAGACTCTCCTACATTTGTAGTTTTTAAAAAGGATAACTCTTGCTTAAATTAAAGTGTAATCTTTGTTCTTTGTGCTTTTTGATTTTTCAGCATCTGTTATTTATGACTGTAAAAAAATTTATTATAATTTTTTTTTTTGTAATTACAAATCTATTAATATTAATACATTTTCTGATGTTGTTGGTTTATGGGAAATATTACCATCCACACACAATTTTGACATGTTGGATAAGACTTCTCATTTGACTTTGCAATTGGTCAATGAAGGACAAAACATGTCACTCACTCAGCCAATCAGATTACAAAGATTCCTACACTATAAGTTGGAGAAACTCAGGTACCTATTTGTATACACTGGGGTACTCTCAATATTTTTTTTGTTTTAAATTCCTCTTAAAATCTTCCCTATAACCCTTTCTTGATCTATCCCTGATTTTACCATTTGTTTCATTTAGTTTGTAATGCATCAAAGGCAGTAGATGTTGTGTTCATATTGGATGAAACTGGTAGCATTTCTGACGCACAGTTTCAACAAGCAAAACAAGCTATTTTTGATACAATCAACATTCTCACCATTGGTACAGATGATGTCCAAGTAGCTATGGTAACCTTTACTACAAAACAGAGGCTACATTTTCATTTTGATGTCTTTGATAACAGCCAAGATCTGATTGCTAACATAGCAGCCATAGTTAAACCAGCGTCAGGTTCTACAAAAATCCATGGAGCAGTTGATTTCACCCGGCTTAATGTTCTAGCACATCAAAGCAACAGACCAAATGTTAGAGATGTTATCATTCTGTTAACTGATGGTAATTCAAGGGTAGGAGGAAGTGAAGCAACGCGGAAGCTAAAAGATATAGAATCAGCAAAGAAGATAAAAGATAATCTGAATGCTGTATTTATAAGTGTTGGAATCGGCGTGGACATTGATCGTGATACTTTGAAAGCAATGGCCTCTTTACCAGAGTACTATTTGGAAACAGACTTTGATAAACTAGGGTTAGATCTAAAAAGCATAATAGATAAGGTCGTCAACTGTAAGCAGGACTAGGTTTGTTAAACATTTATAAGAGGGGGATGATACTTCTTTTTTTTGTGGGGGAATGGGATGTACTATTATGATTAAGAGGATGTATTTAAGCTAGAATATATATTTTCACTTATTGCTAGACAGGCTTTAAATGATTTTTCGCTGATTGCAAGATTGTTTTTTTATAATTTTCACTAATTGGTGACTAGATTTATATTCTTTTTCATTTATTGCTTAACTAACTACATGTGTATTCATTTATACTTATTGCTAGACTGGATTTATATTCTTTTTTCACTGATTGCTGAACTGACTTTATATTCATTTTTTCACTTTTTGTTAAGCAAGCTTTTATTCATTTTCACTTATGCTTGACTGGCATTTAATTCTTTTATCACTTATTGCTAGACTAGCTTTATATTTTCTTTGACTTTTTGCTGAATAAGTTTTATATTCTTTTTCATTTATTGCTAGATAGACTTTATATTCATTTTCACTTATTGCTAGACTTGCTATATATTCATTTCCACTTTGTACAGAAATATTTCCTATATGGTATTGAGAAAGGTCATTTTGTTTTTATTCTCCTGGATAATCATCTTAAAAGTCTCCTATTTCCCAACTTTCTTTACTCTCTTGATTTATGACAAAATAATACAAAAAACAAAATATGATAAACAGCAACTTTCTACTACCACTGAATTGCAGGTTAATTTGGCCAAGCACATACAGACACATGCAGGGTTAAATGTGAGTTTAAGAGCGCTCATCTTGGCACTTATTTTGAAAAGTGATGTACCAAGACAGGTAGAAATTTCTTTTTTTTTCTTTTTAAGATCATCTAGCCTGAAAGGCGATGTGAAATATTTTCATCTGGTGGTGTCTGTTGTACTAATTGTCAGCCATCACACACTTTTTTTTTAATCTTCTCTGGAACCACAAAACTATTTTCAATCAAAGTTTGAAACAGAAATAAGAAGATGTTGTATAAGTGTCAATGAGACAACTCCCCATCACATTGTGTAAAAAGTAATCAATTATAGGTCAAAGTTTGCTCTTCAATCAGGAGTCTTGGCTAATTCTGAACAAAAAGCTGTAAAGGGACACAAAATCACTAGTGTGAAATAATTCTAACAGGAAAACCACTGGTCTGATCTATATAAAAAAGAGCTTTAAAGAAAGATCCTCCTATTATAAAGTATGAAGTGTCCTTTTTGAAAAAAAATTATCTTCTCAAAACTTTATGTCTCTCCCCTCAGAATCAAAAATGAGAAAAAAATGCTGAAAATCTCTATAATAAAACACAATGAAGATATTGACTCTTTTATAAAACAATCAGTCATTATATCATCTGAGGGCAAAAGTCTTTTTTTTTCAAGGGTAATTGTTTTCAATGTGTTCTTTTATTAAAAAGTTGTTATTTCTTTGCTGTTTTTTTTTTTTTACAAACTGATTTATATAAATTAAAAAAATGTTTTTTTCTTTGCCATGTTATTTTTTGTTTTGTTTTTTGTTACAAGCTAGTTATGTTTATTTGACAATTGAAATATTATTTATTCCTGTAAGTGGAACAAACATGGACACTATGTATTAGGCTAAAAGTAGAACATTATCAGAAAAGTAAAATATATAAAGGATGTATTTAGGTGAAATGAAAAAAAATCTTGATATTAAAATTGCTACTATAAGTCAAAAGAGCATTTCAGTACGGAATAAAATATGTAAAAAATATTGATGGTTATGGAGCTAATTTTCAAGATATTATTTTTCCTAAATAAAGGGTGGGGAAAGCTGACTCAGGATTGTTTCCCTTTATTTGCTTTGGTATTATTTGGGTATTAAATGGAAAGAAAAAAAATCTAGAATCTGCTTATTTTTTTAGTTAATGACCTTTTATAACATAATTGGAAAGAAATAGGGGTGTTATGAACTTATGAGGCATCTCAGCATATGCACTCTTGTCCAGTAGTCAGCACTTCGATGTTGACATGAATATCAATTATATGGTCATTTTAATAAATTTTCTGTTTACCAAACTTTGAATTTTTCGGAAAAACTAAGGATTTTCTTACCCCAGGAGTAGATTACCTTAGCCGTATTTGGCACAACGTTTTGGAATTTTGGGTCCTCAATGCTCTTCAACTTTGTATTTGTTTGGCTTTTTAACTATTTTGATCTGAGCGTCACTGATGAGTCTTATGTAGACGAAACGCGCGTCTGGCGTATAAAATTATAATCCTGGTACTTTTGATAACTGTTTAAATAGATTGACTTATTTCATTTTTTTCGAATAGGTAATTTGTTTCCATCGAAAATAAGGGGAAGAAATAAAATTTACAACATTGAATAAAGCATTATCAAAAAAGTTGTTTATGTATTGTTTGTTTATGAAAATGAATTGTGTATATGACATTTATATTTCATTTCTAGCTATTTTTTGCTGTAGTATTATCTTTTTAAGTTTAATTTATAATGATATTATATCATTTCAGAGATCACCTTTAACTGGGAAAAAAAGAAGAAAAAATTGAGGAGTCTTGCATGATAATATTTATTATGAAATAAAATTGTGTCAAAATTGTCTTCTATCTGCATTTGTGCACCGATGATTGTAAGCAGGGATTTGCTTGGATAAGAAAAAGAAAAATGGTGCAATTTTACTGTAGTAATGTTTTTACTATTATAATCCCGTCATTGTGTTATTGTGTCATGGTAAATTTTTGTATTCTTGTTTTTCTATTTTGCCTATGTGCTTTGTCTATATGCCTTTTGTGCATCTTTGTTACATAATTGTTTGTTCTATAGGGACTAAGATTATAACCAAAGTTGACTGCTCCCCATTTTAACTTTGTAAGTATTATGTCTGTTTGTTTAGTTCACACATCGTTGTCAATATAATGGATTTTTTTGCAACTGTCATACAAGTTAGAGGTTAAGCAAGCTTTAAAACCAAACTTAATCCACCATTTTCTACATATGAAAATGCCTGTACCAAGGCAGGAATATGACAGTTGTTGTCCATTTGTTTAATGTGTTTGAGCTTTTGATTTTGAAATTTTTTCACAGACTTTCCGTTTTAAATTTTCAATGAAGGTCAGTATATTTATGATTTTTTTTTATAACAAATGAAAATAAAACTTTATAAAATTTACTCTTCCGAAGCCCATTTTCTGATTAACTTTCATCAGGAAGGCTCAAACCATCAAATTGAGAAAGGAAATTGGGAATGTGTCAAATCGACAACCCGACCATAGAGCAGACAACAGACAAAGGCCACCAATGGGTCTTCAATGTAGCGAGAAACTCCCGCACCCTTAGGCGTCCTTCAGCTGGCCCCTTAAAAAATATGTATACTAGTACAGTGACAATGGACGTCATACTAAACTTCGAATTATACACAGGAAACTAAAATTAAAAATCATACAAGACTAACTAAGTTCAGAGGTTCCTGACTTGCGACAGGCACAAAATTGCGGCGGGGTTAAACATGTTTATGAGATCTCAAACCCCCCCCCCCCCCCGGACCTCTAGCCAATGTAGAAAAGTAAACGCATAACAATAAACATTTGTACGCATAACATAAACATTTGAAACCCACGATTACAATATATACATAGAAACATTAGGGGCTTAATGATCAATATACTCATATATACCAGTATTGAAATTTAATATTTACGCCAGATGCACGTTTTGTCTACAAAAGACGCATCAGTGACGCTCAAATCAAAATTGTTTAAAAAGCCAAATAAAGTTGAAAAGCATTGAGGACCAAACTTTCGTAAAAAAACCAGCTAAGGTTATCTTAGGTAGAAAACAAAAGCAATCTAATTGGATAGCCTAATTCAACTACAATGTAAGATCATCTGATGATTTCCTTGATAGGAGGGTTGCTGCTGACTAGGAAGCTATTTAACCATGGCAAGAGTTTCAAATGTTGAATTTGAAATCATTCCTTCGTAAATTTTACGGACGACATTGAGTTGGTGACCGTTGTGGCATATCCGTTTCACAGATGATATCGAATACATACCCTTACTGAGCACATGATTTTGGTGGGTGTTGCTTAGTCTTTAGTTTTGTATGTTGTGTCGTGTGTACTATTCGTCTGTTTGTCATTTTCTGTTAGCCATGGCGTTGTCAGTATATATTATATCTATCATTTTGAATGCCCCTCTGGTATCTTTCACCCCTCTTTTATGTCTGTATGAGTTGGAACAATTGTTCAAAGTCACCAGGCTAATAATTTAGTTTGCAAGAAGAAAGACATACTGGTTGCACCGGAATCAAAATAGTTTGACGAAAATACCAAGGTGAAAGTAGCGCTTGTCTTTTGTTGAAAACTTGACTGATAGAGTATTACCAGCCCGGTAGCCAGTAATTCGTTATCGGCATGAAAATACTGATTTTGTGTAACCAAAATGTGCTGTTACAAAAATTTGGAAATTATTTTAAATTAAGAAATGTATATCTCCCTCGTGCACAACTCTGAGTGCTTCCCGGCTTTGGTTATACTTTTTTGTTCTTTTTGGTTTATAGCTCTACATCTTTTAAATAAGCTTTGGATTTTCAAATATTTTAGCCTCGAAAATCAACGAAGAGATGACAAATAACTAGGGCTAGAGGTTCCTGAACAGGCTCAATAATTCGGCGGAGTTGACCATGTTTTGTAATTTATCAACCCTATCATATAAAGAAGAAAAAAGTAACGCACAGCAAAACGCACATTAAAAATCAGTTTAAAAGAGGTCCATATCCGATGTTAGAATAGGTTATAAATACATAAATTGGGCCGTTCGTTTTCTCGTTTGAATTGTTTTACATTGTAATTTCTGGGCCTTTTATAGCTGTCTATGCGATATCGGCTTTTTTCATTGTTGAAGGCATACTATATTAATTTAATTCTGTGTCAATTGGTCTCTTGTAGAGAGTTGTCTCATTGGCAATCATACCACATCTTCCTTTTTATATATACAAGAAACTAACCTTAATGACAATAATAAGAATTTAATATTGCCATGCCAACTCCAGACTTCGATCACTGTAGATACAAAACTTATTGGGTGCATTTATTTTTGTGATTTTCGAAGAATAGGTAAAAAAAAATCGAGATTAATTATTGCGATTTCCGGGAAATCTACATACAAATATGTGTCTCCGATATAAAAATGCGAGTTCTTACTTTTGCGTTACTTATAATCGAACTGTCGAGTTCGTCGCATTTAGAAAAACCTCACAATAATTTCAGAATTTACAGTAATCTGATTGAAAGAAAATATTAATTTTCATTTCTAGTGTGCTTCAAATGCTTCAATGTCCTGTCCGATTATTTATGTAAGGAATATCACGGCCCTGCTCATTAATATGATTAAGAAACCTTCCATATCGTTTAGAGGATTCCAAGGTGGCCTTCTATCATTTATCAAAATACTGTCATTTAATATGTATTTTTAACGTAAGGAAATGCCTGTTCAAAGTCAGCATATGACACGTTATTTTCCATTCGTTTGGTGTGCTTGTGATTTGGCTATTTGTTAAGGGATTTTCCGTTTTGGAAGCTCCATGGATTTTTTTCTGTTATTTTACTTTATTTTTTTACACCAATGACAAACAAATTTCCCCGACCTTCATCCAGGACGGAATCATTACTGGACCTACATTTTGTATCTATTAAATAGTCAGTGTTAATGTGTTCTCCCCGTGAACAAGCATGACATATCGTCAATAGATATAGCAAACAACAATCAAGATTTCAAGAGCCTTTATATGCAGAATCTACTTTTTCGTGTCTTTTTGAACCACGGTTTCGTAGATACACGAAATACCAGTACAATTAAATTTTCCTTAAAATTGAAAAGCATACATTTCATACAAACACTTTGATTTGTATGGGTTGGATATCATACTATGTTTACCTTGTTATGGAAACATTACCCTTACCCATAGATCGTTCGTCCCATAACATTGATAGTCTTTCTCCCTTCGACTTTAATTAGTTATCAAAGGTACCAGGATTATAATTTAGTACGCCAGACGCGCGTTTCGTCTACATGAGACTCATCAGTGACGCTCATAGCAAAATATTTAAAAAGCCAAACAATTACAAAGTTGAAGAGCATTGAGGATCCAAAATTCCAAAAAGTTGTACCAAATACGGCTAAGATAATACCTGCTTGACATGTGTACGTGAGATGTACCTAAAGTGACCCTAAGGTTATCCAGAATACAAAATATGAAACATAATTATAAAAATATTATTGTATCCATTCAACCTATGACCTAGACATTAACCTTCCTACTTGAAAACTAATTCAATATGTAAGATAAAAAAAAATCAAAATAAATCATTCATTATTTTGCAAATATTTTGATTGATGAGAAAAATATTTAGATAATTGTAAAAACTTTTATATCGACTTTTACATTTACTCGTTTTCATTTTATTCATGTAAGATTTAATGTTTGCAAAGCAATGAGGTCCTGCTGCATCCATTAATGGCATTTTTTTATACTGATTATAGAATTCCTGATCTGTTCGAGTTAGGTCCCGGAATATACGATGCACCCAAAAATATCCATGAACCTCGGGTGGGTACGGTTTAGTAGACCACATTTTCCGAACCTGATTTCTCCACTCAGATATAATATAAGATGAATTCGTAGTTGCTATGAACCAGCTTGAGATATGTGGTCTCGCGTTTTCAATTACTGCAGAGTCCCTTCTTTCATACACAAAAAAACCAGTCGGTTCAATTGCACTATCAATCCATGATGCAAGTGGATCATTGCAGCGGACAGTTGCATCAGCCCAAATTCCTCCATAATGTGCAAGAAGTTCAATTCGGATAATATCAGACTTTGCTTGAATAAGGGCCGTGTTCCAAGCTTCATCCGTGTAATGATTTTTACGGTTGATTACAGTTTCAGCTTGTTTCATGTCCATTGCAACAATTTTATAATCTGGATTAAATTCCATCCATGATTTCAAGCAAGCGCATTGTAGGTTTGGTGCTTTTTCCCAACCTTTATCCCAAAACATCCATATTACACGTGGTATTTGAACTTTTTCATAGAACAGAACACTTGGTAATTGAAACTTTTCAGGTTGGAGAAAACTGAGATAACAAACTAGGAGAAAGGCACATCCAATGACAAAACAAAACTTAAAAAACAAATTTCTTATAGGTCTAAATGACTTTATGGTGTTGCTTCCTGAATTGGCACTCGAGTCTTTCTCCATCATTTCTTACTTTTAATTTAATAGATAACGGATATTTTGTTGTTTAGATATTTCAACACAGATAATGTCATGTGGGATCCTAAGTATATTCTGTCTTCGTAAAAAGATTATTGTTTCCTAAAATGAAAACTAAATCAATATTAAAACCATGTAAAGATGTGTTAGGACTTCTCAAATTATTAGGTTGATTAATAGTTATCAATACAAATTAAGGTCGAATAATTAAGAAGGGCTTTTGTCTAAATAAAGCGATATGTTGGTATATATAGAAGAGGGACGAAAGATACCAAAGGGACAGTCAAACTCATAAATCTAAAACAAACTGACAACGCCATGGCTAAAAATGAAAAAGACAAACAGAAAAACAATAGTACACATGACACAACATAGAAAACTAAAGAATAAACAACACGAACCCCACCAAAAAACTAGGGGTGATCGCTGTTTCGTTGACTTTCCAATATGTTATTAATACAAATACATATGTATTGCGTACTGTCTAAACAGCAGCATTTGTTTTCTATTATAACTAAGTGCATCAGATCATCGATTAAGCGGAACATAGTATCTTCAGGTCAACTTCTTTTTTTAATTTCATATTTTACACTAAAGTTATTTAAAGTTATAAAGGACTTTCAATTATTATAAAGTCAAGATAAAAGCTAGATATACATAAATAGATTTATAAAATATGAATAAAACCATGAGAAGTGAAATTTCCACAAATTTGCCTTCACAAATGAAACACATGTTTTCTTTATACATTTTATAGTTTAAGATTGCCCCATTCATTGATCATTGTACAATGTTGTATATAAACTCATCATAGATACCAGTATTAAATTTTGTATATACGCCAGACGGGCGCTTCGTCTACCAAAGACTATGTCTAACTTCATCAGATACTGAAAGTTAAAGCATTTGTATACTAGACACAAAAAAATGTGCCCGTCTTTAGTAAGAAGCCATATTAAATATATAACGATTTTTTGAAATAATTATATATAGATTATTATAATTTTAATATGATATTATGCATGTGCCTAATATTATCCTCATTTAAGGTATTCAGAAAACCAAAGTGTTATTTTAGTATATTTCGATAGGTCATCAATCATTCTTTGATTGAAAATTAGCACATTAGGATAGTATACATGTACAATCGGGATATAACGGTACACCAAAGATAAATAGCATTGATTTCTAATATAAAACTAACTCCATTTCAATGAAGTTACTGTATGTACATATCTACGGAGGTACAATATAAAATTGTGAACATTCGCTAAATGCTATCAAGAATATACACGAGGAGAATCGCTAATTACAAATTCATCAAATGGGGAAAAATAATTAATTTTTATTAATGTAAAACAAAAAAAAAGGACATATCATGAAGATTCCCCTATTTCCGCAAATTACACACACTCACATATTTAATAAATAGATCTTGAATATTGAATCTCGGTTTTTGTCGAGCCTGCAACTTTTGTTGCAGAAAGCTCGACATAGGGATAGTGATCCGGCGGCGGCGGCGTTATCTAACTTCTTAAAAGCTTTATATTTTAGAAGTTAGAAGACCTGTATACTTCATACTTTGTATATAGATGCCTCATGTTACGAACTTTCCGTCAGTCACATGTCCAATGTCCTTGACCACATTTTCATGGTTCAGTGACTTCTTGAAAAAAAAAGTTCAGATTTTTTGTAATGTTAATATCTCTCTTATTATAAGTAATTGGATAACTATATTTGGTATGTGCGTACCTTGCAAGGTCCTCATGCCCGTCAGACAATTTTCACTTGACCTCGACCTCATTTAATGGATCAGTGAACAAGGTTAAGTTTTGGTGGTCAAGTCCATATCTCAGATACTATAAGCAATAGGGCTAGTATATTCGGTGTATGGAAGGACTGAAAGGTGTACATGTCCAACTGGCAGGTGTCATTTGACCTTGACCTCATTTTCATGGTTCAGTGGTTATAGTTAAGTTTTTGTGTTTTGGTCTGATTTTCTTATACTTTATGCAATAGGTCTTCTATATTTGGTGTATGGAATGATTGTAAGGTGTACATGTCTAATTGACAGGTGTCATCTGACCTTGACCTCATTTTCATGGTTCAGTGGTAAAAGTTTTTGAGTTTTGGTCTATTTTTCAAATACTTAATGCATTAGGTCAACTATAGTTTGTGTATGAAATATCTTATGATCTTTGTGTCTGTTACGCAGGTTTTATTTGACCTTGACCTCATTTTCACGGTCCATTGCTAAGTGTTAAGTGTTTGTGTTTTGGTCTGTTTTTCTTAATTTATAAGCAATAAGTCAACTATATTTGTTGTGTTGAAGAATTGTTAGCTGTACATGTCTGCCTGGCATGGTTCATCTGACCTTGACCTCATTTTCATGGTTCATTGATCAATGTTTTGTTTTCTTGGTTAATGTTGAGTTTATGTGACAGTTGTAATAAAGCTTTATATTTAGGTCTATCAACATAATATCAATGATTAGTAAAGAAGGCGAGACATTTCAGCGTGTGCACTCTTGTTAAATACTGTTGTAATCTCATTAAATCATTGAACGCTGAACAAACAAATACCCTTTTTTGGATTCGATTGTCACAGATAAGTCTTGTATAGACGAAACGCGCGTCTGGCGAAAATATATTTACCCCTGGTATCTTTGATGAGTTTATTTCCATGGTTGAAAAAAGAAATATATGTAAAGGCGACTTTCTAAAACAATAAGCCGAAAATAAACTAGATTACAGCATGATCAAAGCCGCTGCAAAAGAAAACACTCAAAGGCTTATATGTAAGGACAACAGTGTTAATAAAAAAAAGTACCTAAAGTTAAGTCGATGTCAGGTTCTAGGATAGGTATTCAATCTTTTGCAATACTGACTCTTAGCCATATGTAATCAAACACAAACCAAATAATCATGGTTCGTAAAGCCAGGAATTACTCAGAGGAAGGAAGATTTGCAAAATAAAAGAATTCAGAAAAGATGGTTATTTTAATAAGTGAAGTAATTAGCTTTATTATGTGAAAAAATCGGATAATTTTAAACTTTTTTGACATTTTTCTTTGTTTTACAATTTATATTTGTTAAATAGTTGTATAAAAATTGCGGTTTTTATCCAACGCGATCATAGGTTTGAACGTAGTTTTCAATTTAGACTTGTTTATATTTTTTCGTTTGGGCTTGTTTCATATTTTCCCTTCGGTTTATATGATCTGTTCATCCTATTTTCACTCTTTAAATTCAGGAGTCTATCCTTAATTGAGGTAAATTATATGGCCTTCCAAATACCTGCTGACTGCCATTGGAGATTGGTTGATAAAATGGATCACAAGATGTAACAAAATGGATCTTAATATTAATTTAATACTAAACAGAAAACAATTAACTTGCGGCAAAGATGTTATACCACAAACATGAGGTGCACAAAAAACATTGTACATCAGATCCGGATTTCGACAATAAATGTCTCTTCAGTGATGTTAGGGATCGAAACGGTGTTTGGAAGGCCATATAAAAAGTACCCTCATTTTTAGAAAAAGTACCCTCATTTTTAGATAGACTCTTGAATTTTAAGAGTCAACGTAGGATGAACGGATCATATAAACCGGAGGAAAAATATGATACAAGCCCAAACGAAAAAATATAAACGAGTCTAAATTGAAAACTACGTTCAAACCTATGATTGCGTTGGATAAAACCGCAATTTTTATACGTGTGCATGTAAAACAAATTTCGTTGTAGAAGGGTCTAAAAACAGCACAAACAACTTTTTTTTAAAAGACCAAAAAAAAAAATATATATATATATCCTTAGATTATTGAATCTAGTGTGGTGGTTAGAAGAGGGGGCAATAGGGGCTCCGTTAACATGTGAACAACACCTCGATTTCGGCAAAAACAGTTAACAACAAATGCAAAAATTAACAGTGAACAGTTTAAATATATTTCAAATAAGAGTTAACAACACCTTGAAAAGCCTAAAACATGTTAACATAAAAAGGTATTGCCTCCCCTTAAAACCTCTGGCTTTAAAGTCATGAAACGAGTGACCGGTGAAAAATAATGTTATTCCAATTCTTGAACTAATGCATACAAACATCATAAACTTAGTCACGACTTTATCATTTTTTTCGCATAAATTTCGTATAATCGTCAATTTTTTTTATTCAATTGGTCAGTGTTGTGAAAATATGGCAGGTAATTAAAGTTTATGTTTTGAAGCCGAAGTTTAACGATTGTCACCTGTTTGTCAATAAACAACAAAAAAGCGTGTATATTGAGCACGTGCTGAACATGTACAATCAGATAATAGTTTATTTTAAGGACATCCATGCGTATTTGCAATCACCGGGTTTTTACGAGATGGGTCACACTGAGGTCACTTTGCATACGGAAAATATGTCGGGGAATATAAAAATAAAGTAAACTTCTTCTAAATATGAACAAATTAAAGAATTTTCTTCAGAGAAAACTATATGTACATGAAAACTATCCATTAATTGAGTTATAAAAAAACATATTCATTATTTTTGTAATTTGAAGTTTCTTATGACTGTAAGTGAAGTTGCACGATTGTTGAGGCATGTTTGTGTAAAGACGATGTTGAGGATGAACATAACTTTGTCATTGTTTGGTTAAAACTAATAGACCTTATGGATGTTGTCTAGTGACAAAGGAAAACAACAGAACTGGAATCCAATAGAATTTCGAAGGATGTTGTTTAAAAATAAAATTTGATAAATATGAAAAGGGTAGTAAGTAGGGAAAATATGATGCACCTTACAAAAATAACTAACTTTAATCAAAATAGAATTGGAATGGAATGGAATAATATAAAAAAAATGGTAAAATTCAAACTGAAACGAATAAATCGAATCATTTGCGTACATAGATGCATGAAAGTAAAAAAAACTTACTTATTATGGCATTGCTAGGTAAAAAACTATAACACTTTTACATATGTATAATCGGTATTTCAATGTATATTATGGAGGTTTGTGACCTCGAGGGTTATATGAACTAGTTACAGGAACATAAATAGCAAGTAATTTTACGGAATTCAGAAAGCGTATGTATAGATTTTAGTCTTTTAAAAAGCACCTTGAGTTTGCCAACAACATAGTTGAATTTTCACTTAATGTTTTAAATAGATGCATAATCATGAAAATTCCGTATGTTTGGTTAATTATTTGCCATTTCGCGTAATTCAAAAGAAAATGATAACATTGTTTCTGTCAATGAATTTCGATTATATACGTGTGTGTATACACATTTCTCTAATTCTTTGTCAATTTATCCCTTTCTGCACCCATTGTATAAAAAAAATAATCAACGTGTGGTTCGTTTGATCTCAGTTCTTCATTGGTTAAAATCCGATTATGACGTCGAATATTCTTGTTTTCCACTGAATTTTCGATTGTGACGGCATGAAAAAAGGCGACCTGATGACGTCACCTAGAAAAAACACGTACGTCTTTTTGCAGATCGGTCGCAAAGAAGCAATAAGATTGCCTGTGTATTGTTTGAAAACCATTAGAGAAACAAATTCCACCACCAAAATCTCGTGTAATACGATATTTATCCGCTCTCGACAGTTAAATTTTAAATATGTAAACCGCTCGACGAGCCTCGCGTTTTAGATTTGAGGTTAAATGAAAATTTAACTGTCTCGAGTGGATAAATATCGTATCACACTCGATGCAGTGGTAAAATCTATATGTACTTAACAATGCATCTGTTTCGAATATTCTTGATTTTGTTATACGGATACTTTCCAGGTAGATGAATAATTTCATAATTAAATCGAAATTAAACAGTATACAAAAGGTTCAAGAGATAACAATACAAAATCTATGCTAAATAGTTATGGTTGTTTCTTTATACAGGGTGTAGAATAATGGTTTATTGAAACCTATGTTGTTGGGCTCATTAACGGTACTTATCATATCTGCACCAGATGCGCATTTTGACAATAACTGTTTCTCCTGTGATGAATAAATAAAGGCAACAGTAGTATACCGCTGTTCAAACTCATAAATCCATGGACAAAAAACAAAATCGGGGTAACAAACTAAAACTGAGGGAAACGCATTAAATATAAGAGGAGAACAACGACACAACACTACAATGTAACACACACAGAAACGGACCAAGCATCAGACAAAATCCCACGAGAATGACAAATATAACATCAAAACCAAATACATGAATTTGGGATAGACAAGTACCGTGACACGTCTTATCGCAATGTGAATTTACACTCAAAAATAAGAGAAAACAAACGACGCTACGTTGAAATGTAACACACACAGAAACGAACTATAATATAACAATGGCCATATTCCTGACTTGGTACAAGACATTTTTAAAGGAAAAAATGGCGGGTTGAACCTGGTTTTGTGACATGCCAAACCTCCCCTTTTACAGCCATGTGAAATATAACATTAAAATGACAACTCAACACCACAGGACTACAATATAAATAAATTTGAGAATACAGTTGACAAAGAAACACACGAACAACAGCCATTTGAAAATCCCAAACTTGTTAAAATATTGAAGGGTAATACAACATAAAGGAACAAAAATATGACCGATGTATCGAGGTTTTCTTTTATGACAGATATATACATTTCTAGTAAAATCATTTGAATATAGAAACATCAATTTTCAATATAATACCAGCTGAATGTAAATGCCTTTACTGAAGTTCCCTGTTTCTGATTTAAGATTGATCTTATTTCGCTATATTATAAACAAAATGAATTACTTTGTTCCCGCATTTCTATAATACATAAATACCGGATATGTTGCCGCTTCGTAATAAATAAAAGAATGAACAACAATTTTTTTACGTTATACTTATTATATTGTTTCGACAGGACTACAAATGTATGGGAATACAAATCAGTAATTACTTTAACATTATTTTAAATATTTTTTACTTACCTCATTTAAAATTGTTCTGATGGCTGTGGTTATTTATCAAATTTTAGAGATAGTTGGATATTGCAATTTATTATAAATTATCAAACTCAATTTGTCACACGTGTGGCTTGGTAATAAAGTTTAAAGATTGAGTCATTAAAATGTGTAATTATCTAAATGGAAAAGTAATCATATTTTCTGATACGATCAAAAAGAATCGTTTAATTTCTAGATCTAAGATTTCAGAAACTATACAAGAAATCAATGAAAATAGCTTTGTATATCTATTGATATACACATCTTTTATATATTAATTTAACAAAGATAAAATTGTTTATTGTTCAGAAGCAATTAAGCTGCTGCAAGTGTTTAAATCTAGATTTGGTATGATTGTCAATGATTCTCAATGAGATAACTACTATGAAAGTAATTATATTCCTGGGGTACACATTTGCAGGGTTATCGTGAATGGCTCTTTCCTCGAATTGAAGGATGTTCGCTACTCAGTTTCAAAATAATAACCTTTCATAACACTAGTATATACTGATAGGGGATCTATAAAGAAACCAAAAGAGTAAAAATAAAATATAGGTCAATGTGCTTCTTTTCGAGATATTCGCCATTGAAATTTTGGCGGGAAAATGTTCTCTCTTGTTTTTTCATAATGTTATCATTGACAAGTTGAAGTTTTCAAAGACTATCAAATAAGAATAATTATACATGTAAAAGATTTATAAAAAGAAAAATGGGAGTTAGTGGGCATTTTTTAAATGCATTTAAATGGATAGAATCGGAGAGTTCCGAAAATCTGACAATAATTCCGAAAAATGACACGCGAACTTCCATAAATGTAAATCGATATATAACATCTTATGACCAAGTCAAGACATGGAAAGAAAACACAGGAAGTCTGAGCACGTGGATACGAGTATTTTCATATCAAAAAGAGAAAACATATAATGTAGCAATCTATTGTACTATATATTTGCAAAGAGGAATATATACGGAGAAAATCTCCAAAGCCTCACCTGAAAACGTGTTTAACTTTTATTCTTCATGGAAATATAACAAAAAGAAGATGTGGGTATGATTGCTATTGATTCAACTCTCTACGACTCGAAGGCCAAATTACCACTGAAGTTAACCTGACATTAACAAATTTTGTGTTGCTTTACTTCGGAGGATGACATATGATCGTTCATTTTGATCTGTGAAATGTTCAGTTTACCTCCTAATTTAAAAAAAAAATACATATTAAAATAAGCTTGTGTTTTATCTATAATACTAAAATTACGAGGTCCAATTTGTCAGCCGTCATCGGGTAAAAACGACAAATCAAAGAATTCAACTCTATATATAACTAATATAGGACAATGGTGTAGATTAAAAATTACACCACTCCAGACCCTTTTGTTTTCAGCATAATTAATATTGCCAATAATTAACAAGTTCCGGGTCGAATCCGATACCGATACAAATAGTATATTCAGCGACTACCTTATCTGTACGTTCCGCATTTGACAGGCGCACCACCAAACGGTGTATTTAGGATTTTGCTATATACACGGGTCATAATCAAAGGACTGACACTACTAAATACAATCAGTGTCAAATTGTTCCCTATTGTAGTTTTATTCAGCAATCAGCAAGACTTTCTAAGATAACTAATATAGGACAATGCTGTTGATTAAAAAATACTCCATTCCTGGATAGCCAGGACCTTTTGTTTTCCAAATAATTAATATTTCCAATAACTGATAAGTTCCAGGTCGACGGGTTCAAACAGAAAGATTTGAAAGAAGAGAAAACTGTGTATCTTATAATCGACATGACTTATAAGATGACAATACCAATTACTAAAATAAGGCTTAGGCATAGTTATATACTTTAATTCAGTCACGGACCCGCGATATCACGGGTGTGTACTTGTATTTCATAAGAATTTATTCCGCAATTATAGTTCAATATTTTAATTGACGGTTATCCTTAAGTGACATGTGAATGGCCCCATTTTAACCTTTGTTGATCATTTAATCCCTCAGGCTAACTTAAATAACTTGTCATAAACCAAATGAGCTTATCTTTCAGTGTCCGTCGTCGTAGTCGTCTGTCTTCCGTCGTCAGTGAATTTTTACAAAAATTTTCTTCTCTGAATTTACAGAGTCAGATTTAACAAAACTTGGCCACAATCATCATGAGGGTATTTAGTTTACGAAAAATGTCAAATGACCGGCTTATCAATCAAAATGGCCGACATGGCTAAAAACTTAATATAGGGGTAAATGCAATATATATATATATATGAAACTAAAGCATTTTGCGCAAATATTACAGGATGGTAACAATGTTTATCAGGTTAACTTAAAGGTTGTCCATCCTGAAAATTAAAGACGAATCAGAATATCAAAATTTTGCAGTTCTCTATTCAATCTTGAATACTACATGTATTATTATAGATAGAAAAAAAACTGAAAACAACAATGTTCATAGTAATATCTATAAATATGTCAATATGATCAAAACTATCGATGGAGTTATTGCCCTGTATAGCCATTGTTTAACCATTTTTACGTAAATAATTGAAATGTTTTACAAAAATCTTCTCCTCTGAAACAACGGAGACAAATTAAATCAAACATGGCCATAATCATCATTAGGGTAATATTTAGTTAAGCAGATGTGTATGATGACATCGCTTGCTAACCAAACATGACCACTATGGCTGAAAACATAAAATAGGTCTAAAATGCAGTTTAGAGACTTTTTTCACTGGAGCTGAATCATTTAGAGCAAATTTGGCTGCTTAAAAATGTTCATCAAGATACTTGTAGTAAACCCTTCATATTTCAACTTTCGACATAAATTGAATGATGAAAAAATCAGTCGAGACATCTCAGTGTGTGCACTTTTTTTATGTTTAAGAGTGCAGGAAAATACATAGTTGCCAAAAAATACCTAAAATACAACATTAATGACATGGCCCAAAAAAACTCATATATCATACCCTTTTGTTATTTTTTATTCATAATGTTTGAAGGATTTTGATATATTTTTCTTATTTGTAAAAACTTTTAAATCGATGTTGACATTGACTGGTTGTCATTTTATTCATGTGAGATGTAAGGTTTTGAAAGCAATGAGGTCCAACAGCATCCATTAATGGCATATTTTTGTACTGATTATAGAATTCTTGATCAATACGAGTTAGGTCCCGGAATATACGATGTGCCCAAAAATATCCATGGACCTCAGGTGGGTACGGTTTAGTAGACCACATTTTTCGAACCTGATTTCTCCACTTAGATATAATGTAAGATGAATTCGTGGATGCTATGAACCAGCTGGATATATGTGGTTTTGTGTTTTGAGTAACTGCAGTCGGTTCAACTGCACTACCAATCCATGACGCAAGTGGATCATTGCAGCGGACAGTTGCATCAGCCCAAATTCCTCCAAGCTGTGCAAGAATTTCAATTCGGATGATGTCGGATTTTGCTTGAATAATAGCATTGTTCCAAGCTTCATCGGTATAATGCTTTTTACGATTGATGACAGTTTCAGCTTGTTTCATGTCTATTGCAACGATTTTAAATTCTGGATTTAATTCCCTCCACGATTTCAAACAATCGCGTTGGAGTTTTGGAGCTTTTTCCCAACCTTTATCCCAAAACATCCATATTACACGTGGTAATTGAACCTTTTTGGAGAAAACAACACTTGGTAATTGTACCATTTCAGTGTTAAAATAATCAAGATAACAAACAAGTAGAAAAATAAACCCCATGACAAAACAAAACTTAAATAAAATGTTTCTTGTTGGTTTCAATGACTTCATGATGTTGCTTCATGAAATGGCATCCATGATTAAACCATTTTAACCGTTAAAACACCACGGAACTTCCTTAAAATTGAAATTGTAAAATATATTCGTTAAACACGCTCTGGAATAATGACTTTGTCTGATGATTGATCTGTGTGTATATGTTGTTGTTTAGATAACTGAACGAAAACTGCGGGGTCCAAAGTCGAGCATATCTTCGTTAAACTGTTATTGTTTCCTAAAATGAAAATAAAATCAGTTTTAAAAACATCTGAAAATATGTTAGCACTTTCCAAATAACACAAACACATTGACAATATATAATATTTATTGAGAATGTGTCAATAAATAAAATTGAGAATGGAAATTGGGAATGTGTCAAAGAGACAACACCCGACCATAGAACAGAGAACAGCAGAAGGTCACCAACAGGTCTTCAATGCAGCGAGAAATTTCCGCACCCGGAGACGTCCTTCAGCTGGCATATTTATCAAATTGCCTACAAAATTAGCCAGTCAGGGATATTACAGTCAATATCCATTCGTTTGATATGTTTGAGCTTTTGATTTTGCCATTTGCTTAAAGCTGTGATCACAACTTACTGGAAAACTCGAACGGACGCCTACGGATGAAAATAAAAGTAGTCCGTTGACAAAATTGTCATTCGTTGGGAGTCCGTTGGGTGACCAAATAAAACGGACGCGTAACGCATGCATAACGGACACACACCGGATATGCAACGTACGAGAAACGGAAACGTACCGGACAGAACGGATGTCGAACGTACAGCCAATGGACGACTACTGCATAAAACGGACGCGCAACGGAAAAATTAAAGGCGACAATAATAATACATGTAAATTGCATAAATATTCAAAAAGTTTCTGTAACTGGTTTTGGTTTGTTCTTCAAAATGCCACCAAATAGTAGTGTCTGGCCTGAATAAGAACTGCCTGATAGTGGAGACGTGTCCTTACTCTAAGATCGATTCAGAATAATAAGAATTCATGCACTCAAGACAAGAGGCTCTCACAACGACAGCAAACCGGATTTATTAATATTTATTTGTGTCCTGGTAATATCACAAGAACCATTACTGATGAATGGTGAAAATTGAAAATCGTCAATATCAAATTTGACCTCCATTTTGTCATCAGTATCAACATCTTAAAATTTGAAAAGCTTAGATTGAATGGTTCATGAGTAAATGCAACAACGTGAATGGAAACGCCATTTCACAATCTTTCAAGAACTATAACTCCTGAACGGTAAAAGTCAAAATCGTCATTATTGAACTTGACCTCTAATTTGCCATCAGTAACAACATATAAAAAATTCAAAAGCTTTGGTTGAATGGTTCATGAGAAAATGCACGGACACGACTGGAAACACCATTTTTCAATCTTTCAAGAACCATAACTCCTGAACGGTAAAAGTCAAAATCGTCATTATTGAACTTGACCACTATTTTGTCATCAGTAACAACATATTAAAATTTGGGAACCTTTGGTAAAACAGTTCATGCGTAAATGCACGGACACGACTGGAAACACCATTTTTCAATCTTTCAAGAACCATAACTCCTGAACGGTAAAAGTCAAAATCGTCATTATTGAACTTGACCTCCATTTTGTCATCAGTAACAACATATTAAAATTTGGGAAGCTTAGGTAGAACAGTTCATGCGTAAATGCACGGACACGACTGGAAACTCCATTTTTCAATCTTTCAAGAACCATAACTCCTGAACGGTAAAAGTCAAAATCGCAATTATTGAACTTGACCTTCATTTAGTTGTCAGTAACAACATATTAAAATTTTAAAAGCTTTGGTTGAACGGTTCATGAGTTAATGCACAGACAACATTTGATTGCCACCCGCCCGCCCGCCGTACATCCCCAAATCAATAACCGACATTTTTGTCACAAAAATCCGGTTAAAAATGACATACCAATGATTGGCATTTCTGACGCGAAATTTTCAATTGGCATTTATCCGTTTCAGATCCGTTCATCATCCGTTTTATCCGTTATACGTCCGGTAGAAGTCCGTTTCACACTCGTTTAACATCCGTTTTATCCGTTAAATGTCCGGTAGAAGTCCGTTGGTGAATTTGTCTACCAGACCTCCAACGGATGTATAACGGATGTATAACGGACAAGTGACGGATACAAAACGGAAACGAAACAGACGAGTACCGTATAAAACGGACGACATCCGGACGTTCAACGGACACTTCATCCGTTGGACTTCTGTTCAAAGTTTTGAACATGCTCAACATTTTCCAACGAACAGAACGGACGTCGACGGATAAAACGTACGCTAAACGGACATGAAACGGATATGGACGAACCTCTAACGGATAAGAACGGACGTCTAACGGACATGAAAGGATTGAAAAAAAAGTTATCCATTCGGCATCCGGTCGAGTTATCCGTTAAGGTGTGACCGAGTCTTTAGGGACTTTCCGTATAGAATTTTCCCCAGTATTTTTGTTATTTTGTTCTACATTATGCCGTTTTTATTTATTTTTTTGATATTGATATTATCATTTTAATTAACAACATAATTGCAGACAACCAAAATACCAGCCTATTATTATCCATATCTCTATCCCGATCCCCTGAGAAAACATTGGAATTTTATACGTCTGTCATACAAGTGAGAGGTTAAGCTAGAGAGAAAAAAAACAGGTTTAGTCCACTATTTTCTACATTAGAGCATGACTGTACCAAGTCAGGAATATGACAGTGTTTATCCATTCGTTCGATTTGTTTGAGTTTTTGATTTTGCCAATTGATATTTCCGTTTTGAATTTTCTATGAGTTCAGTATTTTTATAATTTTACTTTTTGCTGTCTGCGCAACTGTCTTGTAATTGTCTTACCAAACACGTGTGTTCAATTAACACAAATCCGATAATAATTAATTAACATCAATTAACATCAGTTTACATCATTTAACATCAATTAACATCCGGAACTCCTCCTTCTTTAGCTGTCAACTTAGTAAAAAATTCCCATATATTGCATAGCGGTGTGAATTTTCCGGTTGACGGTTTTTATCGAGGAAGACGTTCAGGCGTTAATGTAGCCTTCGTAGATCAGCGGAATATAACGACTGAATTATTCGGGTTACTAATTTGATTGTAATTTAATGATAACAAAATGAATATCTATACCAATAAAAAAAACATTGTTGAAAGATCTAATTGTATAATTACAGTGCTGTATCGATAACCATTTATAATAAGTTTATCTCAAGGCCAGAGCGGTAAGTTTACCCGATCGTTTATAAATTTACGGGCTCTGTTAAAAACATCTTCGATAAAATTTAGATTCGCTATCAATCCTCTTTTAAATAGGTTTTCTACAGGCACAACCAAACTTCCAGATTCTTTATATCTAATGAATAATTTGGTAATCCAAACGCCACTACTTACACAGGCAAAATAATTTGTGAAATATAAACATCGTAAGATCGAGCTAAAGGAACCTCAACGCGAGTTACTCCAATAAAACTTAAATATCTTCTCTTGTTGATCATTTTTGTTTTTGAAGTTTCTATCTACTACCTTTTTCAAGATAGTACTAATATGTTAACGTACAACAAGAATGTGTTCCCAGTACACGAATGCCCCTCTCGCACTATCATTTTCTATGTTCAGTGGACCGTGAAATTGGGGTAAACCCTCTAATTTGGCATTAAAATTAAAAAGATCATATCATAAGCAACATGTATACTAAGTTTGAAGTCGATTGTACTTCAACTTCATCAAAAACTACCTTGACCAAAAACTTTAACCTGAAGCGGGACAGACGGACGAACGAACGGACGGACGGACGAACGGACGCACAGACCAGAAAACATAATGCCACTCTACTATCGTAGGTGGGGCATAAAAACTAACGATTTCTTCGAACAAGGAGTTATTTGTATGTCTTGTTATGCTGATTGTTTTTGCTATATAACGTTTCGGTGTATACTAAAGTTTTAATGGTAAAAGACAAACATGCAGAAAATGGGACACCTGTCATTAAAGGGCAATTACTCAAACAAACAAAAAGAAACGACTGAGGATCTCAACCCTTTCACTTCTCTGTAGACTTTCTCTAGAACATTTTTGGTTTTCAAACTTTCTATCAAAGTTTTACAGTTTCAAGATAGTAGGCAAACATGCCAAAATGGTTTAAAAAAAACGTCATTAAGGGGCAAAACTTTCATTATGGAGTCGAGTTATAGTTTTGATCATGATGACTTATTTTTAAATATGGTCTTGTTCATAGTTTTTGCTTTTTGAAGTTTCTCTCAACATGTTAGAATGATTCGAGATTGTGGAGCCTTTTCTGACATTTTCATCCCTATTTTTTGCAATATCTTATATAAAATAATTGCAAATTGTTGCCATCATATGATGACAACAAAAAGATAATATATTATACTATTATAACTATTGGAAATGAAATCTATGGAAGATGCATTTTACATAAATATAAGCATGCAAACCTCAAATATAAAGCCTCATTTGTTAGAAAAGAAGCGAAAGTGGGTGGTTTAAAAATATATGATATTATAATTATTAAAGACAGAGAGGATAGACTGTCTGTATTTTTTTTAATCCAATTTAATTATTTTCCGTGGTCGTACAAATTTTTAATAAATTCCCCGGCTGCTTATATACTACTTTTAAAGGTTAAACTGTTAAATATTTAATAGGATGATTGTGCTTCCTTCGCCATCTTGGATTGTAAAAAACAAAGAAACATTGGTCCAGATTTTCAATCAAGTTATACTGTTATAACTAATGCGAATTTTCATATAAAAAGCAAATTAATAAGATTTCAACTTATATTATAAATATTAGCATTTCAAAATTTAAAATTAAATGCTGATGATTTTTTGCTTGATTTGTCTTGTTTTCAAATTGTCATTTTAGGAGAGGTACCTCTGAAGGAATAAACATGGAATTTTTCTATTTTGATTTTATCCGGAAAAAACGTATCGTGAACCTTTCAAGATACTTTAATTCTAGAAGAACAATAAAGTTGCTTATTTCAGAATAAAATTCACTGGCCAATTTTAAATGGGTCAAACAATTGATTACCTCCCCTTTTTCATATTTCTATGTCACCAATGCCCTTTTTCAAACACACATAAAATTGACACTGAACTAGAAGATATTTATGAGCTTAACAATTAACAAACATACAATAAAAATTCTAAAAGCATTTTCTAAAAGCGTATCTTATTTTATCATTTAATTTAGCTTCTATTCGTATAATAATGTTTATTTACTGTATGACCCACACCAAAATTTAATGTGCCATTTTGTCACAACCAGTAGATTGAAATTAGTCACAGAAAAAACAGACAAAACCATGATAAAAGCCAATACTGTATAGCCTGCAAAAGAATGGCCGGTCATTAAAAATGTGAAACAATTCTAACATTGAAACTAACGGCATAATTTATAATAAAAAAAAATGACAGACATTTGTAAACGAAAACCACTGAATTAAGGGCTCCTAATTTGAGACAGACACAAACAGAGTGTGCCATCTTTATTTGTCCGATCTATTTCATTTGCCCAGTACTAGTGTTCTCCAATGTATATCAAATTTCTGACAAGTTAATTACAATTTTGAAGATGTTATCTTTGAAATATTTGCCACTGAAAACAAAGGATTAGGTCCGGTAAGCTTTTTGGCCCAAAAATATAACAGTTTTACAAAATTGTTAAAATGTAAACTTTAGTTATTTATTGGACAGATGAATGCTTCTGCTACATAAATATGGGCTGTTTTTGACAATACAATGCTCTTATATCGGGTTGTAGCACCATCAAGTCATGCTAAATTACTGAAATCTTCAAAATTCTATCATTTTAGTTAAATTTTAGACGGTTTCCGTGTAAAACGAAAGTGGCCGCATTCGTGTTCATCCTTAATATTGCAATGTAAGTTTTATTTTCTGATAATACATAACATATATAAAGGTTGTGGATGAACACGGATGCGGCCACTTTCATTTTTGACAAAAACAATCTGAAAAGTGACGTTTTATGGCATATTTGAGAGATTTTTCATATTTGAGCTTCAATCGGATCGTTTTTAATGACTTATTCAGTTAAAATCTTTCATATAAACTAATTGAATCAAGTGAAATAGACACTTAAGTGTTTAAAAAGTGTTCAAAGTCTTTCGTCAGATGAAACTGAAATTTGAGGCCAAAATGAGTTCTTACCGGACCTACTCCTTTCTATTATATGCATATCATATTGTTTACACTTCAAATCTTCCTCAGTCACATTTATTCATTTAAAATAACACCGAAAGTAGGAACATAACACTACAGGGGGAGATAACTCTGTAAAAACCAGCCAAACGTTTTGAAAATCATTTTCTATTAGACATGTTACGAAAAGGTATACACTCGACGCTGAGGTTGGCAAATTTGACTTAAAATGTAGGGACAGTGTCAAAACATTGATTATCAATTGAAACAGGTAAAATTTAATTTCAGTGATGCGTTTTCTACACTCTTCTTGTTTTATTAAAGTAAACAAATTATGATATATATTTTGTGATTTCATTGCTTGTGATCATAGGATCGGAAAGGTGTACGTGTATGCGGAGTGAGATGCCGGGTGGGGCACTCGACGCAGGGGTGATGATTTTTTTAGTATGCACTCCAAATGTAAAAGAAAACTCATAATTACGATATCAATGCGTCACTACACTACCATGACTACTGAACTTCGTGCTAAAAATGCATGAAATATTTGTCGTTTGGCGAAAAAAAACCAACAATCAATCAATTTTTTACGGTCTAGTTATTTTTTTTTTTTTCGGTGTCTCTATAGGCTTCCATTGACACTTTGAAAGTTTTTTAACGCCAAAAGCGTGTTCACATATAACTGACGACCAAACGATACGAGGTGTTATGCTGGTAGTATGTACAATTGCCAAAAATTCATGAAATGTTAACCTCCGAAAAAGAAAAAAAAAACGGCAAAAAATATCGAAATTGAATCTATAAAAAGAGTTTCACATTTTCTATAGTATAATGTACATACGATGCGCAAAGTTTAAAAGTTGGGAGTGCATTACTCAAAACTGATGTCCCCTTCTCCCGCTCGCCTATAAGTCCAACTGAATTCGATAATTTTATATGATAAGTCCTTAGTCGGTTCTGCATTGTGTACAACTCGTCCAAAAGTTCTGACCACGGGTAAACACACCTTTAATTTCGTAACACCTCTAATGTAAAGAAAATGATAAGCTTTTTAATGATCAAGTGTTTTCAGAGAGGGACGAAAGATACCAGAGGGACAGTCAAACTCATAAACCGAAAATAAACTGACAACGCCATGTGGCTAAAACTGAAAAGACAAACAGACAAACAATAGTACACATGACACAACATAGAAAACTAAAGAATAAGCAACACGAACCCCACCAAAAACTAGGAGTGATATCAGGTGCTCCGGAAGGGTAACTCCTATGTATCCAATGACAATTTTTCCCATTAAGGCATGTGTGGTTCATTTTTATTTTTTGAAATTTTGAAATTTTTGTCAAAGGGTCAAAGTTAATATTTTGTCAAAATTATATAAATATAAAACGAGCCAAATTAATTTTAAGTCAAGGTGTTTGGCCACTGTAAAGTGCTAGTAGGATAATTGTTTTTCTCATATTAGGCTGCTGATGAATACTTTGCTTCGAACTTAACTTTTCATTCATATGCAGTGTGAAACGCAAAGTTGGGGGAAAACTAACAATACCTAAAGATCTAGACATTTTTTAAAGATATATCAAATTTGCAAAGCTGTACAAATATAAATGAACAAATATTTTGGAATCAGTGTGCGTGCGATATAAACTTTCTCTTTATACGAGACATATAAACTTTCTCTTTATACGAGACATATAAACTTTCTCTTTATACGAGACATAAAAAAATCAATGAAGGATAAACAAATCTTAATTGAACTAAATTGGGGGTGGGGGTAAAATGCAAGTTTTGTTTTATTGACATCGATTTTATATATACCCTTAATGGTCACTCAATTTTTCCCAAATTAAGTTAAGAGAGGGGGGTTAGTGAAAAAACTATATGAATTAAGTTTGTTATCCTACATTGAACTTTTGATGTAGTCCCTAACTATATACTGAGTTTATTGCCTACTGTTTCCGGATGATTTTCCTATAGGTTAAAGCAATTTTAGTTCGTAAGAGCCCTCTAATATCATTCTGTAAATATATATACAATGATAGATACAAATAGTATAAATATACTATTGAGGTTTATGACCCCTTCTGTAGCCATGTAGGTTAAGAAATTTTCAAACTGCAATAGTATAAAAACAGCAAAAATAACGAATAATATAGATGGACCATTTTGAACATATACCCAGAGGAAACTTCGTGCATAGCTTTATTATTTGATGTCTCATTCCATTTAATAGAAAATGGGGATTTTGTATAAAATACACAGACTTCATAAAAAATATGCTTGTTATAAAATTTTAAAAATTGAATACATACTTGTTTTTCTATGATGTGCTAGCATTTTTTGTTATCAAAAAGTCATAAACCACCTTTAAATTTAAAATACCATGTGCTGACTCGCTAAAGTCGAGCGCACCCGAGAATGTGTACTTTAATTGGTCCTTGATATTTAAATTTGTTTAACCAATATTTATATTTATAAACTTGTATCAAGAAAATCTTTGCTAGCACTGCATGCAATAATTCTCTATCTATCAATCACAGAATTGCCAAATATGCGAGTACAAGGTAAGGAGAAAGACTGGATAGTTTCTTTAAGGTTTAATAAGACCCCTTCTGTTTCCATTTTTGTACGAATTTTCTACATCAATTGTATCAAAACTAGATATAATGAATAGTTGAGACAGGCCATTGTGTTTCATTGCATTTTATAGAAAAAGAGTACTTTGTGGCTAATAAACCAAGATTTTTATAGAAAATACACAGCCTTTAATACAGAGATTTATGTTATAAAATTTGAAACATATATAATTACTCACTTGCTTTTCTATGATGTGCTAGTGGGTTTTTTTTTATAAAAAGTTCTAACCAACCTGTAAATTCCAAAATACCTCGTGCAGAGTCACTAAAGTCGAGCGCACCCTAAATGGTGTACTTGATTTGGTCCATATTTTTATTTGTTTTAACCAATAATTACATTAATAATCTTGTTTAAGGAAATCAATACTAGCACTGCATGCAATAATCCTATATCTATCAGTCATCAAACTGCCAAATATAAGAGTACAAGAATAAAGGCTGTGAATTTTCTATAAAATTTCCATATGTTTAGCATTGAATCAACAGAAGGGTACATATAAATCCTTTAAAGGGATCTACCATTTGATTTTTATTTTGGGGGCTAGGATGAAATTTGAAAAAAGGCAGGACAGGATTTTGAGTTAAAAAAAAAGGCAGAATGAGTAACTTGGCAAAAAAAATGGCAGGATGACAATTGTTGTAAAAAAGACAGGATAAGCTAGGGAAAAAAAGGCAGGACCGAATAGACTGAAAAATAAAAAGGCAGGACAGAGATTAAAACTTTAAAAAAAAGGCAGGACATTTTTTTTATTCCTAGCCCCCCCCCCCCCCCCCCCCCCCAACCCCCCCCTTTTCCCCCCAGAAAAATCAAATGGTAGCTCCCTTAAGCATTGAATCAACACAAGTGCACTAAGCATATCATTTTCGACAATATCACCTTAAAACTAAAAAATAAAAAAGACAAACCTATATATATTTAACTCAAGGCCGATGCACCCATTCACAGGTTCCAACGACGGAGTATAGGAATACCGAAATGAAGAGATTTAATTTGATATAAACTAAAAAGCATGCAGGTAAAAAGGTGTGTTTGATTTGTTTGGTAGAGGACCAACAATGTTAATATGCATTTTCGCTCGTCTGTTTTGTTCATTTTACGTTTTGATTTTCTTAACAAATTTAAAGTTATTATCTGGAAGATTTACAAGATCACTGGTATATATGTGACTATCATTTTTTCACACGAACGTATCAAGCATCGACCTATCCAGATAAAAAAGCTAGTATTTGATTGTTAGGGGGATGGAGGGTTAGGATGAATTTAAAAAAAAAGACGACAGGACTTTTGAGCTAACAAAAAAGGCAGGATGACCAAATAGAGTGCTAAAGAAAAAGGGCAGGATACATATTACAATTGAAAAATACGTGCAGGACAACATTTGTCATCCTAGTACACCCTCCTTATAAAAATCAAATGGTAGTTCCCGGAATTTTTAGCAGGTGGAAGATAGGTCGGCTGATGTATGCCCTGAGGTAATCGGTGCCCTCAGGTAATCGTGGTAATGCGTCATTGATTAAATTCGCACGAAAATGTAGTTCTTATTTAGATAGATCTTAAAACCAAATTTTAATGTGACTAAATACCAAAGATGTCATCAAACTTGCCAGGTGATTTTATTATTTGTATTCACCGATAATTCATTTCGTATGTACGTGTAGGGTGAGGACAACTATTATTATAAAAGTGTAAATCGTCATTCAGAACGTGTTTTCTTTTTAATATTATAAGTCATTTATGTTTCACTAAACTAAATAAAAAACTGTTCACGTTACAATGATCACAAATTAACCAAATATTTGGATTTTTATCGTGAATTATTTGTCGTTACTTAATGTGAAAAGTTGTATGTGTTCCTGTTTTCTCCTATTTTTCGCACATGTACTGTCAGTCGAAATAAAAAGTACAATAATGTATTTTTAGTTTATTCTATTTTTAGATCATGTTATTACTACGCATATGGGCACTATTGCCACGATTACCTGAGGGCACCGATTACCTCAGAGCATACAGCAGCGGACCTATCTTCCGCCTGCGAATTTTTAATGCAAACAAATCTTAAATTCGGAAGATTCCAAAAATTAGTTTGAATCCAGATTTCCTCATTCCTCACAGTGTTAAATGTAAAAAAAAAGGATTGTTAGCGTCGAAAAAGTGTTTTATTTTAAATACATCACGTGATATTGCGCGAGAAAAAAAATCTGACGTGGACACGAAGAATTAAACCCCCACCTTCCCTACCTTTTTTTAAAGTTTAAAAGTTGCTACCTGAGTGATGCATAGTTTTAATTTAGGAAAGCACCTATTGAATTCTTTGCCAATACTAAAATAATTTCATTCGTGTGCGATCAGATCTCTCACTTAAGTCACTGATAATGCCTCATATCACAGATTAGAAAACAGATGAGATCAGTACCATAAATCAGAAAACAAACCAAGGCCACTAAAGGGTCCTTAACACAGCGAAACAAATCCTTCACCAGGTGCGTGATTCAGCTGGTCCCTAAACAATAATGATATTATTTTTTTCAGTTCAGATGTTAATATAACCGCGCTTTTGAAATACAGGTACTAACTTATACATGGAAAACTTACCTTTGTTTTTGTAATTTGTTAGCTGTGTATTTGTTATTTGCCTTCACTGGGAATCGAACCTCTCTTATTTTATTATAACTGATATATATTAAACACATCGACGAAAAATGTAGCACACCAATTTCTTGATATTCAATAAAACATTACATAAATTGATTGCGGGTGCGAGTGCTGCCTTATAGCGGCATTAGCCTACTCTTTTTCGAAATCTATACAAGGGTGTCTTTAACGTGCAAGAAATATGGCTCTCTCTTAACACGGGTCAGCCATTTATCGTCCCCTTCCGACGGACTATCATCGTTTCCTCAAGACCATACTCGCAAATGGTGTCAAGGGAGAGCCGAACATTTGAGTCCCTGAAATTTCCATCCCAAACGGGAATCGAACCAGGAACCTTTGTGTTATTAGTTCGATGCACTAACCACTACACCACGGCTCTCTGTTGTAGAGTTGTCACTGACTCAGACGTACTTTTATATAACTATATATAATCGATTCGAATAGTTTGTAAGTTGGTAACCGCATTTTATTAGATATTTCCTTCAATTTAAATGTTTTTACCGATAGGAAATATATTATATTGTAGGATACATCGAGGGACAGTGTGGCCGAACCTCGAAATAGTTCTTGCAATACACTTACCCGGCCACGTCCACTTGTATGTTTGTTTATCTGATGAGTTAAGCCTTTTTCAACTGGGTTTTATAGTTCGTTCTAATGTTGTACTGTTATACCACTGTCCCATGTTGAGGAAAGGGTTGCGATCCCGCTAACATGTTTAGTTTAAACAATATTTATTCAGATAAATCAACATTAAACATATTATACAATGAAATAATATTAAGGATTCAGAAACAAGCAATTTGCTTTTACAAATCTGTCTCCCTGACATGTTTAATCCCGCCATATTATGTATGTATGTGCCTGTCCAGAGTCAGGAGCCTGTAATTCAGTGCATGTCGTTGGTTTATGTGTAACATCTTTGTTCTTCGTTCATTTTTGTAAGGTTTCTCGTTTGCATTGTTTTACATTGTCATTTCGGGACCTTTAATAGCTGACTATGCGGTATGGGCTTTGTTCATTGTGGAAGGCCGTATGGTGACCTATAGTTGTTAATGTCTGTGTCATGCTGGTCTCTTGTGGAGAGTTGTCTTGTTGGAAATCATATCAAATCTTTTTTTTAACGTGCAGAAAGAGTGTTTATCTCTCTGCACGCACAAATGTGACTGGACGTGGCTGTGTTCACATTTCCCGCACAGCTAAACGGACGTACTTCCGGACTATTCCTTAGTCCCTCGTTGAAGTGAACAATTTTAGAAAGGTTTGTTATAAATCATTTCAGTACTGACTGTTGAGCTGATGATAATCTTCAAGAGCTATTTAATGTATTAAAAAACATTGCAATAAATAATCTTTAAGGTAACTACTATCTTTCTGTGATAATAAAAAAAAAATGTGTCTACAATAAGCGTACACCTCATAAAAATACATTGTCAATTTTCACTCCTTTAATTTCTGATGGAAAGGTAGCTATGGTGGTGTTTTTTTCTGTGTGACCAAGCATACCATACGCTAGATCAGACTCCTCGACACAGTTGAAGCATTAGAACGCTGTTCTTGTTTTCCATTTCTAGAACGATAAAACACATTACCATCAAATAGTAAATGAAACAATCAAAATGCATTTTCCGTTTTAAAAAAAACCCAAATCTACCCGTTTTACACAATAATGCAATATGTATATATGTACATACAGATTATAAGTTCCACGACACAAGTATAAAACGATTCCAAATAAAATTATATTGCATTTTAACTTTATCTTAATTTAATTGTCTGTTGAATCAGTTGAATATCTAAGTGGTCATCGATGTGTAATACTTGTCGCTGAACGTTACATAGAAAGAAAACAATTAACGATCGTTACAATTCAATCAATTTATTTTTATCGATCATTCAATTCAAGTAAAAAAAAGTTTCAAATGTAACAGTACGATAATTTAATATGGATATGACTTTTATGAACTGCAGCTTGTTATAAGAACATGTCAGTTCGTTATGTTATTCAATAGCTCTATGGCAAATTTCGAATAATCAAGATTAATCCCTGAAACATACTATAACGTGTAACCGGGCAGGGACGTTTAGATATTTCTATCCTCGGGTTCGTACATATTGACACACACAATGAATATAGTATTGAGGAATTTTAAATCATGTTCAATAACACCAGTAACTCGGATAATAATCCTGTCACGTATGAATTGGGTAAAATATGAATAATTTCAGAAAAGAAGATAGAAATGTGTGTATATAGGAGAAAGTCATTCACATTGTTATCTATAATACTAAAATTACGAGGTCCAATTTGTCAGCCGTCATCGGGTGAAAACGACAAATCAAAGAATTCAACTCTATATAACTAATATAGGACAATGGTGTAGATTAAAAATTACACCACTCCAGACCCTTGTGTTTTCCACATAATTAATATTGCCAATAATTAACAAGTTCCGGGTCTAATCCGATACCGATACCAATAGTATATTCACCTGTTAGCTATTACCTTATCTGTACGTTCCGCATTTGACAGGCGCACCACCAAACGGTGTATTTAGGATTTTGCTATATACATGGGTCATAATCAAAGGGCTGACACTACTAAATTCAATCATTGTCAAATTGTTCCCTATTGTAGCTTTATTCAGCAATCAGCAAGACTTTCTAAGATAACTAATATAGGACAATGCTGTTGATTAAAAAATACCTCATTCCTGGATAGCCTGGACCTTTTGTTTTCCAAATAATTAATATTTCCAATAATTGATAAGTTCCAGGTCGACGGGTTCAAACAGAAAGATTTGAAAGCAGAGAAAACTGTGTATCTTATAATCGACATGACGTTATCAGATGACAATACCAATTACTAAAATAAGGCTTAGGCATAGTTATATACTTTAATTCAGTCACGGACCCGCGATATCACGGGTGTGTACTTGTATCATATACCGGTAAGAGATAGCGGTATTACACTTTAGTCCACGTATTTTTAATTTAAAACACTTAAGAGAGAGGTAAATATACCTAAGGGATATTCAAACTCATAAATCAGAAATAACCTTAGCAAAAAATTTAAAGACCAGCAACATGAATTACACCTACACAGCTACTTTTGCACAGGTACTATTCTGTACCGAAAAATCGGCGCACTGGAAATCTACTTTTAATATTTAGTACTATTTTGTTACTTTAAAACTATTGTAATATTTAGATACCTGTATTTTATAGTACTTGATTTGTACTTGAAGTTTTAGTACTACATATTTTTGGTTACACCGTTACACTTTCAGCTCTTAAAGTTATGATTTTGAAAAGTGGAATATTGTGATCACTGTTTGTTTTATTTCTGTACCAAAATGTTAAGTACAAATTAAGTAATTCAAAATACAGGTACATAAATATTACAATAATTTTAAGGCCAAGAAATAGTACTAAATAGTAAAAGTAAATTTCCAGTACTACAGGTTTTAGTACAGAAAAAGTACCTATGGAAAAGTAGCAGTGATAAAACCAGGGCTTTATTTATTTCATGTGCTCCAGAACGGTTAGTAGACTCTGATCCATATGTGACACCCGTCGTGTTTATCCCATTAAATACGTTGATTAGCTATCAAAATGATGAGGCATCACACAACAACGGATTATCTTACACTATTACATCAACAAATTTGCAAACTATATGTCATGAACATTTTTTTAACGCCGGAATGGAATATCGTTTCAAGTGAGAGATATAGCTCAATATTCATGCGCTGTTTGAATGCCTTTACATAGAAATGGAAAATTCACAATTGGGAAGTTGAAATCATCCTTCTAGTTGCATTCAATTACACTTATTACTTTAAAAGCATGCTATATTTAATACATTTTGTAATTTAAATTCTAAAATTATATCTTATTACAATTGTAGATGTTTTATTTTATTCCACTTATAAGATTAAATACAATTTAACCAGTTTAACTCTTTATATTCTAAATTTATCTACTATTTAAGATAAAATATTTAACTTTTCAGTAGTATTACATAACATGAATGCAAAAGTTTCTTCCATGGTTGAATACGTATGCATTTAATTCTACAGTGCATCATTGTTTGGAATCCATTGTACGCTTTTATTTTAAATATTATGTTGTGGCATGTACCGTTAGAGATATATTGTCCATGTGCATTGATTTGTGAATCTCGTGATAAGTGATATTCAAAAGTATCAGGTCTTCTTTCCCCGCCCCCACCCCTTTTGTTCATGCATGTTTATATTGGTAATTTGTATATGTTGTTGACATTGACAACCAGTCGATCTAAAAATAAGGTATATCTAATTTCTTTATAACCGCCTATTTTCTACATAGAGTTTTATGAGTCTAAATCAATATTCAAAATTTCTACATATTGTTATAATTTGTGTATGGATATTTTTTTCATTTGGTGAATAATAGTTACATATACTTCAGTACCGAAGTGTGGATACATTTCTAATAGAGTCATCGAACGAACAAAATGGCCGATGCCCTGACTAACAGTGTTATACGTAAAGCACAAGTTATACAAACTTGTCAGTTATGCAAGAGTCCTTCGTTGAAATGGAAATGCCTTGATTGTGAAATATTTATGTGCGACAAATGCAAAGTAAATGTTCATGCAATAGTGAAAACAGTCATAAGTCACACAATTTTAGATATTAACGATGCAAAGTTTTCCGGTTCTTCAAATCAGCTAACCGTAGATTTAGGACACATTCCATGCAAGGAACACGGAAAGCAATTCTGCTGTGTTCATTGTGTGACATGCGAGAAACTTGTCTGTCCAAAATGTTTGACAAGCTCTCACAAGGGACATGATGTAGCGGACATGGAAACTACATATGACGAACGCCTTCAATATTTGCGCAATCATGGATCCGTTAATATAAACCCTAGAGCCATGACATTTTTATTTGGATCTCTACAAGAATTGAAGCTTTCATGTCAGTCAAAAGATGTGCTAAAACTCGTAAGTACATTCGACACCGAATGTCCTTTCTTCAACAGACATATTATGCATGGAGAAGCTTCTATTTGGGTAAGTTTAAGTGGTTTTAAAAAGCATTTGCGGTTATATGAAATCGAAATAGATTCAACACTGTCTTTGAAATATGAATACAAAAATAAAGCAGTGTATGACTTTGCAATGTCGTCAGCTGGAAGCTTGCTATTTACAAGGTATGCTGATACTCGACTGTTTTCCTTAAAGGACATTAACGTTGGCAATGAAATGAAGGTTTTATACGATTTCGAACCCCTACAACCACGAGCTGTATATGCAAAAGATGGTTGCATAATCGTCAGTACGAAAGATAATGGCTTCTCCTTTCCTCTGTACAACCATAGTAAACGTCAGGTCGTTGTACTTGATAACAACGGAAAGGAGCGTCTACAAATAGAGACAGACAGTCAGAATAAACGGATGTTTTCGCTTGTTTATAGAATTGCAGTCAATAGTGAAAATGATATAATAGTTGTAGATGGATTGTCAGTTTCTACAGGCAGAATTGTATGTTTAAGAAATGAGACTCTAAAATGGACATACGATGGCAATCCAAAAATTAACAATGAACAAAACTTTTTTAACCCGTTGGACATAGCTACAACATCAGCAGGGAATATCATTGTGGCGGATGAAAAGAATAATGCTCTTCATGTGTTATCAAACGCAGGCGTGGTTCTCATGTGTTGCAAGACAAACGATATTAACATTACCTTTCCTATTAGCTTAGATATTGATTCAAAAGGAAGACTGTTGGTCGGTTGTAGACGAGATTCGAAAATCTATGTTTTAGAACTGACAGGATGTTAAAGAGTTCAAGTACATTTTTTTGGAAGCTGATGCTTAAAAGACGCCTAACCATTTTTGTTTTCAAAACATATATGTAAAGCATATGTAATTGTATATATTTGAGAAAAAATATATAAAGAAAAGAAACGAAACTGTTGTTTGGCAATTATATCAATCATCTGTGAGTTTTGTAATAAATTCTTTTTTTATCTTTATATTTGATTCATTTTACAAAGCAGATAGAAAAAAATATTATTTAACAGATAACACCATGAAAAAACTGGAAAGACTGGAAACGCAAACCACTATCTACAAAACTCAAAAAAATAAATTAACAAAAGACTTAGCAGCACGAACCCAAATTAAACTCGGAGAGGTAAATATTTCTTGCAGAAATTGAGTTCAAGGAAATTTCAAGACTGATGAATTTCAACTTTATATTATACTGAAGACATGGTAAATTAAATGTGCAGTATTGGGTGATTTTATTTGGATTATCGATGAAATGAAGATTTCTTCGATATCCTTTCTTTTGAGGTGACGATTACTTACAGATACACCGTCTATATGAAAAGGTATTATGTATGCCACTGTGCGTGGAGTTTTACATTTTTTCCTTTCAAGTGGCTATTTCACCTATTTCATATCCCCTTTTCTCGGGTCCTGGTAATGCATGAAATATTTGCCACTGAAGTCTTAACAACAAACGTCAACCAATTAATCATTTTCCTGAATTTTCTTGCTTGCTTGCTTTTTTTTTTGGAAGTCATTAATATTGTTGTTTTTGTTGTTGTTATATGTCACAAACTGTAAAGTTTATATGACAATAAAACTTTGAATTGAACTGAATTGAATTAAATATTAATTACATTCGTTTGACTCACTCAATTTGGTGATCAAACCATATTTTCAGAAAATGTCATATGTAAAGTGAAAGTATTTTTTTTTAAAAGGTCACGTTCAATGGCGCAACTATTTACAGTTCATTTAACAATGTTTTACATAGGATACCTTGTCTGTTTGAATTCTAGAAATATACATAAGTTTCCACGTTAGGTCAGAATGGGAGACATTAAATCAGATGCCTCGGGAAGGGGGAGTACTTCTCAAACACTCTTGAAACGGGTGAATTACTGTTGAAGTTCCTATCCAATATACACTCTTTTTGCAGTGGCAGCCTATTATTCTCGACCTGCGGCATCAAATACATGATCGTTCTATTTAGTCCAGTCGATTTGTGCAGATTTTTGACAAAATTGCTCAGATTGTGGTAAAAGCATGAAATTTGGCAGAGTAGTAGTATATGTCATGGACAACATTTTAAGCTATGGACCCACTCTGAAAGTCGAAATTTGTGGACGAGGCGGCCATTTTAAAATGGCGGCCGTTAAATCTTTGTAGATTAATAAAAAAAAATCATGAAAATGATATTAGAGAAGATATTGACATGAAACCTGGTTAATAGAACAACAGTGCCGATTTCAATTGTCTTGTTGAACAAAAGTTTGGGAAATATTTCCCATATTGAATGGCGGCCATCTTGAAAAATCTTGATTTTTTAAGCCAAAATATGTAGTCATTTTTCGATAAAAAAAAAATGCATTGTCGAAGATATACGAATGTATTTGTTTGAGCTATATAAATAGGAAAAAAAGTGAGTATACCCCCCTCCCCGAGTTATTCTTCTGTTGTGTATCGGGTATAATAGCATTAAAACGCGGACCACGAAGAGGATCATAAAATGAACTATTACTCTAAAACCAATATTTGTTCCACCGTTCGTTCAACATAGAATAACAGGAGAATTTTATTTTACAAGTACAAATAAAGCACGAAAATATGTGTATACCTGTCGTTTATAAAAATTGTCTGATTACAGGATAATTCGTTTTGTTGATATTGTTCATTTAAAAAAACTTTCAAAAACCTTGATTGCAGACATAATGAATTACATTTCATGCAATTAATGTTAAAAGAACATCAATTACGCAAATGTTTTCAATTGACGTTAAAATTATCTAACAATAAATGAAATGTATATGTTTTACCAAATCACACTCTGTCTATCATATTCGATCACATTGTCATCCACGTTTACATATCGTAGTACTACTTAATACTTTCTTTACACATTTGCATTTCCTTAGTAACCGTGTTCACTTTGACTTATAACATGTATAAGTTGATCGCTTACTGCAGGAAGTTATTATATAGTCATATGGTATATTCATCACAGATGACAAGGCCTGTCATCTGAGAACTTCATATATATTGATTTTTTTTTTGGGTAGCCATCTTGAATGATGGCCATTTTGAAACATGATTTTCCAATATATCATTATTTGCTTATCTTATTAATTCACTGTTTGCATTCATACATGTTTTACTAATCTATATTTGATATTCACAAAGAAGTCAGATAAGGCATGCACATGTTTACAAAATAAAGATATCAGTATCAGAATTTTTGTTACTTACATGTTTGCCTAAGTAACTTTTTAAAACAGAAATTACGTATATATGATATAATTTATGACCGAAAGTTTTTGTTGGAAAAGATAAAAATTGTAGATTTCGAAAACCCTGGGGCTAGATATCAGAAGAACATTATGGGCGATTAGACTGTAAGGAATGTGTGAAACGGCAAGAGAGGACATGTGAGGGTTTGAAATGCCAAGCAGATACAAATGGAACAGACATATACATTTGAGATGGCAATCATTCTTTTGATGCAAACATATGAAGATGTTGGGTTTTGAAATGCTTTTCCTTTCGCTCAATTCAAAACAGTTGAATGAGGGCTATGGAACGGCAGAAGCAATCCAGAATCACAAGGCATAATGGCACAACTCATGTCAAACAAATGTTCAGATCTCAAAATATTTCATCAGTAAAAGGGAAAACATACTAGATAAGTTGCCAATTGAAAGAAAACAATAAGTAACCAGACACTGTAAGGTGATACTGGATCAACAAAATCAATGACTGCAGTGTATTTTTTCTGTGGTGATGTATCTGAAGATCTCCATGATACATCGACATTTTCAAATCGACAAGAATAGGGCATGACTGTGCACCTGTACTACAAGACATATTCCCCTAGCCAAAGTAAGTGCTGAAGATGTCAACTCACTAATATCCTGCTTGATGATTGATAAAACTTGACAACATAGCAAATGAGAGAGTACAAGACACAGAAAGAAAGCCAGGAATCTTTTATCCTTGGAGCTATGCTTTCCAAAATAATGAAATACATTGATGGCACACGGTCTGGAAGAGGTATTGTACTAATCTCCAAGCTTGCACATCACGCTAAATTGTACAATTAACGCCTGGAACAACTTGGAGTTTTCATGGAAGGAAGAACTGATACAACGCTGTTAACAAAATTGGAATGTAGCTGCCATAGCAAGCATACAAGCAAGATAAATTAGTTCTCTTGATTTTCAACAAAGGTATACGTGACGCTCTAAAACAGACCTCTTTATAAAAGGGTAAAAATAAAGGCATCACCATAGCCATAGCAGGCAAAATATATATGCTTGATACTAAAAATAGCTTTACAGGGACACTCAGTAAACGCTGTTGACACGAATCAGTTCAACAGACATAAGTTTTCTCAGTTAGAATGATACATGATGGCATAACATCGTGACACAGTCCAGTTATATCGTTGAGTGGCAGACAAACATACCATTTCTCAGCTATAATAGTTCAATTGTGCAACTCGTAGTCGAAAGGATACAACTAAAACTTATCAGCCATCGGATAGAGAGTAAGATGTCTCTTAGTCAAAGATTGTGGAACTGATTCATTTTGAAAGCCTACATTGAATGTCCCTGTAAACCTTTTTATAGTAGCAAGCCTAACTCTTCAAACTATTCTAGTTACTTTGACTATGAAGAGGCCTTCACCATCACGACTAAAAGACATGGCCTTTTTTAGAACATCCCCAACATATTCGTTGAGAATCCAGAGAAAGACGCAACCATTCATGTGTGCTTGCATATCATCTATGGCAGCTAGTTTTCATTTTTTAGAAGTGTTGTATTGATCATTCCTTTCATAACAACTCATATTTACTAAGAACATTTACTGTACAATTTACAGATATCATCAATTTCAAATAGTAAAACAATTCCAGACTGTAGCCGTCACTGTTTTCTATCATTTTGGCGAGGCCCATTCCATGGATAACAGATTCTTGACTTTCTTTCTGTGTCTAGAATTCTGTCTAATTGTCTAATCGTGCAGTTTTAACAAACATTTAGCATGTCATCTTCTCCTGAAATATTAATCTCCAGCACTGAGTCTGGCTAAAAGAACAATGGTTAGTAGTTCAAGTGACAGTAACGTACACTATTGTCGATCATAATTGTCGATGCTTGATGATGAATGATAGTCAGATACCTTATCAAAAACAAAACACCCTGCAGTCATTGTTCTTGTTGATTCCTCACAATTGTGGCTGGTTATTTTACTGGTTTTTTTTCAATCCGTGACTCATCAGACTTTTTTTGTTTTTCCTGACAAAATATATTTTGATCTTAAGATTTGCCTTGAAAGGATTATTACCTTTTGCCTTGTGATTCTCCCATTACATGCCCTTCATCAACTTGGAACAGTTGTATGCTTACAACAACTGACTGATTACCAGCTCAAATGTCTATGTCTGCTCTTTTTGTATTTGCCTGGCATCGCAAATCCTTACGTGTCCTCTCTTCGCGTTACGGAATTCTTTCCAGTCTATTTTTTTATTATTTTTTTCAGCTCCAGTGATTTTAATAGCTCCGCAGTTTTCATTTTCAACATACAGTGGTCATAACTCATATTGTATATACACATTTTTTGGTGGTAAACAAGTAACTAAGCCCTATATGCTTAACTGCAATTAAAAGAATGTACGTATTTCTTTACATACATTTATTTGTTAACCGTGTTTACATACGCATAGCTTATTTGAGCACTTGGTGAATATATCCTATATTAACAGTCATAAATAAATGATTAGCAAAACTAGTTGTAAATGCAAATAAAAATTAATATTAATTCAAAAAACAATTTAGGATAGCGAATAATGATATATTGGAAATTTACGTTTCCAAGATGGCCACCATTCAAGATGGCCACTAAATTCTTCAATAGTCCTCAGTTGATATTCTCTGTCATAAGAAATACGAAAGTTTATCAAAATTGGTAAAGAAATATATTTTTCATATTTTTTCTAATTATTTTTATTATTTTTTTGGAAATGATTTCAAAATGGCCGCCCAGAGCCGCAATTTTGATTTTCTAAATTGGGTCCATAGCTAGAAATGTTAGTTATGACCTCAACTAACACTCTGCAAAGTTTGATGCTTTTACCACATTCTGAGCAATTTTTTCACAGTATTCAGTGTTTATTAGTTCTCGAGTGCTGAAAACCAACAATCAAGCAATCAATTATCTTTCTGAATTATCTTGCTTGATTTTTAATCCATTGCAAGTCACCCCAGAAGTCATTCACATTGATAATAATTGTTTGACTCGCATGATGGAACCATATTTTTAGAAAATGACATATGAAAAGTGAAAGTAAATTTTTTTAAAGGTTTCTTTTTAAAGAAGTCATTCACATTGATAATAATTGTTTGACTCACATGATCGAACCATATTTTTAGAAAATGTCATATGAAAAGTTAAAGTAAAAAATTTTAAAGGTCACGTTCAATGGCGCAACTATTTACAGTCCATTTAACAATGTTTTACATAGGATACCTTGTCTGTTTGAATTCTCGAAATATACATAAGTTGCCACGTTAGGTCAGAATGGGAGACATTAAATCAGATGCCTCGGGAAGGGGGAGTACTTCTCAAACACTCTTGAAGCACGAGTGAATTACTGTTGAAGTTCCTATCCAATATATACACTCTTTTTGTAGTGGCAGTCTATTATTCTCGACCTGCGGCATCAAACACATGATCGTCCTATTGTATTCAGTGTTAATTAGTTCTCGAGTGCTAAAAACCAACAATCAAGCAATCAATTATTTTTCTGAATTATCTTGCTTGATTTTTTATCTATTGCAAGTCACTCCAGAAGTCATTCACATTGATAATAATTGTTTGACTCACATGATCGAACCATATTTTTAGAAAATGTCATATGAAAACTATTTATAGTTAATTTTACATACATGTAGGGTACCTTGTCTGTTTGAATTCTCGAAATATACACAAGTTGCCACGTTAGGTCAGAATGGGAGACATTAAATCTGATGCCTCGGGTAGGGAGAGAATCTATAAAACAGCCTTGAAGCACGAGTGAATTACTGTTGAAGGTCCTATCCAATATACACTCTTTTTGCAGTGGCAGTCAACATATTCTGGACCTGCAGCATCAAATATAGGACCTTCCTATTGTATTCAGTGCTAATTTGATCTCGAGTACTGAAAATGCATGAAATATTTGCCACTGTATGCTAAGCAACCAACAATCAACCGTCAAATCAATCATTTTTCTGAATTCTTTTTGATCTATTTTATTTATTGCAAGTCTCTTCAGAAGTAATTCGTATTGATTACACTCGTTTGACTCAGTTTAATAATCGAACCATATTTTCAGAAAATGTCATATGAAAAGTGAAAGTAGAAAAAATTTAAAGGTCATGTACAATTGCGCAACTATTTACAATTCATTCTATAAATAAAGGTACCTTGTCTATTTGAATTTTAAAAATATACATAGAATGCAAAGAAATTGATTGGTGAATTTCGCAAAAATAAATAACAATATTTTATTTCAATGAAAAATATAAATGCTATTTAAATTTCAATGATACGAATTGTTTCATGTTGTAGATTATTTTGAGAAAAACAATAGAGAAAGTTCATAAACACTCGTCTACAGCAATACACAAAAGTAAAATTGGGGAATATGCAAAAGAGACAAAAAAAACCAAACTAGAGAGCAGATTACAGCCGAAGGCCACCAATGGATTTTTAAAGCAGCGAGAAAATTCCGCATAATGAAGCCACCAATATGTCTTCAACGCAGCGAGAAAATCTCGCGTCCGGAGGCCCCTAAATAAAAATGTGTCTAGTTCAGTGAAAATGGACGTCATACTAAACTCCCTTAAATATAAATGAACTAAATAGAAAAGACACACAAAGGGCTACCGACTTGAGACAGGTGCAAAATACTGCGGGATGAAACATCTTTTGTGACATCTCAAACCTCCCCTTATACCTCTAGTCAATGTAGAATAAAGAAACACACAGTAATACACACAATAAAACTCAATTCAAAAGAAGTCCGAGTCCGATGTCAGATTTAGTAACAAAAGAAACTTAGCAAAATGACAATGACACATAAATGATGAACAAAGGACAACTACCAGTTACTGGCATGCCACCAGTGCACACATGGCTGTCGGACACACTGGAAGATTTGTTAGAGAATGGACTTTAAAGTATTGATAACTTCGAATCTGCATAAATTTAGTGTTTGTTTAGAGAAAGTTCGATATTTAAATAGCATACAACTGAATTTGTTAAGGGGACAACCATTTGATATTATGGTGGGAACCGGGAGGCTTTGTTTTGGATCGCTTATTTATGTGTGTGAACTAGAAGAAGATATTATCGATTTTCTGCACTGTTGAGGCATGATTTTTCATTTTCATTTTAACAAGGGACTGGTTATTTGATAGATAGATAATACATATACATTGTATAGTCAAATCATTGTGTATCATTTAATCATCATCTACTGGGAGGGAATCTTCTGCATTCTAAACTGCATTTTTTTTTGGTGGGGTTCGCGTTGCTTAGTCTTTAGTTTTCTTTGTTGTTTCTTGTGTAGTCTTATTTGTCGGCGTTGTCAGATTATTTTCAATCTATGAGTTTGACTGTCCCTCTGGTATCTTTCGCAACTCTTTTATTGCATACGTACAATGTAGATGAGTGGGACTGTAATTAAGTCTCTTTTAAAAGTAATGTTAAACCTATTTGCAATTCGGCGAAGGTTTTAGGGGCTACTGAAGGTCGCAAGAAGATATATGAAGCCCAAGTTCTGTTTATGATTTTTTCGACAATATTTTGGTTTCAAAGTAAATATAGATTCAGTGTAAGACCTTTAGTTTTTAGGGATAACATCAAAAGACCAATATGTAGGATAAAGCAAAAAGTGTAATTCACCAACTGGCTGCTAGTTTCTTTAGTGTTTTGGCCTTCAGAAAATCTTTTTAATACTCCAGTTAATTATGGCTTTTTTTCTCAATCATTTAGTTAAGAGGGACTGCTTATCATTTATATAACTATGTCAAGTAAGTTTTTATAACACATTCCAATTACAACTTGATGCAGTTCCTAACTGAGATACAATTTGAAATACATGTAGTTTGAAAAATTAGATTAAAGGTCCTTTAATAAAATAAAACTCAAGTTTAAAAAAAATACATAAATTACAAATGGGATGCAATACTAAGAGAAAATGAAGGACAATCAATGAACAAAAGACAAACCATGGAAAAGATAAAACACAAAACGAGAAAAGTGAGTTATTGACATGATGGACTAGAAAAAAAACTGAAAACCCTAAAGTTAAAAAGGGAAATAATAGAAATCGATGAGGTGCTAAATTTAAAATATAGAGAAAAAAATGTCGCCCCTTATAAATTACAAACAGGCTTTCCGAAATTTAAAGAACTAAATAAATGCATGGTCAGACGAATGGCTATGATCATCAGACCGACTAACCAGTCAGATTAAATGTTGAGGAAAATCTGTTATCGGTAAATTTTGGAAATCACTGTTATTCCCCGAAACCGGTTTTAATCTATTATACTCAGTATCCAGTTTTTAGCACCTGATTTATTGTTAAAAGAAACAACATCAAATATTTTTCAGTTTCTCTTCATGATAATTTGCACATTTATAAATACAGATGAGTTTTCTGCTCTTTGGTCGGGTTGTTTTCTCTTTGACAAATTCCCCATTTCCATTCTCAATTTTATTGTCAAGTAATTTTTAATTGGTTAATTAATATTGGCAACTTCATCAGTCGAAATAACCGGTAAATGAAATTTAATGTGTATTCATATATTTTGTAGCTAAAAGCGATAACATTACAAAGTTTAGATTTTTCAAGTCCCAGTAACCGTGTTTGTATCATAAATATTGTACTATGTTTGAAGGCTATTATCGTCTTGTCATTTGCTTTTGGATGCCATTTATTTGTATGTTCATTCAGGGGTTGTTACAGCTCACTAGCCAAACTAATCGGTAGAAGGATTTTACTAGTCATGTTGGAAGAACAGCTAGCTCAGCAAAACATACCTGATAGCTGAATATGTTTGAGCCAGCTGGAATTCTTTTTCTAATCTCGATTCAATCTCGTACGACTTAGTAACAAAAAACAATCATGACGATTTATTTATTTGGGCATAATAATAATGATAGACATAAAAACAATATTATACCTGAATACTTGATTTACACTAAATGTTGTGTTACACTGAGAGTGCATCATACGAAATGGTCAACATTTAAGTGTACTTAAGGTGGAATGGGAGTCTAAAATGAAAATGATAGAATGTTTTCATACTTAGCCAAAACGTAGTATATATTGATATATGTTCAAAAAAATAATAAAAATGATAGGTCACCGTACATTTTCTCAAGCTAGAGGTGTATGACAAAATGGCACATTTTGTATGGATTATACAGGAAAATACACCATTTTGGAAACTAAACTAAATGATAGAATTGTAAAATAATTTACGAAGATAGCTTTTAGACAAGGCTTTAAGAATATCAAAAGAAAAGATAGAGTCACCGTACGTTTTTTCAGCTAAAATACAAAATAGGAAAAATCAATGTAGATTCCTTCAGAAAATTACTGTTTCAGAGTTACCTCCCCTTAAAACACTAATTGAAATTTACGAAGCTGTGATGCTGTAAAAATAGGAAAAGAGTAAAAATCTTGATCTTTTTAAAATGATGTTTGTGTAAAATATCTTTATGTGACATTTTTCATACCTGTCTGGAGTTGCTAATGGTTGTATTTGTATATCATATCACGAAATGAGTTCATTTAAACATTACAATTTAAAAATACAACTTCTTAATTTTTGGCAAATTTGTTACATCTTTTGTTTAAAACATGTAAACGAGAAAACAGGTAATAAAAACGAGAAAACAAAAGTTAACTTTAAAACCAAAACCAATTACGACTTTTAAAATTGTAATTTATTAAAAACAAGTGAAAAGAAAATTGAAGTTTCTCATAAGACGTGCAATTACCGTCTTTTGAAAAGTAAACAATTAAAATTCAATTTGAAACCATTTAAAACAATATGTATTTGTTCATTAGAATTATAAATTTTAATTGTTAGAGTATTTTCTTATTTATTTAACAACAACGACCTAAGTCTTCTAAACTTTACAGTAAGATTGAAAAAAGATGAAAGTAAGTATTTTTACATACAAATATATACATTTTTATTGGGTATGGCCTTCTGTAACATTCAACAGAAAAAATACGTAGAAGCCGCGTAGGTTCAAAATTTATTTTTTGTGCAATGAATACTTTTTCTCGTAATAATTACGTTTTTGTTTTGGAATTTTTACAATTAACTTTTCTAAACATCATCATTACGTGAAATTCCCTGAATTACGGTATATCTAATTTCTTCGGGGAATCGAATTCTAATAACAAAAGCTAACATTTTATATATCATGTAATTTATGTACGACTTCTCGACACAGAAACATTTTGTAAGCATACAACCACTAGACCATTTATACAGGTTATGAACTCTTATTGTTTAACTGTCTTTAGCACTGAAATAATTAAATTGATATGTATAACGGTAACAATTTGAAAACCCTGTTTGTGATGAGATCAGTTGTATATAAACTCATCATAGATATACACGCAAACATGCTGCTCCAGTCCGTTAAATCCTGTTCTTCTACCAGATACTTCGTCTTGAACATGCATGAACTACTTGCCACTGGACGTTTAGCATCAAACAATCAATCAGTCTTCTATCGAAGATCTTAATTGTTTATAACAATTCTCATTTTGTAGGATTCTGAGGAAACCAGGCGTACGAATTTTTTCAAAGTTATTGTTTTCATAGTTGACATTGTTGTCGATGTATTTCGGAAATATGTACACCATCAACTTCCGCCGGAACAGGATATCTACAATTTCCTTGACGTTACTAAGCATGCACTGTATCACAAATGGCTTTATAATATACAGTGTTGCAACACAACGTGCGATTTTAGGACAAATCCATTAAAGAAACCAGACCTGTCACTGATGCATTTGGAAACAATGTACAACATTAATGAACCAGAAAAAGCTGGACATGAAAAACGGGACAAGGGAAAAGTTCTTCAGCATTGTCTATGTAAAGTCTCAGTAAAGTCTGGAATAAATATGGGTGCGCTCGACTTGACAACTTGCTATCGTCTACTCAGGGGTTTCTTCATACTAACACCAGAACAGAAACTAAATTTGAAATATGTAATCGATCAAAGAAACGTCATAAACAAATATCTGAACGAAAAGACTTTGGAGAGCGAATTGTTTTCCAAGATATGGGATCAACTACAAATCCCCACTCTTATCATTGCAGCAGAAATTGATCCTTCATTCGCGGATGAAATTTTTAAACGAATAAAGTTACTTAAAAGGACGAAACCTTCTATGAAGCATTCTATACAGTGTTATGAAACCTACTTAGAATGGTTCAGTCGAGATGACATTTTGCGACAGGTAATTTACTTCATATCTAATCGCTTTCCATCTCCTCTCTATATTTCCTCCTGCAAGTTAATGCATGTCTTTTATTTATTCATCAGTTGAAACATATAAAGATCGCTTATTGTACTTAATTGTGACTAATATTTTCAATGCAATGCATCCTTGAGACGACAGAAACGTTGAAAATTTAATATGGATACCTTCGGGGAATTTGTCATGAAATCTTTATCATCTATGAAAACTTTACCATTGGAATTTTTTTTTATTCCTACATAACAGCATTCATTAAACATGGTAATTTATGTGACTCAGATGACTGAGACAATTTAAAGGAAAACAGCAAGTTGTCACATGTAATCAAGCGATATACACATGCTATGATACCTTAATGTTAATAAATTTGTATCTTTTCAATTCATACGAAACTAAGCTAACTTGTTGCCTCTATCATTGAGAAATAAACAATTGAAATTTCTTGTCAATTATTTGAAGTTTAATTACCTATCGAAAAGTATATTACTTTTTTTTTAAACTTATCATCATCTCGGTTTAAAATATTGACAGTGTGTAGAACATAGGGAGGGATGAAAACAAGAATGATCGAAATTAAGTATGAAAATTGTACGTAAAAATGTGAAACAGAAAACAAAAACAATGTAACTGTAAACATGATAAAGGAAAATCTGAACTACCTAGATTTTTTATGTTATAAAATGTAATTCTATTTTCTTTAGGAAATACGCCATGCTAAATTACAAAGGCGATTGTTGTCACCGTCATTACCAAGTATTCCAGAGGACCATAACAGAAAGATGTTGGTTATCATAGGTAGGCTAGGGTTTTCATTGATGTATCATAACCCAACAATCTCGCACATAATTGGTGCAAGGACTTCATAGCTCATTTTCACACAATTTCACGCATTTCACAAGTATAAAATGTTGGTAACATGATGGTACAGGCTAACTAATTGTTATATATTTCATGATATATCTGAAGATTGGTCCGTGTGTTTATCTGGTCAGTTTTATGATGTGTTGCATGTTGTTATGTCTTAAAGGATTATGGATAAATGTCAGTTAAAAGTATTTTGGAAATGAAATTTTTATCATTAATAAGTTTCTAACGGACGGAATAGATAATTTCAAAAATCATGAAAAGTACGAATCTGTTTCAATATTTACATGACACACTTCCGGAACTTACACCTGGAATTCATGGTGTGATTAATTTTCTTTTGTTGTCTTGTATAGGCAAAAAGATAATATTAAAAGATTTAAATGATTCTGAAATTCATTAACAAAAACGCAAACATGGTAAACGGTATGGATAACATTACATCCTGTTTAGAAATTTCGTTGAAGGATCATATAAACAGTACTAGATAGTTATTTTGAAAATCGTTGCTACAATATAATCTAGTTAGTTTGGTTGATTAATGTCATATCAAAATCTTTTAAATGTTATATGAATGAGGACTACTGTGACATGGTCAGTTTTAGATTAACACATAGATCATATAACAAGCTAGATACCTTTTGATTCGACAGAATATCTGTACATCTATGATGGGCTTTATTCACTGGTTCAAACGTATAGAAGGAAAGCGTCACAAAAGTACAACGCGTAATCTGTAGACAATGAAATTTCAATGGTAATTTTTAACGTAGTGTGTATAATGTGTTAAAGAATGATTATCACAATGCATAATAGACTGTTAAAAATAATAGCTACATTTTTTTGTAAACTTCAGAAGTTATAATGATAAACCTGCTAAAGAATCTAGATGGAGTCCAAACGGAAGTTGAGCGACTTCCACCGGATGGTATGGAAGCTCATGACAGGGAAGGTAATATTTACATAAGTATGTTGCAAATGGTCATTCTTTGTAATGGAACGGATATGATAATTTCTTTAGTATCAAATGTGTTTGAGTTGTTTAGTTATACTCGATCCCATGATCCGTAATTAGTTTGTCTGAAAAATATGTCCTATAAATAAGCTATCTGATAAATTTTTAACATGTTTAGGTCGTTCGTTTCTGTAATCTTAATTTTTTCGTCAATTTTTCTCTATTTTTTATACTGCTTGCCAATTATATTTCTATTCTGAATTCTTAATGCTTTTTGTCCATTTTCCTGAAGATTGGACACATGATTCTCTATTCTGTAAAATTCCTCCAAATCATATAACATGAATCACGTGCAGTAAGAGTGTTGATATTGTAGAACCCAACAAACACAGTAACGATGACAACAAGATTATACTAAAAGACCCTGTGATCTCTGGAGTGAATGCACCTACTCAGAAGAAATGTGTTACCATAGACACGACTGAAGTTCCTGTTGTCCTCGAAACTACTAGCAGCAACAGTATGTGCTTTTTTGTTGTTGTGTGTGTGTGGTTTTGTCCATTTATATTTTTTTAACAATAGGATTTCTGTTCATTTTTTTAAACATAACAAAATTGTTTCAATTCCAAATACGCTTTGTGAATAAATGTTTATATGTACACGGTAAATGGTTTATTAAAAAATATACCAAAAGTTCTTTTACTCTTTAACTTAATCTAAGTTAAAAGGGTACATAACATTTTAATAGCATTCGGATCTTTTTTAGGCGATAAAATCATTGATAATGATCGAAGTATACAACATTTACACAATGAGAAAGCAGATTTGGCTGATATGGAGACTCAAACAGAAGAGGAAGACATGATAAATCAAGAGAACATTACAGAAATAGAAGACACGAATGACAAAATAGGTATAATTATATACTACTAGCATAGATATGTGAAGAAATACACGGTATGCAATGGATTGTTTTTTGCTTTTTATGATGAATAATTATCAGTTAATCTCATTTGAGGTCTGTATAATGCAATACATTTGAAATTAAAAACTTGAATTAAGCTGACTGATTTTATGACTTTCGAAGCAGTTACAAGTAATGATGACAGTCTATAGAGTATAAGAGAAAATATGTATGGGTATAGGGACCTCGGTGGCAGAGTGGTCTAAGAAGTCGAACTATTGTTTCACTAGCCTTTCAACACCGAGTTTGATGGTTAGAATCCTGGACGTGCCAGATACGCTCGACTCCAATCTTGGCAGATTTCCAATCAATGGTAGGTGATTTTCACCGGGATCTCCGGATTCAAGCGCCAATAAAAACTGAACTTCTAGAAAACAGCAAAATACTGCTGAAAGTTTCAACACATCTTTTCGTAATAACCATAAACTACTGTTTTAGAATAATTCATTCTTCACATATTAATTTTTCTGATTAAACTGAATCTGTTTCAGGTGCGGTCTTTCATAATGTCGAGATTTTACTACAGATCCCTGATAAAACTAGTTGTCAAATCGAAGATAGAGTCAACGATATACAAATCAGTGTCGATGAAATTAGTACAGAGTCTATGAAGATTCATTCTCTTTCTGTTCAGTCAGATGTACTGTCAATTCAGGCCAAACTTTCGCATACATTGTTTGAAGACAGGAGTACACTGAGAGATGTGACGTCAGAAGTTTTGCATAAATTGTTTCACATGTGTCGTATAGAAGATAACTTTTCTGTTGACGTCACTTTCAAAATAGAGGGTGTCGATGGTATTGGTAAGATAATTTGAGTAAAATAAAAATTTAGGTTGCAACAACAATTAACATTAGTAGACTTTTCTGGTTTTTTTATATTAAAATTTTAATTAAAAGTTATTTATAAAATCTTCCTCAGAAGGAGGAATGATAAATGTATCCTGTATACATGTAAGGATTGTCGGTAAAAAGTAAGGAGATGTCACAGTGGTTTGGCTGCAAATTTGGAAACAGATATCCATTCGAGTTTAAATAAAAAGTAAGCAATTAAAAGCAACCGGGTGTACTTTATCAACTAAATAAATAACCGATATTAAAATGTGAAACAATTCAAAAGAAAAAAACCGACCTAATTTATGATACAACAATTTACCAAAAAAAACATCTATATGACAGACTGAACAATCGACTACCACTAACCTACAGGCTCTTGGCTTGCGACAGCAACTTAAAGAATGCAAAGTGGTTAAACATGTTTGTTAGAGCTTAATCTCTTCCTTACATAGGACAGTGGCATAACAGCACAACATAAGAACAAACTGTAAAAATCAGTAGAAACTGACACATCCAAAAATTCATCAATATTTTCATAGGCACATCAGTTTATTCAATAAAAGTATTGAATGAATAGAATCTTTAAGTCTTTCATTGTAGTATGTCAATAATATTTGTGATAAATGTATAAGAAAAAGCCTTATCCAAATATTTTTACATCTCATTAGCATATTATATTGATAAGCAGACTATTTAATGCAAAAATAATTGTTGGAAGTGTTTCCTTACGCTATCAGGTTTTGTTTGTTCCATATCTTGAATTTTGTTGGAAATGACTTGTTTATTTTTTCATATGAAGCTGACTGCATACAGTAGCTTCTTATGATGAACGAAAAGAAACCAATACCGGTATTATCATTCTACTTCAAGTCTCATTTTATAGATGATCTCATCTCACTAAAGTTTGATGACTATAATGTACACATAATTTCCAACAAACTTGGAATAAAAGAAACATCAGATACAATTGAGTATGCTTCATATATTGACTTACGTCTAGAAATTGACAATAAGCGTCGTTTAAGAACAAAACTTTATGACAACAGAGATGATATCAGCTTCCAAATTGTGAAATTTCCATTTCTATGCAGTAATATTCCAACAGGCCCAGCATATATATCACCCAAATGATACGATTGTATAGGGCTTGTGTTTCCTTTTTATGATTAACTTGAAAGAGTGTTGTTGGCTAACAAGGAAACTATCAGTTTTAAGTGGTAAAGTTGAAATCATTGCCCGATTTTAAGTGAGATTCACATTACTAAGTGTTTAGTTTTCTATGTGTTGTTTTGAATACTGATAATTGACTTTCGGTATTTTTCTTCTTTTGCCATTTCGTTGTCAGTATATTCTTAACTTATAATTTTGAATATCCATTTGATATCTTTCGCCTCTCTTATTCATCAGAAGTATTTTCATGTTTCTAGATATCTACTAGTATTCGTTGTTCCATTGTTTTGTTTTATATTTTGTTCTATAATTCAGATCCATCAAAATTCATTATCAAAGAGTTAAGTAATAAAGAAATAACGAAGGATGGAGATAATCTGCTAGACAGAAATGCAACCTATTCAACAGAACCGTCTATGTCTCCACTTACTCTCACACCGGATATACTAAAAGAATGTCTGCAGTGCAAGGAGAAAGACAACGAAATTTTTACTCTTCAAAAGAAAGTCTTAAGTGTACAAGGAGAAAAAAAGTCACTTCCAACTCTGAAATGCAAAGACTGTGTTAAGAAGGACAAACAGATATATCTGCTGGAGCAGGATCAACTGAAGATGACTAACGCGAATAGACAGAAAGATCGGCTAATTCATTCCCTACACACTGATATTGCTACGAAGGAGTCTACAATTAAATCCTATGTAAGATTAGACAGGACGAATTCAGTACTGGACGATCAAATAAACAGTAAGTTCTCCACAGTTTAAAAAAAATAATAAGACTTCTTGTAACTTCTATATACCGAATTAGGCTATTTACCAGGTTTGTAATTATATGACAAATAATTATAATTAACACGACGGGAGCCATATGTGGAGCAGGATCTGCTTACCCTTTCGGAGCACCTGAGATCACCCCCCAGTTTTTGTGGGGTTCGTGTTGCTGCGTCTTTAGTTTTCTATGTTATTTCTTGTGTACTATTTTTTGTCTGTTTCTCTTTTTTTCATTTTTAGCCGTGGCGTTGTTAGTTTATTTTCGATTTATGAGTCTGACTGTTCCTCTAGTATCTTTCGTTCCTCTTCTATATCGTCTTTCAAAGACATATTCGGAAATATCAAGGTTTTTTGTAACATATTAATCTAGTAATATATGGAATTAAACAATTCACATAACTTTCATTTTACTTCGTGTTAAGTTGCTTAAATGATATAATACTGTTTATGCCACAAAGTACTGTTCTTCGTTAAAATGGATTTTTAGTATCTGAATACATTTGGCGATCTACTTTATGTTATGTCAATATTAGCACACCTGTACCACTATCACTTTCAGTATTCCAAATTTGATGAAACTGATATCTTTCAATCTATAGTTCTAAGCAGAAAACGTCCGTTTCAGAATAAGACGATTTCGAGATTGCTTATAAGGTCTGTAGATTGTTTAACACAATGGTTTCTTCAAAATGCAGCCTCTGTTTTCTTCACAGCATTGTTGTTAAATTTTTCTGCCTACAGTTACCATGTTATTACCAATGTTATTTCAACTGATCGGGCGGCGCTTACGTTTTAATTTGCATAAGGACAGTCTATTTGAAGATGTGTGTGATAAGGAAGATTGCCGTTATAATTATAATTGATTTATAATCACCTATTAGTGTCCAACACGGATATACAAATAAACTGAGTGTATGATAATGGACGAATAACTTGATACTTCATTGATAAGTTTATCCCGACACACCTGTCTATTAATGGACTGGTCTCAAATAAGCGAAACGATTACACCCCGCCCAGTCAAGTGAAATAAATCAAGTAATGCTGGACTTCAAGGGTGAAAAAAACATTACCCACATTGTCATATCTCGTTATTTTTATGAAATTTTCTTTACATGTGTCTTGTCATAAAAAGAAACAAATTTAAATTTCAGCGAAAAAAGATTTGAAGAAGACGAGACTAGCTCACCTTTACAAGAAATATTCAAGTTCCTTGTTTTACACTAGGCCGACATCAGGTATTTCATGATACCTATTATAATAATATGAAGATGTGGTATGATTGTCAACAAAACACCTTTCAACATAAGACAATATAACGTAGAAAATAACTATTACAGGTCACAGTACGATAAACGATAAAAAGACAGCAACAGTTTACAAACACAGCCCATAAACCTACACAATGAGCAACACGAGCTAACCAACTATTTGGAGTGATCTCAGATACTGCGGAACAGTAAACGGTTATATAACAAAGATCATTAATCATTATACTAAAGCAGACGACAAATTGCGAAGTTTATGGCACACAGTAGACTAATGATAGCATGATAAACCAAACTCTTAACAATCTATATCATTGGTGCAATAATAATGTGTCGTAAATAAAGACAACAGTAGTATACCACTGTTAGAAAGTCGATATTGAGAAAAACATGTAGTAAATGAGATTTTATAATCACAATTCACATAATATTATAATTTCGCATTTTCTTTCAGTAGTGATTTATTGTTTATGATATGTATTGTATTTTTATTTCTGATGTAAGAGCCTCCAGAAGTTCTCACAAGATTACCCAAACTTCCAAAAGCAAGTCAACAAAGTCGGACAGAGCGACCTATTTCAGGTTTGATTTGATTTTAAGTTATGATGCAAAACAAAGTAACCGCATATCATGTATGACACGTGTAAATTATGTCTGTGATTTGTAAACTTAAAAACCGGATTTTCTTTATCATGAACTGATTGACTGATAAAATATGTTGATGTCCCATCTCTTCTGAAATTTCGAATTCATTTTTCGATTGTGCCCTTTCGTCTCAGGGTGAATTCGCATGAAGGGTAATGTGTTCATAGCAGGAGACACCTGCATCCGGTCGAAACACCCGGGAAGATGGAACTATCATCTTGAAAGTGGGATATTATATACTTAGCCATATTATGATAGATTTTGCATATAAGTAATGGACAGAAGTAAACTAGCCATAAATTTATAGCCGAGCTGATAAAACAAATCAGCCATATGTGATGTCACGTTGTCGGTCTGATAAGGGGTTGTCAGATTTGCTGCAGTCATACATAGATAGTATATGATACAATTATTAATACAGGCTATAAAATAACATGATTGTCATTTTCCATATTGACCCGGGTATTCTCCCTCTGATATGAGGGTCACGGTATGATAGTGTTACCGATAAGGATATACCATGCTTTTATCTATATATATCGTCCTTCTATTCACCTACATCATCCTGCTAAGTCATCGCGTAACTACCGTATCACTGATTTGATATATGAGCAAGCTTTATCAGTGACGTCAAAATATGTGTTGTACCGATTATTAGGTTGTCTGCACATACATATTGTAAATTGTGAGTTATTATACGAAGATTTTTGTATTTTTGCCTTTTCTGCATTTCTTTTTAGAACAAGTGTTAAAAAAGCCAGTTAATCCTTCGATTTCTTATACAAACAAGAAATACCTATCAGCAATCCGAAGATACAAAGGTAAATAAACATAATTATCTACGTCATATGGTCTCTGGTTGATAACTATCTTATTTTCAATAATAATATATCACCTTATTCTTATATATACATTTGCGATGCCACTGCTGGAGGTTTTTTTTATTCCCGAGGGTATCATCAGCCTTGTGGTCAGTACCTCTGTGTTGACATGAATTATCATTGACACGGTAATGATTATAAATAAACTGTTAACAAAACTTTAAATTTTTGAAATGCTAAGGCTTTTCCATCTCAGGAATAGATTACCTTAGCTGTATTTAGCAAAATTTGTAAGAATTTGTGGTCTTCAACGCTATTCAACTTCGTACTTTATTTGGTCTTATTAACTTATGATGAGTCTTTTGTAGACGGGACGCGTGGCTGACGCGAATACACTATTTCATTCCTAGTATATATGATGAGTTTATTCATAAGCCGTAAATAGCTCGTAATGGCTCGTAATAGTTTTTACATCAGTTGTAAATAGTTATCAAAGGTACCCGGATTACAGTTTAATACGACTGACGCGCGTTGCTCCTTCATAAGACTCACCAGTAACGCTCAGATCAAAAGAGTTGAAAATGGTCTCAATCGTCGTTTAGGATAGATGAATTTTTGAAACCAATAAGAAATCGTTTAGAAAATCTATGTATGTGAAAAGGGCTTTGAATACACAACAATAGAATTTGAAATATGTTTTACATGCACATTTCTACTTTATTTCTTTAGATTAAAGTCTTTATACATTGATTATAGATATATCTCTATATTTTTATTTGAGAAACTCTATATCGCAAACAATTCAGCTGCCATGATAACTTTTTTGACATATAAAATAGTTCATTGAACTATCAAGAAAGGATTAAAACTTTACTTATCTATATTGCTTTGCAAAACAAAATTAAGCTCTATGTTTCCATGTTATTTTGTAAAATAAAACATTAATTGTAAACAAGCATTTTATTGGTAAAAAGACATTATTTTATGCAGATTTCATACCAACGAGGAAGATGGCTGTAGTTAGATATTCTTATTCAGGTAATCTGTTATAAAATACTATAATTTTAATGATTCCAAATAAATGTAACTCATGCAAAGATAAACTAACAGAATTGTCTTCTTTTTTTTATAAAGCGTCATTCTTAGATGATATTTTCCGTTCTCGAATTTACACGTCATTCATTTCTGTCAAATTCCGGAACAGAGAGAAAGATTGTAATAGGGTGAACTTTTCTCAATCCAAACACATTTAAATTTTAAAGAATGCAGACAATTCAAAGCACATACTGTTCGTGAAGTAGGAATAAAGATAGCGAAAACTAATGAAGAAACACTTTTTTGGTCCGTTTCTGTGTGTGTTACATTTTAGTGTTGTGTCGTTGTTCTCCTCTTATATTTAATGCGTTTCCCTCGGTTTTAGTTTGTTACCCCGATTTTGTTTTTTGTCCATGGATTTATGAGTTTTGAACAGCGGTATACTACTGTTGCCTTTATTTTGTATCTTTTGATCATGAAATCATAAAATAACATATCTCTCCAGATAATCTTTGTGATCAAGCCATTGAGTTTAAAAGAGAAGACGTATTTCAAATACAATATGTTATAAAACATTCTGATATATAATATAGATTTGTTTTGTAAAAAATTATGAATAAAAGTACTTGTGTTTCTCTATTGCAGATGCAAAGTGGAAAGGTCAATCAATAGTACCAGTCTTTCCGTCTATCAATTTGGTTGTCAAACGGGACAAACAGTTGCTAAGTAATCATATATTTCTTATATATTCACTATGCATAAGGGAATAACAAAACATGCTTTCCGAAAAAGATACGTTTTGGCTCAATGAATTGCATAATGTTGGTCAAACCAAATTTATAAAACAAAATCTGAAATACTTATTGTTTTTACTATTTACTTCCTTTTATCTTAACCTTTTTTAAAGTAAGAGTTATATTGCATGTAATATAATAATAATAATAATAATAATAATAATAATAATAATAATAATAATAATAATAATAATAATAATAATAATAATAATAATAATAATAATAATAATAATAATATAGGGTTATTGCATGAATATTGGGGAATATTGTCCCGAGTAGAATTTTATATTGCACGAGCTTGCGAGTGCAATATATGTTCTACGAGGGACAATATTCCCCAATATTCATGCAATAACCCTTTTATTGTATAGCAATATAATATTTGAAAGTAAAAATTGGTTTAAACTAAGATTTTGTCGTTGATGACGTCATGAATTTTTACGATTTATTGCACTAGTGCAATATTAGAATTTATTGCACGCTAACTTTTGGTTACTTTCTGTGGGAAATATTATATTGCTATACAATAATAATAATAATAATAATAATAATAATAATAATAATAATAATATGTGTTCAAATATTGTTTTCGAAATTTACTTACAAGGACGGAATTTAGTGTAAAAATGGACGTGATTCAAATAAAAAAAATGAAGCCAGTTTTCAATCATTTTAACATTGCTATATAAGCGGGTGGTTTGGCTAGCCGTAAACCCAGGTTCACCCCCGGTTTGTTCTGAAAATGTCATATACCAAGTCAGGAATATAGCAGTTGATATCAAATAGTCCACTTCCATGTTTGTTGGCGTTTGTTCTTCGGTTGTACTTCAGTGTTTTTGTTGTTCCGTTGTTGCCTCTTATAGTTGTGTGTTCCATCGGATTAGTTTGTAATCGGGATTTGTTTATCTCTCAATTAATTTATGACTTTCGAACATCGATATACTTCTGTTGATTTAAGTCTGTCAAAATATTTCAATGCTTATATAGATATAAAAGAATCTTTCGAACTGATAATTTCAAGAATTAATGTCAAAACTTACAGATTCCAGAAGAATTTACGAAAAAAAATTTATGACTGATTTCTTTTTTCAATAATTCAAAATACTAACATTGTTTAATTGATTCTAGGTCTCTTCGTTATGGTCAATAAGAGACCTGTTTTACGGCACTTACACAGCGGTCGTTATTTTACTACTTCCTTGTCCGGGGACATCAAACTTGCATCTTGCAATTGCAGACTGGAATATTCCCATGATTATACATGACAGGAAATTTAGAAATCAACAAATCAAAAAATGTCATACAGTGTTCTTTAGGTGTTTATATGAAGTCAATGTCTGACATCAGTCATTTCAATAGATTGCAGAAATTTTATGACTTATTAACATATTGTAAAGGAAAACGTTAACACTAGTTGAATTCTATTTTTACAGGACCATTCTCTATTCGAGGAACACATGTTGACCTTGAGAATGCACCAATGGCGAAAGGTATGTTAAAAAGATTGATATTTTGTAGATGCATATGGAGCCCCAAATGTTAAAAGCGATTATATGTCAGAAAATTTTATAATCATATACAACTTATATGCACATAGTAAAATTACCAGAAAGCACGTAACGTTGCTGGACCTATTTCAAGAAACCGTCGCACCCTCACATTTTGTTTTTAGGACTTTTCAAATTTTTTTCAACCTTGACATTAGACATGGATTAGGAGCAGTACGGAACAAAACAGATATATTCCTCCATATCTCGTATAAAAAATGTCAACTTTTACAAATGTAGTTTCAGACACAAACTTATGATAACGCATATATAACTCGCCGTTTAAGATAATGAATAATACTACTGCTATTCAAATATAAAAAAAAAGATGTGGTATGAATGCCAATGAAACAACTCTCCAAAAGAGACCAAAATGACACAGTAATTACCGACAAAACATTAATCATGATAATAGAATAAGTAGAAAGCTCTCTCACAAGCAATAAAAAACCCTAACTGTAAAAATATAAGGGCATACACTACAGGCACGTGGACACATTCTACTGAATCCACACAGCCCGAGTAACAAACCCTGCAGTAAATATGAAAAAGAAGAAGTGGTATGATTGCCAATGAGACAACTATCCACAAGAGACCAAAATGACTCAGTAATTAACGACAGAACATTAATCATGATAATTGACAGTAGACAGCTCTCTAAAAGTAAAAATACCCTAACTAAGTTGGTCTGCATTTCAATTTACAACAATGGTATCTGTCTGACATTGTATTAAAATTACTATATACTTTTAGATTTACTTTTGCAAGGTCATGTTTTTCTCACATTGTTTACAGTAAGTGAGTGTCATGTGTACGCTCATTATAAGGTTAGAGATTTATTCACTGTTAAATAAGAGGTTGTTTTGTTTGCAATCCTAACACATCCTCTTTACTTGTAAACTGTTGTATGGCAGAATAAATTAAGGTAATAAAGAAAGGAAAAAGAAAAATAAGACAACACCATGGTCAAAATAATTTTTACCATGATTTTTTTATATTTTTAATACAGATACTGGTTATCGAAAAAGAAAAGTTCTAGATTTATCACTTCCAAGAATGTGAAGGTAAAAGAATACAGTATATGCATGACGGATGCCAAATGTGGAGCAGGATATGCTTACCCTTCCGAAGCACCTGAGATCACCCATAGTTTTTGGTGGGGTTCCTGTTGCTTAGACTTTTTGTGTTTTGTGTCTTGTGTACTATTATTTGTCTGTTTGTCTTTTTATCTTTTAGCCATGTGATTATCAGTTTATTTTCGATCACATTACTATAAGACGTGTCACGGAACTTATCTATACCAAATTCATGTATTTGGTTTTGATGTTATATTTGTTATTCTCATAGGATTTTGTCTAATGCTTAGTCCGTTTCTGTGTGTGTTACATTTTAATGTTGTGTCTCTGTCCTCCTCTTATATTTAATGCGTTTCCCTCAGTTTTAGTTTGTTACCCCGATTTTGTTTTTTGTCCATGGATTTATGAGTTTTGAACAGCGGCACACTACTGTTGCCTTTATGTACTAGTATTCTAAAGTTACATATATTTTATATATTGTGTGAGAATGAAAGAAAACCACATCAGTGATGCCGTAGATAACTCGCGTGCATGGGTCATTGGTTCGATCGTTTATCACGTCAAACCAAAGTTTGGAAAATTGTTTAACCACCAAGTTAGGGAGAGGTTTGGGTTTCCTCTAATCTGTTTCAACCTGCCATGTGTTGTATGTACGTGTTGTATGTATGTGTCTGTCACAAGTAAGAAGCCTGTAATTCAGTGGTTGTCGTTTGTTTATGTGTTACATATGTGTTGTTCGTTCAATTTTTGTACATAAATAAGGCCGTTAGTTTTCTCGTTTGGATTGTTTTACGTGGTCATTTCATGGCCTTTTATAGCTTACTATGCGGTATGGGCTGTGCTCAGGCCGTACGGTGACCTATAGTTGTGAATTTCTGTGTCATTTTGGTTTCTTGTGGAGAGTTGTCTAATTTTGCGATCATACCCCATCTTCTTTTTTTTTATTTAATTGTTTTACAATCAAAAATGAAAACTGTTAGTAGAAATAATACGGTCTGTTTGGCTCGGGATCGTCACAATATGTAATGTCGGTTGGTATTATTTCCTGTTGACATTTACATTGAATCTTATCCGATTCATCATTTTTGTTTTGCAGAAATCTTGGAGTAAAAAATTACGGTCACCTAATATTGTCATAGTGATGCATGGTATATTAACTGCTTAAAAAGTTTAAAAACAAACCTCATACCGAAGTATGAAAGTGTCGAATTTAACTATACAAAAGTAAAACAACTTTCGTTTAGCATTTACTATATAAACGTTTATAAACTACAGTTTAACAATTATATGTATATAAGATACATAGCTTAAGGCTTTTACTATAAACATTTGAAATGCACGAGGAGTTGAAACATATATTTCTGTTGATTTAAGATTATTTTTTTATTTTATTTTAACAATTTGGTATTCTGAAATAAATCTTTATGTTCATGTACTTTTTGTTGAAATGAGATATCAATCAAAGACAAAAGCGATCAAACGACATCAAGCTCTGAATTTTTCCTTCAATGCACAGATGTAAATCTACATGATAGCTTGCCATGTACAAAAGTTTAGAATACGATATGATTCATGTCAGTACAGGTCAACATGCAGTGTCAAGCAACTAGTAACCTTTGGAGAACCGACCATCTACCGTAAAACAATGAATCAACAATTCAACTGAAATAGCTATTTTTGATGAACTAAACAGTACAGCAAGACATAAACAGAATAAAGGAAAATTTGCAAATATTTACATAATTAAAGGGCATGCAGCTCATTCAGCACTTACTCTTTCTTTTCTTTCAGTTTATTGTTTGAATTATCCTTTGCTCAGAACAATGATGTAAAAGTTGTTATGCTAAATTTAATTAGAGGATGGGAAAAGATCAAAGAATACTGTACATTGTTTAGCTCTTCGACAGACAGCTTGATGATTATCAACCGTATTATATTATATGGCTTCATATTAAATCAGAGTTTATTTATATTATTATATATTATAATTTTTTACGCACATCCTGATTTCAAAACATCTGAATTTTAATCTCGTTAAAAGCATCAAATATGGCTGTAATTGCTAAAACTGAACTATAGAAAACAAAGGCAAATAACCGTTGGAAGTCTTGAGATATATACAGCTGAAAATGCTATTCTTCGAGTTTTCAGATGTGAAAATTTACCATCTTGTAAAAGTATATACTCTGAAATGAAAACTGATATCAATCTTGGTGGCTTATTTTCCTTAAATGATATCAATGAATATATCTGACAAACAGCAACCATAAACAACAAATATCAATACCAGAAATGCGTATACTAATTTAACCCTGACGAAAGTTTACATTAATAACGTTTAAATATACACAGTTACTGCTATCATGAAAACTTTTTACCTATATGATATTGTCTTCGAAGCACGTGTTTTTAGAATCTTGTTTTTTCTTCACAAAAAAAGATTATTTTATTTTTCGAAACCTAAAACAAGAAAAATGTGTAAACGATTTTACAACTCGTTAAAAAAAGATCCTGTAAAATGAGAAAATTTAGACAATCCATAATGTTTTCTACATTTGAAAATGCCTGTAACAAGTCAGGAATATGACAGTTGTTGTTCATTAGTTAGATGTGTTTTATCATTTGATTTTGCCATTTGATTAGGGACTTTCCGTTTTGAATTTTCCCCGTATTTTTGTGATTCTACTTTTTTCCAATTGAGTACGAGGAATGGTTGTGTAGAGTGTAGAAAGTATAAAGTAAAACAATTGCAGCAGTTGTAATTGAGGATAATGGATAAATAATTTCCTGTACCAAATCATACAAATGGCAGTATTCGATTGCAATGATTAATTGCCGTTGCTTATTCTTTCATGATCAAATTACAGATATACAGAATGATTCCCATTTAACGTCGTCTTATTACAATGTTATACAATTTTGTTTCAACATTGAAGTAAAACGGAGAATTCATTCAAATCTATACTTCATTGAAGTAACTTGTCGTCATTGATGTTTAATTGATTGTCTGTTTATTTGAGGTTCTTATCCTTATTTTTTCGTGAGAGAAATTAATTATTTTGTTAGATGAATAGTTTGATTCTAATTTATTTTGTTTCGTTTCAGACGGAAAGTGAAGAATTTGATAAATAGTGTAAATATCAACCGAAAAAAATAAATTCAACACTTAGTTTAAAAAGAGATCCTTTCCAAATATGTTTTTATCAAGCTCCCAAACTAATTTATTTTTCAAAATAAATATAAATACACTTTATTAATGGTTGTTGTATCATTGTTTCCAAAACAGTTAACCTTTTAAACATACATTGATACCTATCTGCCATAATTGGCTTACCCGTACACCTCTATACTATTGTTGCTGTCAAAAGTTTATCAAATTTGGCACGATTAAACAATTTAAACCCAATTCCGTATTATAACTTAAAATGTCGTTGTGTATTAAGATCGTATAAATCAAAAAAGAAATAATTGCTTCAGAAAATGTATTATTCAATGTTAGTCGGTATTCTGATAATGATCAGTCGGTGTATATATACTTATTCTATGTGTCTTTAATTCAAACATTAACATTGCAATACAAAGGAATACAGAAGATATATCTAAAATACCGTTAAAACTCAAGCACAAAAGATTTTAAAGGGGCACTAGCTACGACATATATAAAAAAATAAAGTATGATTTTTTTTTAGATCAATCATTAATCAAATTGGAATAATGAAATAATAATTTGCTTTTAGCAATCAATTTCCTTTAATTTTGTTGAAATAAGCGATTAAACATATTTTTTGACTGATTCACTTGCAAGTGAAAACGTCATCATCATTCTAACCGGTATTCATGTGAACTTCAAGTTAACCCCTAGCTAGAGATTGACAACGCATGCATTGTACGTGTACTGGTTATTTAAAGAAAAAGAATGTCAACAATGAAAGTGAAACTACGGTAAATCATTTGATTACTAATTCGATGCACATAAAATCATTCTTATATGGTTAAAAAACAATGACAAACATCTATTTTTAATCTATAAAATAAAATCAAACAGACCTATAAAAATGCAATTGCACGTGTTGGTTTAATCTATTCGTATCTTTATTTTTGTTTACATCGCTTATATGGTCATTTGAGGTCAAATCGATAGTTAATTAGATGGCGTCTGGACTAAAATACACACGAAACGAACCTATATATTATCTACCCCATGCTCTGTAAACTGTTTATTTTAGACTTTTGATAGTTTGGATAAATGTTTTACATTGTTATAAACCAAATATGAGAATTTGAGTCAAATCGGTTACAATGAATTTGACAGCTAGTGCCCCTTTAAAAGACTAAAATGAAAATAACTCTGTTGTGAGTGCTAAAAAACTTATTAATTAGATGATACATAATTCAGTGCGTTTAAAGGGAAATATGACGTCGGAATCAAGGAAGCCCATTTTCGAATTTTCGAATTTAATATCAACACGACAAGGGTACAGAAGTATATGAATATAAATGACAGCAACGGTATGTCACAAATTGTGTTATTTTAAACATAATATACGTTGGAAATACTATAAAGGTTCCCGTTTAATCCAATCATTTCCGATTTTTTTTCAAAATTCACGAACATAAGGATTTTTTTGCACTGATAATACACAATTGTGAAATCAAATGAAAAACCGGTCCCTACAAGTTGATGTACAAAGTGACTTTTGAATTTCCTTTTTTTTCCTTCAAGAACTGTCAGTTAGAACTTTTCAGAAATGGTGAATTGACCTTCCATTTAATCATTTTTTTTCTTATACACCGATGACAGGTGTAGTGAAAATATCGATATCTAGTTTCAATCAAATTGAAATAAGCAAAGTAAAGACTTACAACGGTCTGTACAACTACAGAAACAGAAACATTGCCATAATACTTGAATAAACGTAGGAAAAAATGTGTTTAAAAGTTATATGAAATATGAACACACAAGACAATTACAGAATGATATAAAAGAAATATGAGCAAACAAAACAGAGACAATTCTTTTATGTTTTACCAGTATGTATGTAAAATAATAGGATCAGAGGAAGTTGTGAAAACTAGACGAAAAATATTTTTTGCAATGGACGCAGTTTCCCAAACGCAAGACATTTCTTATGTTAGTAGTGGGAGTATAGCAGAAGGTTTACACCTGAATGGCAGTGATTTCGATTTAATGTTGGTTTTTAAAAGTATCCATGTTTACGAGAATAAGAATAATATTCTATCCTTTTCAAATGACACACCTATAATCGTGGACATCAGTGACACTCATCCAGGGTTTACGAAGCTTAAGTATTATGACGTACAAAAAAGATACTTACCTCATGCATATGTTGAGATTGTAGACGGAGAACCATATATATCAAGTAAATTATTTCGCGAGGATTTTTTGACAGATGATATGATAATTCATGGACCATGTAAATCTTCCCCAAATAATAATTTTGATTCTGTGAATTGTTTTTGGTGTAGAGAATGGATAAAACCTGCTAGTCGATGGATAACCAGATCGAGAGAGTTGTGGCCTCATTATAAATTGGTTAAGGATATCGTGAAGTATGGAGTTTTATTTGTTCCTATAGGTTGTAAAGGATCAGTGAATGAAGATATGGAATGGCGATTATCATTTTCTTTGGCAGAAAAACAACTTATTTATTCATTTTCTCATACCCAGTTATTATGTTACGCATTAATGAAAATCATTTTGAAAGACATTTTGAAGATAAAAACCGGTGATCTTATTTGTTCATACTTTATCAAAACCATAATGTTCTGGTTATGTGAAGAATCAGATCCTTCAGAATGGCATCCCGGAAATATAATTCCCTGTCTCGAGAAGTGTATGAGACGATTGATTTACTGCGTTAAATATGAAATCTGTCTTCATTACTTTATTCCAGAAAACAACTTTTTCGAAGGTCGATTTACTATTGACCAACAAAAGTTTTTACTTGTTACATTGCATGAGATCAACAATTCATTTTGGGTTTACCTTTTCCATACAGATGAGTTTCAAAATTTTAGAGCAGAACAACTACCTTCACTCTCATATTATTTGGAAGCATCTGCTTTATCAGGCTACACGCATCCTGTTAATTCAATATTACCTTATTATTGTAACAATATCAAACAAACCCTTGTTCGTTTGATTAACATTAATGATAGAGAACATTCCATGTACATTTTGTCAGGGATTTCAAAATTTTGGATGCAATCACCTGACCATCAAACCCTAACTGCAAGAAACAAATGCGTGTACAAACAATACCAAATACGTTTGAATTGCTTCAAGGCAGGCCTACACTCCGATGCTCCTTCTGCTTGGTTATTGTTGGCATCGTTATTTTATAAATACAACAGATTCACCGAATGTATGGATATTATAAACTACACTTTGCCCAAATATACTTCTGATAAAATTCTGTTATGTTTCGACAACAGTTTGCTTGAACAGACCCTTTTCGAAAAAGTCAAAAAAGCAGTCGGAATATTACCAACATGCAAACATTTACTTATTAATACAGTGAAGTTTACCACACCATATTATTTATTGCCAGTTGAATTAACCCCTTTAATTCATGTTCATCATAGCATGTGCAGAATTCCTCCTGTTGTATATTTGAACTTATTATCGTTTTTATGTTACCATTATCTTGGAGATGAGAGAGGCAAACTAAACGCACTGAACGATCTGGAACTAACAATTCGAAAAAGTTATTTTATCTTCCCCAGCAAGATATATGATCAAATGAAAAATAAGTATCTTAAAATTGCTTATGATATGATTTTATTCAGTAATCAATAAAAACCTCTGAGTGTAATTTAGGTCATTATTCAGCGTTAACAATTGAAAATTTTCAAATCTATTCTAATTCCAGACAGCCAGTTATTACGGCGTTTTAAATTCAAATTTCTTTTACGGTTTGCATACAGCATTCGCCATCGATCTTGCACGGATCTACGCAAATCATCTTTTACATATATGCGCAAGTTTTCCAAAATGAGCTTATAGGGACGTTCAAACTCGTATGTCGAAAAAAAATGAAAACGCCAAGACTAAAATCGAAAAAGACAGATTGACATACTATTGAACACCAAACACAACATGAAAAAACAAAAGACTGAGCAACACGAGCCCCACCAACAATTAGGGGTGATCTTAGGTGATCCGGAAGAGTAAGCGAATCTTGCTCCACATGTTGTACCTGTCGTGATGTCATAAGTTAAACTAAACGAAGATATAACAAAATGTTATGAAATACAGCGGTCCTTATTTTCAATTTATGTCTTATTCAAAATAAACAGTTGTTTTAAAATATTGCAGGCATTTTAGTATCATGTAAGCAAAAATAATATATGATATTTTCAGTATGTTATTCTCATCCTGAGGTTTGTATATTTCCTTAAAAAAGTAATCAAAGGTACCAGGATTATAATTTATTACGCCAGTCGCGCGTTTCCTCTACAATACATGTAAGACTCATCAGTGACGTTGATCAAAATAGTTATCAAGCCAAAAGTTAAAAATCGTTGATGTTAAAGAGAATAAAAATATTGTCATTCGCATATTCAATTTCCATCTGATGTAGTTATACACAATTAAATAGACAATCAAATTTTTTTAATCAGATAAACAACACATCAGCTTATCAGAGAGTCGAACGACGTTACAAAAACAAAACAAAAACACTACGCTACAATTTAAGATCGAGGAAAACCAACTCAGCAAAAAAGGGGAGGGAAAAGCAGTCCCTACTTCAAGAGTGGCAACCTGCATGTAACTCATGGCAAGTGAAAACATGCTGATAGATCGTATTCGGAGATGTCACTATCTAAAAATAGATACAACGGAACTGTAGGAGCATGGTACCTACTGTTTACACATATGAACGATTTAAACGGTTGAACAGATTACTCATGCTGACATACACGATTACCATAATTTTAAATTCCTTTATTCTATTTACTAAAAAAAACTTACAGAATTTAGAAATATAGGTGGTAGATTATAGACTGTATAATCATCGTTTATAGACGATTTGATTATTCCCAGCTATCCACCATTTCAAATGGTGTTGATGACTTTTCTAAACCCGTTTCTGCATAATCAGTTACTTGACATTTTTTTTATGACTTAAAATACATTTTTTGAAAATCACCTTGTATAACTCAGGGAAGTATAAACAAAGGGCCCTGGGTTTACGTTGATCCATCACCCAGGGGTAAACGGTGGAATCTATGTTATATTTTTGTACATAAGTTATTCATTCATATTCCTTATACAGACGAAGTCTGCGTTCAAAAGATTTAAAACATTCTACATTAGATAATATACATTAAAAGACACACTACAATCTATATATTCCCTTTATTTATAATTGACATTTAAAATTGTACTTTTAACACATGAATTACATTGTAAAGTGCGGTCAGTGATTTATAGGTCACATGCTCGACATTGTAAATGCGTGTATTCTATATTTCTGTTATTGGATGTATAATATTCTAAAAAGGGAAAAAATCATGAACGAAATTGATGTGTTACTTATTAATGTATAGTATTTACTAGAAGTTTTATTACAGCTGCCAACATTTCCTTTTTCGAAGATAATGATATATTCATAGGTTCAATTCAACTGCCTAGTTCCCGTTTTGCATATGATATCAAGTGACTGGAATAAAAACTTTAAGACTGATATTTGATTATATTCCTTCTTTTCCAAATAATCCATTTAACTGTATTCATAATCGTTATTCTACATTACATATCGGTTGAGTGGTCGAAAAACATAGAGGTTAGATACAGTTGCGTGCCTCCAGTTAGATGATTAACGCGTCACGTGAGACATAAGTTTAATGACAGTCTTAGTTATTGCTCCTTGTGGCAGCAGCTTTTGAACCTTATTCTAAAAATACTGTTTACAAACCTATAAGTATGCCTCCAAGTATAAAAACTGAATCCAACGTAACGAAAACCCCGTTTACTGACATATGTTACTGAGAAGGTTGCGACAAAAAATAATTCTGAGAAAACAAAAACCGAAATGTTGGATGAACTTTCTAAAATTTGTTTCAAAGTGCCTACAAATCTCTTTAAACGTTTTTTAAAACTACAAATGTATATAAAAACATTTGGTAACATAACATCGATGTTCGCGTAGAAAACACCGAACACACTGTAAGTGCAGCAGCCATCTGATACGCAACAGAAACACAAAAACGTGAAAGCATTGACAATACTTCTTCTGGTACGGAAAATGTAAAGAGTAATACATTGGTAGCTGCTTTCAACACTATGTCACAATTAGTGAATGGCCTTCAGAACACAGTCGATACCCTGATGACAGAAAAGCTGAATGATGCTTATCTACATCAATGTAACAGCATTGTCATATGGTTTACCATAATACTAAATTCTGTCCATTGTAGTTATTAGCAAAAAACGTATTTACTACACATCTGATGAAAAATGATACCTCCCTTGGAACTGTATCGTATGTCCTTAAAAAAAACGGATCTGAGATACTAGTCAAACAATACAATTTACCGCATACTCTTTATAACAATGCGTTTATGAGTAAATCGTTGATTTAGTAAAGACCAGTTGCAAATATTTCATACATATTTTAAATGATTTACTAAGAATATAAAAAAGGGGATATTATGAAGATCTAACACGAAGTTTTCTTACCAGAGTTAACACACAAGGAGGACATGTATTTTCGTTTGCTCGAAAAGTTGCTCACAAAAGGATCCCAGTGATCTATTACCATATGAAATTTTCTATTCATTGATTCTATAATTTTATGGGGTTTTCATGTAGTCAAAAATAATTGAAAAAACTATAAGCATGATTCCTGATTTGTCTTCGTATAGTCTAAGTTATCGCAAGTAATGTTGATTTTCTTTTTCTCCAATTACTTGGACTTTTATGATATATACCATAAAATTGAAGAAAATTTGTTGGAATATCATGTTTCTTTAAATTGATAAAAACAAGGAAATTCATTGTTCTCGTTCAGTTAATCATTGACCACAAATATTCCTGCCTCAGACCATTTTTCATAAAAAAAATTGTATTCTAATTTTTTTAAAGTGTATTAAAACAAATAGGCTGGCCCCTCAATTGACAGTCATTTGGTCATGGAAAGCGTCCTCCAGTTTAGTCTTATTTAGAAATATGTTCTTCCAAAATCTATAAGTTGTTTGATATTATCCTTATTCATCATCCATATTTTATCTGCACCATATTTTCTATATTTATTATTGCAAAGAATTTTCAAGGAGAAAGAGTGAATTGGAGAAACGAGAGGAAAATGAACCCTTATAATTATCGAACGGCAAACCATTTCCTTATCTTACACTCATCCTAAATTCTGTAAAATGATTTAAGAATAAGAACTAGAGAGTAAGGCTACCAATTAATTTTGATGTTTTAAAAAAGTTATAAAGAGTTAACAAAAATGAATTTTTCAAACTTCATTGACTCCATTATAACAGCTAGAGTTATTTCCTTCTTTTGCTTCCGATGCGGAAAAATAAAATGTTATTAAATCCAAACAATTTGAACCCGCAATTAATTATGTATATAAGACATTACATTCACAGACAACGTTGCTCGTCCTCACTTCAAACAGTAAAAATCTTATCCATTTCGTAAGAGTTTAGATATTCAGCTACACAAAATTGATAGTCAGATGTGTCCTTATCGTGTTTTAAAAGATATTTAGAGATCTCTTAAACATATATATTGGTTTATCAAAATACTGACCCGTGGAAAGATCATTTTTTTAAACAAAATCAGACATGTTCTAGAATTATGCACTTATGATCCTTAAAAGTTTTCATGTCATTCATTTAGAAATGGTGCTGATACCGCAGCTGGTAAAGCTAACCTAGTGTATCACATAACAAAACGTTAGGTCGTTGGTCTTCTGATTGTTATATGCGTGATATTCGCACGCAACCAATCTTTATAAAACATACACAACAGCAGCTCGATGAATCTGTTTATCATTGATGATTTTATAGTCAGTATTGAATTTATGGACGTGATAAATGCATGTTATATTCATATGTATTTTGTTTCTTTTATTTACCTTAGTATTCGTTGACTTATTGAAGGTGATTCAGGGGGTTATCCCCACTATAAGTACTTGGGTCACTTAGACTCATCTGATTTCTAATCACTTTTTTGTTAGAATCTCTTGGCACCTTTTGAAATATTTCACTTATCATTCATTATTTTCATTAATTTTCCACGCATTTTTTATTTAACATCTCAAACTTCAAAATAGACTTTATGGAAATTAGGATTTCAATAAAATATAACAAAACGCCTAAAGCACATCAATATACTTATAATATCTGGAAACATAACTTGAAAAACAAACTAAAAAATGTTCTTTAATAGAAAGGCATTGACCTACTCTGATAAGACAATATTAAAATCGGTGATAGTGAAAATTTAGGCAATGAGGATAGTATTAACTAGAGGCAAAGTCATTTTTTGTCTGGTTTATTTTATAAGAATATCTATTTTTTTCAATATAAATATATATACATATAAAAATGATAAAAAAAAATTATAGTCTGTAATATGTATTTTAGTGAATGTACATCTTTTGTTTGAGTATCTAATAAATTACTTTCTATGTTGAAAATAAAGGGGATAGAACTGTTGGATGCCTCTTACATTATGTGGATATATTTCTAAAACTGATTATAAATCCAAGGTATAAAATGGACTACATGTTTAGCCTTCTATTACCCCTGGATAGCTGGCTGATTTTGTCAACAGGGACCTTAATCTGTTACCTGGACGACTTATGTAATTGTATACAGGAAATATTTAGGAATAAAACGTGTATATGTGTTTAAAAAAACAAAAACAAAACCATCTACAACCTTAATTCAACACCTACAAAATTGTAGTTCACCGTCACACGGGAATTGGTCCATTGCCACGCTTGGGCCGTCAGATGAAGCTTCCCTTTGGTATTCTTTTGTATTGTTTAAGTTGAGCGTAGTGTACTTTCCACTTAAGAATCTCTTCCTGACTATTTCCCGGAGCAAAAATTATTTTCTGATTGTTGAGTGATTTCCCAAGGCCAAACAATTTATATTTTTTTTAATATATTTTGTACAGAAAATAAATTTTCATTCTATTTAGTGTAATATTCATAACAGATATATAACATGTACGCAGGTTTTTTTAGTATCAATAATTCATTATTGACAAACTCAACAAAATTTATTACTGAATCTACATTCTGCTGACACTACATACACTAATATTACACTCACCAGAAAGGACATTTTAACAAATTTTTTACCTCAAGATTTGTAATAGGTGTTAAAGTTTAAAACAGTAAGGAGAATGAGCATATCGACACAAAATAATTTCACAGTTTGATATCCTACGAAGACTCTCATACTAACTGTTTGATTGATAACGAGAAAAAAATTATTATTATAGAGACTTCAATGTCGAATTCCTCACAAATCATAGTGTGCTATAACACGTGTTTAGATAGCCTTGGTGTAGTGTTTAGTGCATCAGACTACAAAAACAAAGGTTTCTGGTTCGATTCTCGTTCCGGGATGAAAATTTCATAAGAAAACTTTAGAAAATTGTATAACATGACACGCATGGTATAATCGCCATTGAAAAACCAGCATCACCGTTGAAATCAAACTTTAAATATGCTATCATTATATTAAGTTTTACATGATTTCACTTCAACTACTTGACCTACAATCAGCTAAACAAGATATCATATGGAAATCTCTCGTCATTTGCAGATCTAAAGTTATTGATTAGCTTATTGGATGGCTGCTTACATGGTTGATTAGTTGTTGATATAATTCCAGTGGCAAATAAGTCATGCATATACAGGACTGGAAAAGCATAGAATATATTTTCAAATAGAAATTCGACTATGATCTTACCCAAACACACATAGAAAAAGCGAGGATATAAGCAAAAATAAATAAAAATAAAAAAAATAAAGTTGAAATTTCTCAGATTTCACTTACTAGTTTTTATATAAGAAAAACTTGTAGTCTTGGCTGCTTGAACTACAATAGGAAATTCAGACGAAACAATGAAAATTTGACCAATCATTGCCGAGAACAGATTTTTGACTAAAGATGAGAAATTCTGTTCTCATACCTATCAAGAAATGTGAAAATAGCACAAAAAATAGAGTAAACTTCATAATCTAACACATTCACCATGTCTAATACGTCTATAAACAAAATAAAACGCAGCAGCATTATATCAACAAAGTGAATTCAAACGCTGGTTACTTATTTCAATGATGCCACCTATGAAGTCGCAAAGTTAAGTTTGAATTTCAACATTTCTTTAAAAGGAAACTGAGTTCCACTTCGGGAAAAAACATATGTTTACCCCATTCACATTTTTTGTAGCTCGTATATTCAACCACAATCTCCTCAATGGACGGAGTTCCAAAAACAATACACGTATATTAATCAATGTATGCATCTTAAATTTAGGAAAATATATTCATACACCTTAAACCATACAATTATTCGAATATGAATATTCAAATACCGATCCCAAAAAATATAATTCGCTATCAGAGCATTTGATAATGTTTGTAGGATTTGTTAAAAATTGTAAACTTATTTTGAAATACTGCCAACCAAATAAAACCTCTTTCTTTGGAATTACTGTATCATGTTACATATAAACTTTTGGAAAATTGAATCGCACAAAAACCGGACAAAGGGTTTTTGTTTAATTTTCGCAACCATTTGGAATGTGTATTGATCACATTTATCATTGTCTTAACGAAAATTGAACTATACAATGTTTTACGACCGGGCATATCAAACAGTACCGTTAATAAGCTTTTGAAAGACATATAGTAAAGCCTTGTGTTAAGTGGGTGCAAAAAAATCCTAAACTGGAAGGCGTTTTGCAAATTATCACTGGCCAAGAATAATAAAAGAAAAACTTTTCTTCAATTTTGATGTTGAAATCAGAAATGAATGGCTATTGCTTCACACACAATTTTAAGTAAAATATGCCAACATTATATTCTTGAAATGCGAACTTGCGTGTTATGTGTTAATAATATTGGAGTAGCGTCAGGATTAAGTCATCACCTGTTGCTAATATTCTTTACTGCAAAGTTATTGTAACAAGACGAAATATATAAATATGGAAAATTTAGCTTTCGGACCATGTTCAAGTGCAGGGCTAATTGGTTCGATCGTTTTTCGTTCTAAACCAACCACTACACAATCGTTTTTAATTGTTTTACAACCAAGCATGCAAACTGTAGATAGAAGAGCACACCACAAACTGTTTGGCTAGGGGTAGGTGCAATATGTAAGGGTAGAATTGGGGTATTTTATGTTGACTTTTACCTTATATTCTATCAATATTTGGTTCTGCAGCTAGCTTGGTATAATATATTACGTCGCATTGTACCGCCTTGAAATGCATGCTTTATTTACTGGTGTGCTAGAGATAAATCATCATTGATACACTTCTAGCGGAACATTTTACAACCAATCTTAAATTAGAGTATGAATATATAGTTGATATCAACTATATAACAGTAATACAATGTATCAACAATTCAACCTAAATAGCTATTTTTGGTGAACTAAACAGTAGAGCAAGACAAAATCAGAATAAAGAAAAATTTACAAATATTTGTAAAATAAAGATTTAAGCACATGTAGTTCATTCAGCACTTACTCTTCTTTCTTTTAGTTTATGGTTTGGATTATCCTTCGCTCAGAACAATGATGTAAAAGTCGTTATTCTCAAATTAATTAGTGGACGGAGAAAGATCAATGACTACTGTACATTGTTTTAGCTCTTCGACAGACAGCTGAAAGTCTATCAACCGTCTTATATCATATCGTTTCATAATAACTCATATCTAATTTATATGGTTTTTTTTTTATTCTTTTCGCACAACCCGATCACAAAACATCTGAATTTCGATCTCATCACCAATATCAAATATGACAGTTTGTTAGTTTAAACATATTTATTTATAGTGGATTGGGAAACAAGTTTTGCAACTTATATTAATAAATCCCTTTTCACTTTGCGGGTGCGAGTGCTGCCTTGTAGCGGCATTAGCATGCTCTTTTTCGAAATCTACAAGGATGTCTTTAACGTGTAAGAGATATAGATCTCTCTTAACACGGGCCAGCCATTCATCGTCCCCTTCCGACGGACTATCATCGCTTCCTCAAGACCATACTCGCAAATGGTGTCAAGGGAGAGCCGAAAATTGAGTTCCTGAAATTTTCATCCCAAAATATGACAGTCACTGCTAAATATGAACTAAAGAAAACAAAACCAAAGAACTGTTGGGAGTCTTGAGATCTATAGCTGATAATAGTATTCTGCGAGATTTCAGATGTAAAAATGTACTATTTTGTATAATTATGTACTCTGAAATGATAACTGATATCCATTTTGGTGGTTATATTTCTTCCAATGATATTGATGAATATAACTGGCAAACAGCAACCATAAACAACAAATACCAATACCGGAAATACGTATACTAAATAAAAGCTAACGAAATTTTACAATTATAACGTTTATAGAAACACAGAAACTGCTATCAGCAAAACTGATCAAGATATTTGTAATAGTTATAAAATAGAAAGTTGCAGACTGGTGTTGATCCGGAATGTTTACGATGTAAATGTTATATAATCTTTTCTGCTCAATTTTAGGAAAATCACTTTGATATGAACCTATAAACCTTTATATTTGTACTCCGTCAACTGGAAACTCTTCTCAGTTCTACATTGTGTTGTTTTTATGGACAATTTAGCGTACTTATTGTGATTGTCCATGAAACTGATCAATTAATATGTAGCATTGTATTTTGTCGTTTATGTTTTGAAATTATGTTATTTCCTCTTAAAAAAAAAGGTATGAAAAAAATTACGAACTCAATAATAAATTTTAAAAAGGGAGTCCAAACAAAATCAAACGTAACGAGTTAAGAACATCGGCCATGTTCCAGACTTGTTACAGAATTATACATAAAAGTTCATATGGTGGTCTAAAACAAACCTAGCTAGAACCATTTGCCTGACATGCTTTGTTTGTCTTATCTTTATTAATAAAATACTTTATTATGGATGCTGACTTACTTTTAAGGCAGCACAGTTCGCCTTTTCAGAATCTAAAGGCCTTTGGGTAATCGCATTGTTCGTACACCAAAACGAAAATAAAGTTACGTCATTGTTTGAATTTATATTGTTTATCCGGTTTTAAACCAATCACAACGTTTTGGTGTACGCTTTTGGAAATATTACCCAGAATGCATTACATTTTGAAACGGCGAATTGAACTTGTTACTTTTTAACTTAGATTTACTTGCTAAAAAGGTAAAATATAAAATATATTATTATGCTTTAAAATGCTCTATGGCAGATAAGGCATAACACCAAGCATAACATAGTAAGTAAGAAATGGTTTGAGACATCCAAACAAACAGCCTGATAATGCTCGTCATATATATAACACCCAGGTATTTAAGAATAAATAAGAATATCGCACAAAGACGCTGACCTCATCACTCTGATAGTCACTGCAAAACAGGCAACTACACTTTTAATAAAAAAAAATCTTAAAAACTTGAATAAAATGTTATGAACAATCTACATACAAGAACAATGTAACTACAAAAGACATATCTTGCAATTTAGAATAGTATTGTTATTGGAGATATGTTTTCACTCATAGCACAAATTCTCAATGATGCTGTCCAGATCCTCCACAACAGTAAGCGTGTTGCGATTATTTTACACATTTTGGTCTCACAAATCTTCTGCAAAATAAAAGATTATACAATTTCGTTTTAACGGTTTCAATTTCATAGATATTTTTCAAAAGTAAAGGGCGGGACATTAATCCGAATTTTTTTATCACTACATGTAAGATTATTTCATTTTTCGTAACCTTAAACAAGAAATATGCGTGAACGATTCTACAACTCGCTAAAAGGATTCTGTAAATTGAGAAAATTTCGTCAATCCACCATGTTTTCTACATTTGAAAATGCCTGTACCAAGTCAGGAATATGACAGTTGTTGTTTATTCGTTTGATGTGTTTTATCATTTGAGTTTGCTATTTGAATAGGGAGTTTCCGTTTTGAATTTCCCTCGGAGTTATTCTCGTATTTTTGTGATTTTACCTTTTTTCCAATTGAGTGCGATGAATGGTTGTTGCAGATAATGAATAAATAAAGTCCTTTACCCATACATGTCAAGTGACATGATATTCGCGTGTAATACACGCTTTTTCAACGGTTTACACGCGAGGCTTTACCAAGTCAGGAAAATGGCAGTTGTTATCATAGTTCATTTCTATGTCATTGTATGTGTGTTGCATAGTCGTTTGTTGTTTGTTTGTTGTTGTTTTTTTGTACTTCAGCGTTTCTGTTGTTTCGTTGTTTTAGTTGTTATAGTTGATGTGTTTCCCTCAGTTTTAGTTTGTAACCCGGATTTGTTTTCTCTCGATCAAATTCATGACTTTCGAATAGCGGTTTACTACTATTGGCGTTATGTATACACAGCCTCAGGTTTCTCCAGAGTGTTCGAAACATGTTGATGGATAGCACTTTGTTTCTTAGGCTTTAGATATAAAAATATGTGGTTTGAGTGCCAATGATACAACTCTCCATCCAAGTCACTATTTGTTAAAGAAAACTATTGTTGGTCAAAGTACGGCCTTTAACATGTAGCCGTCTCTTGAATGTTTCTGTATGCATGGCTCAACGGCAACCCTCTATCAAGTAAATTGTCCAATTGAGGTTCACCTGACTCGCGCGTCACCATTGATGGCATACTTTCCAACTTTATACTTCTCAGTTACCTACAATTCTTTTTCTAATTACTTTTGATATACCGGAAATAGGCTTACAACTATCCTCAATGTTCAATGTTAACGACACAAAGAATTTCGGTATCAAGGTAGCACAACAATAACTTTCTTATAACCGTTCAAATGCTTTAACTTTGCCATTTGCTTCTGCTTTGAAACATGTAACTTATATAAAAAAGAAAAGGATATCATTTGTGTTACTTCAAATTAGATGAAAAACAAATCCACAATTGAAGTTCTGAATTAAACATAATTAATATAAATGAATAAGTGGTGTTATCTTAACATATATTTGTACAGAAAAAATACACTAGAACGAAATCGAGATTTGGATTTAACATGTTTGATACTTTGGGAGTACGTAATGACTGGGGTATCTATATTCTTTAGGACTAATATAGAATTGATTCATAAGCTGACTTTTATAATATACACTAAGATTGAAAGTAACTTATATTTCATGTCATGTTTACCATCACCCCCTTCAGTTTTAACCAACCACGTCGTTTTGGTGTACACTTTTGAAAATATTACTCAGGATGCATAAGATTTAAAGTAACTTATATTTGATTTAATGTTTAACTTCAATTGCAATGAAAAGTTTTGTGCAAAATATGACTGCGAGTCTATTTTTCTTTACTTTGCAAGCATGTAAGATTTTACAAAATAAAATCACAATATGAATAGAACGTACATACCTTTGCTTCTTTTCCGTCTTTCCTTAACCGCTACCATCATCCCCTTCATTCGTTCTTTAATTTCATTATCAGACATGCTTTGTAACTTTTGTTGTGCAATTGTTTTCTTTTCTTGATCTTTAAAAATCTCCAAATATGTCAATAAACGTTGCCTCATTTCTTCAATAGACATGTCTTCGAAATCAGCTGTTTTACCTGTGTTTCTGATTTCGTCCATATGTTTTATTTGCTCTCTTAGCTTATTGTCTGGTATATTTTTCAAATCGTTTTCTAGGATTGCTTTTTGTTTCTCGTCTTTCAAATTTTGTAGATTGCGTCTCATATGCTGTCTCAAATCATCAGTAGACATTTTGTGTTCTTCATCAATGTCAGACTGCAAATAACCATGCCCTTTCTGGTTCCCGTTTGAATCTGGTAATGATTTCGAAACCCCCAAAACCACAAATATCACCAAGATTATTTGCATCTGTTAATTATAAAGTATCAAAGCTGTTATGTTAAAGTATTAAGTTACTATTATAGGCTCTCATTTCTAATCCCCAATTTCAGGTGGTTCATTGAGTGATACGAAAATTCAAATAAAAAGAAATGGTGCATATGATTTTTAATACTAAATGGCTAGTTTTTATTAGAAGTTATATTTTTAAACTCTTTTCTGAAGAAAAGTCTTTTATTTATCCTCTACAAAAGACATTTACTTTTTTTTATATTGCTTGCTTCCAGCCAGAAATTCGCCGCAACATGTTTTCCGTATGCAGTTTCCACAGCGTGACTATTTTCGTAAAAATTCGGAAATCGCAATACGTAAGTGCGAAGGGGAAACACAAATTTGCAGAGAGAGTCAACAAACGAAAACATCGCTCCGTTATCCAAATAAACTATAGATCACATTGTACATATTTTTTTGACGATAATGCGATATGGATACGAAAATTCATTTAGCTGTTATTGGCGGTTCATGGTTGGCCCTTTCTTTCATAATTTCAAAATACATTCCGAAAACGCCTCAGTTTCTCAGTTTTTAAAGGGATAGCTGCGCAAGTAAAAAAGGTAGCAATTGACATCTAGGTGCAGTACTTCTATTATGAGTTTCTTCATAACTTCTATTTGACAGGTACGAAAACACGAAATATAAACCACGAGTTAGTCCAAATTTTATCAAGTATGCCCGGATGTAACAAAGAAGATTTTTTACGACGACGCTAATAGCTATGTGATGGCAACACTAACTATCACAAATAAATAATAATGTTAATGATAAAAATGATAATGATAATAACCCCAATGATAATTTCAATTAAAGACCTTAATTAATTTGTATAACTAGAGTAAACGATTATGCTGTCTTGTTACATAAAATATATAAATTCAATTCGATCAATACACAATTTCAAACGACGAATACCGTTGTGACTCTAATACAACAAAGATGGATTGTACATAAGAAAACGCCAGTGCCAAGTCAGGAATGTGACAGTCGTTTTTGATTCGCTTTGATGAGTTTGATATTATGAGTTTGTATATGTAAAAGGCTATCCGTTCTAAATTTTCCTCGGCGTTCGGTATTTTTATTTTTAGGGGGAGGGGAGGGGGTTGTAGGCATATTTGAAAGCAGACACAGTTTTTGATTTTTTAATTTCTTATGATATCAGTATTTACATTATTGGACCAAATATAAAAAAAGTAGATTGATATGATTGTGTTACTGATTTGTGGAACATCAATAAATCCCTATCAATACAACATGACAGAAGGTACATATCTGAGACTACTCGACTGTGGTATCTTTGATGAGTTACATTGACCCATAAGCATGTTGACATTACTCGCACAATGTTTATCGGGAACACAGATCCTATTTTACCAACCCTAGTTATAACTAAAATAATACAGTGTGTTTTTTCGGATCAATATCATTCAATGTACATTAGAAATGTTTTACTGAACGTTATAGCCAATTTTATGATCAAGACCGTTAATCATTATACTTTGTGAAATAATTTTATCTTGTCATGAGAAAATCAGTATATGAAATTAAATATAGGATATAGGAAGATGTGGTATGAGTGCCAATGAGACAACTGTCCATCCAAGTCACAATTTATAAAAGTAAGATTGTTTAGGTCAAAGTACTGTTTTCAACATAGAACCTTAGCTCACATAAAACAGCCACATATAAAGGGCCCCAAAAATGATTAATTTAAAACTATTCAAACGGGAAAACTAACAGCTTAGTTTAGTAGCAGCAGTAACACATATAAGGTCTAAAGGAAGATGAGCATGAGTTATTCGTATCAAAATATGTTTACATCTGAACAAAATTGATACACGTATTGATAAATGAGGGGTAGGTAGTGTATTTGTATATGATATTTAGGTATAATTAAATCTAATTGTTTTGGTACAAACAAACTACATTTATTAATTATACATTTTTTTAGACCTTTGATTTTTTTAAAAGAACTAATAAATCTAAAAATGTTTGTTTGCCTACCTTTTTGCCGAAGTTTGAGATATGTTTTTCTTAACTATCCTATCGTTCGGATCAATAGGGAATTCCCCTTTTTAACGATTTGTGAATTCTTAATATGTATCATCTGACGATACAATCATGACCATGTGATTAAATATCTAAGTTGGCACTTTAATAACGCTCAATTTTTTAGGTGTTTAATACTTCTGACACGATCCATGCCACGACTGTCAAAACAAGATGGGAATATTTTTTAAAACTTAACATTTAAAAAGGTTTAGAGATATATTTACATTTGATGAAACAAAGTAACACATTGCGTGTGTTAAGATTA